>NW_006921662.1:9057281-9084442 GCF_000298275.1 Orycteropus afer afer
TTCCTTCCGAGGAGTGGCTGGTGGGTTTGAACCGCCAGCCTTCTGGTTAGCAGTCAAGTGCCTTAGCCACTATGCTACTAGAGCTCCCACATGAACCTTTTGCTTTCTTCATTTTTTTTGATCTTTTTTTTTGATTGATTCCTTTCCAAAGAAGTAACTAGGTTACTTCAGTCTCACTAGTTCTGTCCTCCATTGATTTAATTCTACTCCTTTGCCTGTTCAATGTGTTATCTATTTCTAAAATTTTAGTATTAATCTTCTGGATTTCTGCGTGTAGATTTTGTGTCATTTCTAATTTTTCATTTATTTTGTCATTCTGTTCTTGTATTGTCTTTTGAAATTGTTCTAGGGTCTTCTCTTGTTTTCCTCAATTTTGTCAGTGTTTTCCTTGATCTGTCTCTCATCTGTTGATGAGATTTATACCTAAATATAATTCTTTTGAATTCCTTATCAGGGAGTTCCAGTGCTGTGTCTTCCTCAGGGATGTGTTTTGGGTCTGTATTCTGGTCCTTGTTTCTCCTGCTTTACATTGCTTCTTTGTGTGGACTGTGATGCTCTGTTGTCTACTAGGCGTTGTGATGTTTTTGTGTTTATATTTAATTTGTGATAGCGTGTTGGAGTGATTTGCCCATGAGTTTTGTTTTCTTTGTTTTGTTTGGATATTATCTACATGTTTCGGTTACCTAGTACTGCTCTGACAGGAATATACCACAAATGGGATAGCCTTAACAAACAGGAGTTTATTATCTTACAGTTTGGAGGCTTTAAGTCCAAGTTCAAAGTGCCAGGCTCTAGGGGCTGAGTGAAAGCCCCTCAGCCTTGGGCTTCAGCTCTGCTTCCAGCTCCTAGCACACTGAAGCTAGAGACTTTTCTTCACTCAGACAGCCGCTGACTGCTGAGGCTGCCAAGCCCAAGATTGGCAAGTAAAATGGCACAATCCCGTTGTTACCAAACCACACAGCAGGCCATTAATTCAAGTCCATTGTAAGTCCCCAGGTTGGCAGAGCATGGGAGGCCGCTGAACAACAACACAGCTACTTGCAGGATCCAAGTGTGCCATAAACTAGAGACCATTCCCCACGGCTTCTGCTTATATACAGGAAGCAGAGCACATTCCCTAAGGCAGCGACTCAGCTGCTCACAGTAGATTACACCATGGTGTTGATCACCAGTCTCATCATGGGGAATACTACATCCAGCAGCCCAGCCACTTGACTAGGCCCAGCCAAGTTGGCACACCAACTGAACTACCACACTATGTAAGCAGGGTACTGTGCTGCACTCCTCTATTCATTAGTTGGCAGTACTTATACACTCACCACCTGTCTCCTTTCCTGTTGTCAGCGTCCCACATGTCCTTGTCATCCTTGGCAAACAAAGCCTATTGTTAGGTCCCTGGACTTCAAATGAGAATGCTGTCACTTTAAATGACAATGGCTGCCACTTGTAAACATTCAAAATGGCTGCATCCTAAATCACTTTAAATATCCAAAATGGCCACCACTTGTAAATATTCAAAATGGCCACACCCTCAATCACTTTAAACATCCAAAATGGCCACTGCTTATAAACAATCAAAATGGCTGCACCCTGTGGACAGCTGAAAGTCCACAGCTCAGGTTGTCTCCCTTCTTGCTGTTTACCTTTCTAGTCATAGGCCACCAGTGGAGTTGTCCCTCCGTTGGTGACCAGGGCTGATCTCTAGATCAATTATCAGGTCCCAACACCACTTGGAAATATTCAGGCTGTTGGTCCCGTCAGAGTAGCTGACAGTCCATGGCTCTGACTGTCTCCATACTCACTGTTTTTGTTCAGGTTTTTCCACTAGTTGGTGCCTAGTGCACTTCTGTATACTTCCTTTCAAAGCTCAGGGCTCCAAGATTATCTTCTGCATCTCTGTCAAATGATTTCTCTTTTCTCTGTTGAAGAGGGTCTGTGTAGCTTGTCGGCCTAGTCTACCATTTTACTGGAAGTTTATGCTGAGTTCTTTTTGCTTATGAATTTTCTTCTTATTTCTTTTGTTGTTGATTTTGTGTTTATTGAGTCTTTATGTTTTTCTTTTTTATTTTGATGAATAGATTTGTTAATTTTCTTTATTGTTACCTTGAAATTTACTTTTATTTTCCTAAATTTAAAGCTTTTATTTCTTAACATTGCCTTGACTTTCTCTCCATATGAAAGTCCTATAACTACACCATTTATTTCCCTTTTTTAGTTTTGACATTGTTGTCATTTTACAGATTGATATCTCTGGTTCCTTGTTTTCAGTCTTTTTTTTTTAATTCTTGTGATTTCTTTACCTGGGCTGGTATCTGTTTGATGCGGTCCTCTCTCCTACTCTCAGGTTGTTGTCTGATGTTATTGGTTCTCTGTCCGAAGGACTGTCTTTAATATTTCTTATACGGTCAGTCTGGTTTTTACAAATTCCTTTAATTTTTGTTTATCTGAAAATGTCCTAATTTGGTAGATCATATTTGATAGATCATTTTGTTGGCCATGTAATTCTTGACTGGCAATATTTGTTCTTTCAAGGTTTTGTATATGTCATCCCATTGTCTTCTTGCCTGCATGGTTTCTGCCAAATAATCAGAGTGTAGTCTTACTGGTTCCCCTGTGTAGGTAAATTTTCATTTTTTCTTAGATGCTCTCAGGATTCTTCCTTTGTCTTTGATTTTGGTAAGTTTGATTATGATATGTCTTGGTGACTTTCTTTTGAGGTCTATCCTGTATGGGGTTTGTTGAGCTTCTTGGATGGATGTCTTCTTGTCTTTCATGATATTAGGGAAATTTCCTGCCAGCAAATCTTCAACAATTCTGTGTCTATTTATTTATTTACTTGCCTCTTCCTATTCTGGAATTCTTTTAACACATACATTTTCCCTCTTGATAGTGTCTCACATAATTCTTGTTGTTGTTGTTGTTATGTGCCATCGAGTCGGCCCCAACTCATAGTGACCCCTCCTTGGGTTTCCAAGGTGGTATCACTACAGAAGTAGATTGACCAACCTTCCTTCCAAGGAGTGGCTGGTGAGTTTGAACTGCCAGCCTTCTGGTTAGCAGTCAAGTGCCTTAGGCACTGTGCTACCAGAGTTCCATACATAATTCTTAGGCTTTTTTTGTTTTTCTTCATTCTTTTTTTCTGATTTCCTCAAACAAGTTAGTATCAAAGGATTTGTCCTCTGTTTTGCTGATTCTGTCTTCCATTTGAGGAGCTCTGGTAGTGCAGTGCATAAGTCATTTGGCTGTTAACCAAAAGGTTGACAGTTCAAACTCACCAGCTGCTCCATGGAAGGAAGGTGGGGCAATCAACTTCTATAACAATTTACAGCCTTGGAAACCCAATAGGGGTCACTATGAGTCAGAATTTATTTGATGGCATTGAGATTTTACATTGATTCAATTCTGCTACTATGTCCTTCATAGTTCTCTATTCCTGAAATTTTATTGTTAATCTTTTGGATTTCTAGGTGCTGTTTTTGTATTGTTTCTAATTGTCTATTTATTTTGTCATTTTGTTCTTGTAGTTTTCCTGAGTTTTTCTATAGCTTTGTATGTGTATTTGATTTTGTATGTGTTTTCCTTGGTTTTGTCTTTATTTTCCTTCATCTCTTGTAGAACACTATATATTAGTCTTTTGAATTCCTTAAAATATAGTTCTATTACCATTTCTTCTTCTGGAAGGTTTTCTGGCTTTTTATTTGGGTCACTTGCTGGAGCCATCTTCTCCTGCCTCTTTATGTGATTTGATATTGTCTTTTGTCTCCAAGATGTTTCAAAAACCAAAAACCAGCCTTCTGGTTAGCAGTCAAATGCTTAGGCACTATGTCACCAGAGCTCCCTCCAAGATACTAGGTGTTATTAGTGAAAAAATTTATTGTATGTTTTGTTTGCTGTGTCCTGATCTTTTGTTTCATTTTGATGTATCTGAGTAAGTGGGTTGTGTGTGGGTTGCTACTCTCATCACTAGTCTGGAGCTCACACCTCCTGTCTCTGGGAGGGTGAGGCAGTGGCTGGGTGTGTGAGCACAGGTCTCTGTTCACCAGTCTTGCAGGGCAACTGAGAATGTAGCTAGTGTTGCTAGTGAGATGATTTGTCTGTCCAGTTGGTCATCTGGGTGTGGGTGCAAGGAGCATTCTTGCTGGTTGTTAAGTTGGGTGTGGTGTGTGCACACTGCTGATTGCTGGGATATTGGGGTGAGGGTGCCCAGGTCATTGGGTGGATGGTACAGAAACTATTGTCAATGGTCCTAGGCAGGTAGAGCTGTGGAGGGGTAGTTGGAATTAACACAAGTTTCTGGTTGTAGGGGGTGGTGATGTGGGGGATGAGGCAAGGGGATACCACCAGTCCACAGGTGCCAGCTAGAAGGATGTGCTCTTGTCTGTTAGAGTGTGACATGAAGGAGGGTGTGCTACAAGTCCTCAGGCCCTTGGTGCAGAAGGCTGGAGGGAGTAGGTGCATTGCTGGTCTGCAGGCCCCTGGTCCAGGTGGCTGGGCAGAGGAATGGGTGCTGCCAGTCCATGAGTCTCTGGTTCAGAGGTGGTGGGTGCTGCCAAACCACAATCACTTGTGGGGGAGGGGAATAGGTAAGGGGGATGGAGAAAGAGCACCAGAGGTCCATAGGCCTTTGGCACAGGGCCGGGGAGGGGGACACAACAGATCAGGTTGAGTGTACTTAAATTTTGCGGGCAAGGAGCACTACTGCCTGACTCTGGATGTGGGTGCAGATTCACTCTTGTTTGGCTGCACCAGGTGATGGAGGCTTTGGCTGGGAACACTGTTTGCTTTGTCCCAATACAGGCACAGTATGCAGATTCAGCTATGAGCTGAATGCAACCCATAACTCTCCATGTCCACCACTTTTGTATAGTCTCTTCTTCCACTTGGCACTTGGTTTGAGTCTTTAGCCTTGCCTTTCATGTTCAGGGTTCCATAGTTGTCATCTATATCTGATTCACTTATTTGCTTGGGTTTTTGTTGTAAGAGGGATGTTATGAAGCATCCGACTATGCCACCATCTTGGACTGCCTCCTGGATTTTTATTATCTCTTAAACCAGAACCAGTTGCTGTTGAGTCAACTTCTACTCATGGCTTCTCCATGTGTGTCAGAGTAGAACTGTGCTCCAGAAGGTTGTTTGTTGTTTTGAATTGTGGTAAACATGTTGTTGTTAGTTGCTGTTGAGTCGATTCCAACTCATGGTGATCCCATGTGTGCACAGTAGAACTGTCCATAGGGTTTTCAAGGTTGTGACCTTTTGGAAGCAGATCACCATGCCTTTCTTTTCAGGCACCTTTGGGTGGGTTCAAACTGCCAATCTTTAGGCTAGTGGTCAAGCACTTAACCATTTGCACTAGCCATGCATTCCTGTAGTAAATATAAAAACCAAAATACCACAATCACTGTCATTGAGTCATTTCTGACCCAAAGCAACCCCCATTGGGTTTCCAAGGCTGTAAAGCTTTACAGAAGTAGATTTCTCATCTTTCTTCCATGGAGAAGTTGGTGGGTTTGAACCACCAAACTTCTGATTAGCAGCCAAATGCCTTAACCACTGCACCACCAGAGCTCCTGAAGTAAATATATAGGCAATAACACATTAGCCATTTCAACAATGTTCACACGAACAGCTCAGTGACATTAAATATGTTCAATCATCACCATGCCTGAATTTTTCCATCACCCTTCACAAAAGCTAGGTGTCACCTAAGTGTTGTGCCTTCTTTTCTGCCTCCCTCCTGCCCATCCATAGTAACTACTAATAAACTTTGATCTCTACACAGTTGCCTGTTCTAGATATTTCATAAAAGTAAGTATATGTATATGTGTAAGTATAAAATACTTATCCTTTTGTGATTGACTTATTTCACTCAGCATAATTTTTTTTAATCCATTTGTTAAACCATCTCAGTGGGTATTCTGTCAATTCCTGAAGGCTTATTTTTATTTATTTATTTATTTATATTGTGATTTGGGTGAAAATTTACAGAGGAAATTCACTTTCCATACAGCAGTTCACATACACTTCGTCTCATGACATTGACCACAATTTACCACAATGCAACAGCTCCCCTCCTACTTCCTCCCAATAGTTACCTCTTCCCTGTGTCCATCCCTCCATACACTCCTGCCCCCTGAGCTGTCTCCCTGTGCATAAGCAGCCCTTCTTTCTCCCATGATTGTTCTCTCCATGGAGTGTATCTACCTCAGGTAAATGTTTGACTCATATGCCTGTCTTTTGTTTGGCTGGAAACCACAGGTGTGGGCTCAATTCCAGACCTGAAGGGCAGCTAGGGGCCATAGTCTCAGTGGTTCCAGCAGGCTCTATCAGACCAGCAAACCTGGTCCCCCCACTTTTTTTTTTCTCCAAATGATTTTGAATTTTGTTCCACATTGTTCTCCCTATCAAGGATCTCCTACATAGATCCCCTTCCAAGTGGTTGACAGTAGTAGCCAGGTACCACCTAGTTCTTCTGGTCTCATAGTCATATAGGCTGCAGATCAGATGGTACACCAGTCGCTAGGACTAATTGTTTCCATGAATTTTTGGTTTTCTTCATTCTTCTTTGCTCAGCATAATGTTTTCAAGGTTCATCCATGTTAAGCATGTATCAGAGCTTCATTTCTCTTTATGGCTGAGTAAATAAGGTTTTCAGTGGCTGATTTTTCAAAAGTAGATCATCAGGTCTTTCTTCTGAGATGCCTCTGGGTAGACTCGAACCTCTAACCTTTTGATTAGCATCCAAGCTCACTCTCCCCCTCTGAATGCCTCTAGGTCTTATCATGTTTTATGTCACATGTTTCAGCATTTTATTATCTTGACCCAATGACTGACTATTCCTCAAGAGTATATGCTTTCTTCTCAAGCCCATCGAGGACGTTGAGGGTAGGAGCCATGCCAATGTTTGTTGTACTCCCTTACCCTAACCCTAAAACTAAGGACAGTAGTGAGTACAGAGAAAGGATTTTATGATTTATCTGAAGTGTAATAATCCCTCTAGTTACTTTCTTTCTTGGTTTAGTTTTACATTGTTAGTTGCCATGGAGTTGGCTCCAATTCATGGTAACCTAATAAAACACTGCCCAGTCCTGCACTTTCCTAACTTGTTAGTATGTTTGAGTCCATTCATATGGCTATTGTGTCAGTCCATCTTGTTAAGGATTTCCCTCATTTCCGTTTGCCCTCTACTTTACCAAAAGTGATGTCTGTCATTTTAGCGATTGGCCTTTCCTGATGAACGTCCAGAGCAAGCAAGTTGAAGTCTCACCATGCTTCTGAGGAACATTTTGATTTTATTTCTTCTAAGACTGATCCGTTAGTTCTTTTGGCAGTCCATGGTATCTTTAATATTCTTCACCAAAACCATAGTTCAAATGCATCAAATGCTCTGTCTTTCATTACTCAACTTTCACCTGCATATGAGGCAATGAAAAAACCATAGCTTGGGGTCAGAAACACTTTAGTCATCAAAATGACATTTTGCTTTTAAAAACTTTAAAGGGGTTGTTTGCAGCAAATTTGCCTGATGCAATATTTGCTTTCTTGACTCCTTCCTTCCACCTTGCTAGCTACTCACACTTAATATTTATCAAATAGCCATCTCTTCCCAATCCCAGCCTCTACCAGTCCCCTTTCCAAGGGGGAAAAAAAGAAAAAAAAAAAAAAATCAGATCTATCTGTCCAAGAGTGGAAGATAAATAAAAGCTAATTGTGGGATAGGGGTGGTGGCTTGGTGTATAATTAATTTAAGGTTGGGAAAAAGGCACCAGAGTCACTGCCAGATTCAGCTACCTCACAGAGCTCATCTACCCTGAGGTACAAGAGAGGATCTTTCTTCTTTCACCTGGTTCAGTTGGGGAAACTTCATAGCAATATGAGTCCTGGGAGTCACAACTCCCACACACAATATCCAGAGTATCTGGATCACAAGGGGTTCAACCATCAATCCCAGACTGGGCCCACAATACTGACTGTCAACAAAATAAACCCCGGTGTATTGGATCGTCAGTTCAAACTCCCCTCATTTTTCTGGTGAGTGTTCTCTCAAGGTCTTCCACTTTTTTTTTTTCCCCTTATCTTCCCATGGACTATTCCCTCAATTAAAACTATCCAAGTTCCTCAGATTTCTTTAAGATTCATTAGGGAGAGACTGGAGTCCCTGGGTAGTGCATTCAGCTGCTAACTGAAAGTGTTGAGGTTCAAATCCACCCAGAGGCACCTTGGAAGAAAGGCTTGGTGATCTACTGAAAAATCAGCCTTTGAAAACCATAGGAAGCACAGTTCTACTGACTGTACTTGAGGTCGCCATGAGTTGGAATCAATTGCACGGCAACTGGTTGGCTTTAGGGGGAGACTGGTGTTCTAATGGGAGCTCTGGTAGTGTGGTGCCTAAGGCACTTGACTGCTAACCAGAAGCCTGGCGGTTCAAACCCACCAGCCACTCTTCAGAAGGAAGGTTGGGAGAACTACTTCTGTAGTGATACCACCTCGGAAACCCAAGGAGGGGTTACTATGAGTTTATGAGTTGCAACTGACTCGATGGCGGTGAGTTTGGGTTTTTTTTTGGTTTGGTGTTCTAATACCTTTTCTTCCAGATTTTTTTTCACTCAGCATCCTGGAACCACACGCAAGTGGATATTTTTGACAAAAAAGGTAACAACTTCTACGTCTAGCCAACAAAGGCTAAATCCTAGGGCATGCCCAACCAAAAATGTTGCTACACCCTGTTGCAGATAGAACAGAGGATAAAAAGTCTGAGGGTAATGGCTGGCCATTTGAGCAGAGCCACACAAAACAGTAAACTCCTTCAGGAAAAAGATTTTTGGAATGAAATGAACTGGGTAACCACAGCCTAGAATCTGTCCTCAGATTTGGTGGATTTGATTTTTTAAAAAAAAACAAACTCACAAAAAGCAGATGCATAAACCAGTGTAACAAGAATAGTTATAAGCACAGGTTAAGGACCAAACCCACTGCCATCAAGTAGATACAGACTCACAGCAACCCTATAGGATAGAGTAGAACTGCCCCAAAGCTGTAAATCTTTATGGAAGCAGACTGCCTTATCTTTCTCCTGCAGAGTGGCTGGTGGGTTCAAACTGCTGAACTTTTGGTTAACAGCCAAATGCTTTAACCACTATACCACCAGAACTCCTCAGTTAAGGACAGTCTCTCCTAAAGGAAAATCTGTTTCTATTCAGAAACCAAATTAAAATCAGAAGACTGAGTAAAGAACATGGAGTAAGAGCAAAGGGAAGTAGCTAGAGATAAGTGGTAGTTCTTTTAGGCCCCAGTGAGACCAGAAAAAAAATATAGCTGGCCATATGAGAGTGCAATAGGAGCTCTGGTGGTGTAGTGCTTAAGGTATTTGACTGCTAACCAGAAGATTGGTAGTTCAAACCCACCAGTCACTCCACAGAAGGAAGCCTGGGCAGTCTACTTCCATAAAGATTTACTGCCTCAGAAACCCAAAGGGGGTCACTATGAGTCGGAATCGACTCAACGGCAGTGAGTTGTTTTTTTTTTTTTTTTTGTATGAGGGTGCAAATCTCTGCTTACTGAAGTATTTGTGCCTACTACATCTGGAGTGCTGACTAAGTACCAAATTCCTGCTGAGTTTCTCTTATTCTAGGTTCCATGTTGCTATCTCCCATATTCTCTCTTCATTCAGTAAAATTAATTAGACTTAAGTTTTCTTAATTACTGTCAAACATTCCAAACAGGCCTTCTTGAACTTATCCAAATCAGTTTATTACTTTGAACTGTTCTTCTCACATATAGGACACATTTACTGACAACATTTAGTTCTGATGAGCTCTATTCATTTGCTTGTCTTATTTACAAACTTTTGGAGAGGACCTCACTCTTCCCTGAGGTCAGTTTCCTTTATATTTATTTCACTTACTTTTCCATAAAATAAATAAATAAATAAATGATTTAAAGTAAATCATAAAAGTGCAGCTCCTTTAACTACCATCCACATGACTATTGTTGACTGTAAACTCAAAGGAGCCAATAAGTCCCATCTTTTTAGTCTCTTCTTCTTGAGGCTAAACACTTCACACATCTTCTGGTGATCATTAGAAGGTAGGTGTGGATGAGGCTCTGTGGTCAAAGTTCTTCAAATCCAGAGCCCCAAATTGGTCATGGCACTCCAGATAGCCCAAGTAATTCCATTTCACCATCTATTGAGCATCTACTACATTCCAGACATTGTGACCATAAAGGAAGGACTAAGGCACTGACTGCCTTAAAGGAGCTCAATGTGGTTAGTAAGAGCTTCACCATTCAAGATGAATTGTTGATATAGTTAGGTGTCGAGATGGTTTTGACTCATAGCAACCCTATGTACAACAGAACGAAACACTGCCTGGTCCTGCACCATACTCACAATTGTTGCCATGTTTGAGTCCATTGTTGCAGCCACTGTGTTAATCCATCTCATTGAGGGTCTTCCCCTTTTTCACTAACTCTCTATTTCACTAAGCATGATCTTCTCCAGGAACTGATCCTTCCTGATAACATGACCAAAGTACAAGAGATGAAGCCTGGCCATTTTTACTTCTAAGGAGCATTCTGGCTGTACTTCCAAGATAGACTTGTTTGTTCTTCTGGCAATCCATGGTATAGTCAATATTCTTTGCCAACACCATAATTCAAATGCATCAATTCTTCTGCAGTCTTCCTTATTCATTGTCCAGGTTTCATTTGCATACGAGGCTATTGGAAAGACAATGGTTTGGGTCAGGTACTTCTTAGCCTTCAGAGTGACATCTTTACTCTTTAACATTTTAAGAGGTCTTTTGCAGCAGATTTGCCCAATGCAATATGTTGTTTGAGTTCTTGACTGCTGCTTCCATGGGCATTGATTGTAGATCCAAGTAAAAAAAATCTTGACATCTTCAATCTTTTTTCTATTTCTTGATGTTGCTTATTGGTCCAGTTTTGAGGACTTTTATTTTCTTTATGTTGAGGTGCAATCCATACTGAAGGCTGTAGTCTTTGATCTTCATCAGTAAGTGCTTCAAGTCGTCTTCACTTTCAGCAAGCAAGGTTGTCATCTGCTATTGCAGGTTGTTAATGAGTCTCTCTCCAATCCTGATGACACCTTCTTCATATAGTCCAAAATCAGAAAAACCAAACCCACTGCCATCAAATTGATTATTTCTCATAGCTGGACCTCCATTGGGTCTCCAAGGTTGTAAATCTTTACAGAAGTAGATTGCCTCATCTTCCTCCCACAGAGCAGATGGTGGGTTTGAGCTGTCAACCTTCTGGTTAGCAGTTAAATGCCTTATGCACTATGCCCCTGGAACTCCTTTCATATAATTCAGCTTCTTGTATTATTTGCAAGATTAAATAAGTATGATGAAAGGATACAACCCTGATGAACTCCCTTCCTGATTTTAAACCATGCAGTGTCCTTGTTCTCTTCCAAGGACTGCCTCTTGATCTATGTACACGTTCCTCATGAGCACAATGAAGTGTTCCAGACGAATTAAGTAGCATGGATTCACAGTTGACAGCCAAAGTACTAAAAAAAAAGAAAAGAAAACACTTATTTAAGAAATTTGGTGAACCCAGTAATCGCGGGATAGGAGCCCTGGTGGCTCAGTGGTTAAGTGCTAGGCTGCTAACTGAAAGGTAGCTTCAAACCCACCAGCTGCTCTGCAGGAGAAAAATGTGGCAATCTGGTTTCCTAAAGATTACCGCTTTGGAAACCCTATGGGGGAAATTCGACTCTGTTCTCTAAGGTCGTTATGAGTCGGAATCCACCCCATGGCAATAGGTTTGGGTTTTTGTATTTTTTTTTATCTGAGGTCACCGAAGTCTCAAAAAACCAAAAAATCAAACCTATTGCTGTTGAGTCCGATTCCTAGTGATCCTATAGGAAAGGGTAGAAGTTTCCAAGGCTGTAAATTTCCTGCGGAGCTACAGGTTCGAGCAGCAGCTGAGCGCTTAGCCCACTGCACCGCCAAAGCTCCCACCGAAGGCCCAAAGAACCTGTAATTCGCACTCTCCGCCCTTACAGTAGCTCCAAAACTACAGGGTATAAACCCTACAGCCACCAGGGCAGGGGCGGAGCCAATACCCCGCCCTCAGCCGCTCCCCCATCCCCGCCCAGGAGTCACGATTTTCATTGGCTGCGGGAGAAAACGGTAAACCAATCCCCATAGACTTTACCGCCCCCCTCTGGGGATCACTTCCGCCGCTGAGGTCAGGCTCCTCCCAGTTTGCCCGACATCGCTCGCGCCTTGGAGTCAAGATGGAGGAGTATGCGCGAGAACCATGGTGAGACTTACCTTCTGTCCTTTCCTTTCTCCTGCCCCTCTGACCACTCTGTCCTGGTTCTCCACTATGCAGTCTCTCGAGGTGCAAGCTGAACTCAGCTACAGGGTCTCGACGTAGGCTTGGTAACCGTGGGCAACGAGGGCTTGAGCGTCCAGTAGGATTCTCAGCCCCGTACCTCCCGGGCCGCGTGAGGCAGCATTGCTGCCCCTAGCCCAGCACTCAGGTGACCTTGCAGTGGATGATCAGGAGATCCAGGCTTGTATTCAGTGGAGCCTCAGAGCCTCCTGGCAGTCCAGGGCACAGTCGGCCTTGTGCGGGATCCGTAAAACTCTCAGCCTGTTCAGGTGACCTTGGACACGTCCCCATACGTCGCTTTGCTCAGTTCTTGCGTTGAGAAAGGGGAGATAGGCCTCTGAAACGGTGCCATTTGCTTGAGACCTTATTGTATTGGTCCGCAGGGTGAAACATTTCAAACGAATAGGACAGAGGGTCTGGAAAAGTTCGGTGTAGGCTTGCTTTTTTGGAATTTTCCCTTCGGGAGAGAGGAGTGCAAAAATTATCTGGGAAATAGAAGTAGTAGCTCGTGTTCCCTGAAAAGCCATGAACAAAAGTTCATTCATTCATTCAACATTTATTGAGGGCTTTGTGACCAGGCATTGTTAGCCTCAATGAGTAAGCATTTGAATGAACCAAAACCAAACTCATTGCCGTGGAGTCGGACTCGACTCATAGCAACCCCTCCTTGGGTTTGTGAGGCAGTATCACTACGGAAGTAGATTGTCCAGCCTTCCTTCCGAGGAGTGGCTGGTGGTTTTGAGTCGCCAGCCTTCTGGTTAGCAGTCAAATGCCTTAGACACTACCACCAGAGTTCGCAAACATTTGAATAGACCCTTCCAATAAAACCTGTTGCCTGTCCAATTCATAGCGACCTTATAGGACAGGATAGGACTGCCCCGTGAGCTTTCCAAGGTTGTAATCTTTACAGAGGCGGACATTTGTCTCCCGCAGAACAGCTGGTGGGTTCTAACTGCCAACTAACCTTTACTTGGCCTATTTCTTCTTCTCAAGGTAGAAACTCAGCAAAGTGAAGGTAGGGACACGTCCAAGGTCACCTGAGCAGGCTGAGTTTTAAGGATTCCGCACAAGGCCGACTGTGCCCTAGATTGTCCAACACTTAACCACTGGGTCATCAGGGCTCCTCAACCAGACAGTTCAAAACCCCCCAAAAAACAAAAACCTCATTGCCGGTGAATCCGTCCCTATTCATAGCGACCCCTCCTTGGGATTCCAAGGCAGTATCTCTATGGAAGTAGATTGCCCAGTCGTCCTTCCAATGAGTGGCTGGTGGGTGTGAACCTCCAGTCTTCTTGTTAACAGTCAAATGCCTTAGGCACTACACCGCCAGAGCTCCCAGACACTGAGATAATTATAAAACAGTGTACTTGCTGTTGGAGAGAAGTCCCAAGGTGCCTGAGTTTCAGGTTTCTGAGATCATAAATGAAAAATCAGCTCCTATTTGGGCTCATCCACTATTGTATAAGAGCAAGTGTCCTTAAGTTGTGAAAGTGTCCAGGATTTTAAATTATCCTGTCAGCACTTGCTTGTTTTGTGTTCCCCACTACCACCCTCCTTAAATGGTATACAGGATATATGTGTCAGCCCCTCCCAGCTCTTTTCAATTTAATCTTCACCAAGGCAGTTGTCCCACTTCCACTGGATTGCACTTTGCAGTACTTAGCATGCTGTGGACTTGTCAACTGCTCTTGGATAGTGTATAATGACACAGGTTGCCAAAAGTTAAAGATGTTATAAGAATAATGGACTTTTCATTTACTAATTCATTAGGTAGTCCCTCTGCTTTCTCTTTGTGTGTGTGTTCTAAAGCAGTACAATCAGTTATATGGTTAGTTTTGTATTCAACACTGCTTTGCCCTTCTGACCGCCCCATCTTTATGGATGGTAACAGTTATTACCTCAAGTCATCCAAGCTGAAAACTACAAGCATCTTTTTCTTTTTTTTTCTTATTATTAGGATTTGGGTGAAGATTTACAGAGTAAATTCACTTTTCATACAGCAGTTCACATATACTTTGTCTCATGTCATTGACCAAAATTTACAATGCAGCAGCTCCCCTCCCTCTTCCTCCCCATAGTTACCTCCTCCCAGTGTCCATCCCTTCATACTCTTCTGCACCCTGAGCTATCTCCCTGTGCATAAGCAGCCCTTCCTTCTCCCATGATTGTTCTCTCCAGGGCGTGTGTCTATTTGAGGTAAATGTTTAACTCACATGCCTGTACTTTGTTTGGCTGGAAACCACAGTTGTGGGTTCAATTCCAGACCTGAAGGGCAGCTAGGGGCCATAGTCTCAGTGGTTACACCAGGCTCTATTGGACCAGCAAACCTGGTCCTACAAGCATCTTTTTCATAACAATATTTGTCTTTTTTGTGAATGATTTTTTCCACTTAGCATGTTTTCAGGATTGACCCATCTTGTAGCATGTATGAAATCAAGACTTCATTTCTCTTTATTGCTGAGTAATTATATTGTATGAATATACCACGTTTTATCTATTCATATGTTGATGGACATTTAGGTTATTTCCACTCTTTGGCTATTGTGAATAGTAATGCAATGAGTATTCTAAATACATCTTTTTATCATGTGCTCTCTTCTCAAAAACCCTTAGACCATATGATTTAGTAGAAAGAATATGCTTTATTGGAGTACTAGATTTTGTATTTAAATTGGTTCTACTAGTTACAATCTATATAACCTTATAACCTATATTAAAAAAAAAAAAACAAACTGCTGTTGAGTGGGATCCAGCTCCCCTCCTTTGGTTTCCAAGGCATTATCAGTACAGAAGTAGATGGCCGGCCCAGCCTTCCTTCCGAGGGGTGGCTGGTGGGTTTGAACCGCCAGCCTTCTGGTTAGCAGTCAGATGCCTTAGGCGCTATGCCACCAGAGCTCCCATAACCTATATAGTTTTTTTTTTTTTTTTTAATCGTGATTTGGGTGAAAGTTTACAGCACAAATTCACTTTCCATACAGCAGCTCACATACACTTTTATCTCATGACATTGACTGTAATTTCCCACAATGCAACTGCTCCCCTCCCACTTCCTCCCCATAGTTACCTCTTCCTGTGTCCTTCCCTTCATGTACTCCTGCCCCCTGAGCTGTCTACCTGTGGTATATAACCCTTTTATTCTCCCATGATTGATCACTCCAAGGATCATATGCCTGTCTTTTGTTTGGCTGGAATCCATAGGAGTGGGTTCAATTCCAGACCTGAGGGGCAGTTAGGGGCCATAGTCTCAGGGGTTCCACCAGGCTCTGTCAGACAAGCAAACCTGCTCCCCCTTTTTTTTTTAAATGATTTTGAGTTTTGTTCTACATTGTTCTTCCATTCTACCCAGGATCTCCTACATAGATCCCCCTCCGAGTGGTTGACAGTGGTAGCTGGGCACCATCTAGGTCTTCTAGTCACATAGTTCTATAGGCTGAGGATTGCATGGTGTACCAGTCCCTTGGACTAATTGTTTCCATGCATCTTTGGTTTCCTTCATTCTTCTTTGCTCTGGATGAGAAGAGACCCATGGTTGCATCTAGATGCCTGCTTGCAAGCTTTCAAAGTCCCAATCACTACTCGCCAAGATAGGATGTGGAACAATGTTTTTGTGTAGTGTGTTATGCCAATTGAGCTTAATGTCCCCTGGGACTATGATCTCAAGCACACAGGTCCAGCTACTCATTCCCTCTGGGTAGTTGGCGGTGGCCAAGAAGTAACTGCAACCACGTCCCTTGTCAGCTCTACTATACTCTTGGGAATTCTTAGAGAACATACAAATACACTTGTAGAAACATTGTCTGCCAACCCTATGCATGGTCTTGAGCTCACTCTCCCCTGCATGTTGTTGTTGTTGTTGTTGTTATGTGCCGTCGAGTCAGACCCAACTCATAGCGACCCCTCCTTGGGTTTCCAAGGCACTATCACTACAGAAGTAGATTGCCCCATCTTCCTTCCAAGGAGTGACTGGTGGGTTTGAACCGCCAGCCTTCTGGTTAGCAGTCAAATGCCTTAGGCACTACGCTACCAGAGGTCCCCTCCCCTGCATAGATGTACCTAATAGTTCAGCCTGTCCACCCATCTATCCACCCATATACCCATGTTTGCCTTCACTGACAATTCAGTACTGTACGTGCAAAGGGGTTCATCTTTGTTGTCTGTACCTCCCATGCACCTTTCTATGTCTTCCTCTTCCTCAGTGCCACCATGTTGATCACTCACATTTGGTACATTGCCCTACCCTTCACCCAAATCGATACTTGTCTCTACCTATCTAACAGTGTTCCCCTCCCATCCCTGGTAACCAACAAAGAAAATTTCCTTCCATATATAAACCTTCTCTTGACTTTTTACAATAGTAGACTAATACAATATTTGTTGGACTAGTAATTTTTATTTAAGCCTTGGTTTCTTCACTTGTAAAATGGAGAGGATAGTACTCTTTCTGCAAAGGTAAAAGATTTGGGACCCAGAATTAACCTGGTTTTCTTGGAATTCATAGGTTTTATTTTATTTAGGGCACCTAAAATGTGTAATTGACACCTAACAAATGATAACTTGTTCATCTTATTACTGTTAGTTGGTTCTCTGTTGCCTGCATTTGTCTGACGTTTACTTTCTTTCAGAGTCTGCCTTCAGCCTTTCTTTTCATATAGCCCTTGTGGTGGTTATGTTTTTGTGTCAACTTGGCTGGGCCTGGTTGAGTGGCTGGGCAGCTGGTGGTAGTTATTCCCCATGATGAGACTGGCAATCAGCTCTGTGGTGGTAGGTGGGATCTACCACAAGCAGCTGAGTAGCTGCCTTTGGGATGTGGTCTGCTTCCTGTATATAAGGAAAAGCTTTGAGAATGGTCTCTAGCCTATGGCACGCTTAGACCCTGCATGTAGCTGTGTCATTGCTCAGCAGCCTGCTATGCTTTGCTGACCTTGGGACTTGCAATGGACTTAAGTTAATGGCCTGCCATGTGGTTTGGTAACATCGGGACTGTGCTTTTTTCCTTGTCAATCTTGGGGCTTCTCAGCCTCAACAGTCAACAGCTGTCTGAGTGAAGAAATGCCTCTAGCTCCAGTGGGCTGGGAGCAAGAGGCAGAGCTGGACCCCAAGGTTGAGGGGCTTTTACCTAGCCCCAAGAGCCTGGCACTTTGAACTTGGACTTACAGCCTCCAAACTGTAAGAATAAACTCCTGTTTGTTAACACCATCCCATCTGTGGTATATTCTTGTCAGAGCAGCAATAAGTAACCAGAATAGCCCTACACTTCCCACAGGAGCATTTTGATTTAGCTAGACTTTATTCAGAAACTTTTTCCATTTGCCTTTGTTTGGACATTCTCTGTTGGAATACTATGGCTGCTCTCTGATCTGAATCCTGATGTTCTTTATTAACTTTTTAATGCCCATTTATTTTAGTTGCAGCTTATTAGTAAGATCATTTAGGCTAGACAACAGATCTTAGACTTGCCTTCACCATAACATCCATTAGTGATTTGCATATAATACTCTGTAAAAGTTAATTCTAACTGATTAATCTTAGGACAAAAAATATGCTGATTCTTGCCTCTGGTAAATTGCCAGGGAGGAGGTAGGTACATAAATTGAAGTAAAAAAATATTTTTTAATGTGTCAAAAATTTGTGGTAAAAAAAACTCACGTGGTTGGATATTTTTTGTTGATGTTGTTAGTTGCTGTTGAGTTGATTCCAACTCATGGAGGTCCCTTGTGTGCAGTATAGAACTGCTCCATTGGGTTTTCAAGTCTGTGGCCTTTCAGAAGTAGATCACCAGACCTGTCTTCTGAGGTGCCTCTGGGTGGGTTTGAAACACCAACCTTTCAGTTAGTAGCTGAGCACTTAATCATTTGCACAATTCCTTTAGTATTTTTAATAGGTCTGAAATCACCCAGTTCCATCCTCCTTTCCTGTATCATTCATATCCTTTCTCAATGGAAAGAATGTTTTGATGCAGAAGTCACTGGCAACTAAGGAGACAGTTCCTGTGGTATGAAGACCACACACAGAAAAAAACTCACTGCCATCAAGTCGGATCCGACTCATAGCGAGCCCTCCTTGGGTTGCTGAGGCGATATCACTACAGAAGTAGATTACCCAAACCTTCCTTCTAAGGAGTGGCTGGTGAGTTTAAACTGCCAGCCTTCTGGTTAGCAGTCAAATGTCTTAGGCACTGTGCCACCAGAGCTCCCGGTATGAAGACCATTGGATGACATAAATTCAAATGTGCTTCTGTTCTTTTTTTTTTTTTTTTTTTAATTGTGATTTGCGTGAAAGTGTACAGAGCAAATTCATTTTCCATACAACAGTTCATACACATTTTGTTTCATGACATTGATTGCAAACCCCATAATGTAACAGTTCTCCCCATGTACTCCCAATGTACTTCCTCCCTGTGGTTACCTTTTCCCTGTGTCCTTCTTTCCTATGCATTCCTGCACTCAGAGCTGTCTCCCTATCCAAATACTACCCTTTTGATCTCCCATGGTTGTTTGTTGTAAGGAATGTACCTAACTAATGTAAATGTTCACCTTATGTGCCTATCTGTTGTTTGGCTGGAAGCTATGGGAGTAAGTTCAATTCCAGACCTGAAGGGTGACTAGGGGCCATAGTGTCAGGGGTCTCACCAGTCTATCAGAGCAGTAAGCCTGGTCTTTTTATGATTTTGCATTTTCTCCCACATTTTTTTCCTACTCTGTCCAGGATCTCATACATTGATCCTTCTCTGAGTGGTTGACAGTGGTAGCCGGACATTATCTAGTTCTTCTGGTCTTAGGGTCATGTAGGCTGAGGTTCACATGGTCCACTAGTCCCTTAGACTAATTGTTTCCATGTGTCTTTGTTCTTCATTCTTCTTTGCTCTGGATGAGGAGAGACCACCTGTTGCATTTTAGATGGCTGCTTGCAAGCTTTTAAGACCCCAGTAGTTATTCATTAATGTAGGAATGTAGAACAATGCTTTTGTGTAGTGTGTTATGCCAGTTGAGCTACATGCCCCCTGCAACCATGGTACCAAGCCCATGGGCCCAGTAACTTACTCACTCAAGGTGTTTGGCGGTGGCTAAGAATTTATCACTTTGCATCGTTAGCTCTATTACATATATGGACATTCTTGCAGCACGTAAAAATACATATATAGAAATATCATCTGCCAAACTTATATATGGTCATTGGTATATTCACTTTTGCCCAGACATATCTGATCATTTAGCCTGTCTACCTACGTATCCACCCATTCTGGTTACCTAGTGCCACTCTGACAGGAATGGAATGCTTGAACAAACAGTGTTTACTCTCTTACAGTTTAGAGGCTTTAAGTCTGAGTTCAAAGTGCCAGGCTCTAGGGGCTGTGTGAAAATCCCTCAGCCTTGGGCTTCAGCTCTGCCTGTTGCTCCAGGACCACTGGAGCTAGAGGCATCTCTTCACTCAGGCAGCTACTGGCTGCTGAGGCTAAAGCCCAAGGTTGACAAGTAAAAAGGCACAGTCCCGGGGTTGGCAGAGCATGGCAGGCTGCTGAGTGATGACATGGGTACATGCAGGGTTCAAGCATGCCATAAGCTAGAGACCATTCCCAAGGCTTCTTATATAGAGGAAACAGACCACATCCCTAGGCAGTTACTCAGCTTTCAACAGTAGATTCCATCATGAAACTGATTACCAGTCTCTTCATGGGGAATACTACATCCAGCTGCCCAGCCACTCAACCAGGCCCAGCCAAGTTGACATACAAACTTAACTACCACACCACCCTATAAATTAATGTTTGTTATTAACTGATAATACAATATTGTTTGTCTAAAAGTTGCTTTATTTTTTAGTCATTGAGAATTTGGCTTTTCTGTTATTCATGAGTGCTTGTGTATCCATAGAGTAAAAAGCTAGCATATTAAATGTATTAAATGTTTTGTTTTTACTTTTAGGTTCCATCATTTTTGAATTTTATTTTGTTAACCTTTCCATTTTAAAATGTAACCGATGTAATTTTTCTATTTTAATAATCATGTTGTTGTTGATGGCTGCCATCAAGTTAATTCCAACTCATTCATGGTGACCCCATGTGTGCAGAGTAGAACTGTTCCATAGGGTTTTTGAGGATTTTTTTTTAAACTTTTCATAATGATTTGGGTGAAAGTTTATGGAGTAAATTGGTTTTCCATTTAATACATTTAATTTCATGACATGGATTATAATCTCCACTCCATAGGGTTTTCAAAGCCTTTTGGAAACAGATTGCCATGCCTGCTGTCTGGGTAGGTTCGAACCAACAACCTGTCAGTTAATAGTTGAGTGCTTAACCATTTGTGCCATCCATAGCTAACATTTATTGAGCACTATATGCCAGTCTCTATGAGTTAGAATTTACTCAATGCCAGTGGGTTTGGTTTGGTTTTTTATATGCCAGTCACTATCCTAAATGTGTTTGGCATTACCATTTAATCCCACCCCAAATCTGTGTGTTCATTTGGTAGATGAGGAAACAGTGATGTTGTCACTTGCAGCAGATCATGGAGCTAATTAAGTAGTAAATCAGGATTGGAAATAGCTTAATAACTACCTCACATTGATTGTCATTCATTCATCTGGAAAGAAATTTTGAAACTCTTCCCACTGCCCAATATCAAATGAACACTGCTAAAGGGGCAAGGAGGCTACATCTTCTGACCTCTAAGTACACAATAGGAAGACAGAATCACCATCAGCAGCCCAAGGCCTATTTCTGTGAGGCCAGACATGCTGCCTCCCTCTAGCCCTTTCACCATCTCTGACACCAATCGATCTTCCCTCCCACGGCACTCACTGTCTCTCTGCTGGGCTTGATAATTTGTTGCAGTGGCCACACAGAACTCACAGACACCACTCACAGATTATGGGGTTTGTTAGGGAAGCAACAGGCAACAATTCAAGTTCAGGAACATGCTCAGTCTCTCTTAGCTGGCCATCTCTCTGGTTCATTGCTGCATCTCTCTAGCTCAGGAGTGTGTCTCTCAGCAGCGCATCTCTCTCATCCAGCAGTCAGAGAGACACTCCTGCCTCTAGGAGGGCTCCTTTTGAGCCTGGCAGAGTGGTCAGACTAACCAATCCTAACATCAGAATTCTGTACACTTGAGAAAGAGAGCAAACTTCCCAGAAGATTGCTTTGTGTTGTTCCAGGTGGATGGTTTTAACAAGCAGCTACTAAGTTACTTACAGCAAAATGGGAGTTACAAATACTACGGCTAGAAAAGCCATATCATGTAATTTACTATACTGCAAACACTCAGCAACATTGACTGAAGATACATAAAATATCTATTTTTTTCTATTTAGTTTTTGTTTTGAAAGGTGAGGCAATCTGCTTCTGTAAAGATTTACAGCCTTGGAAACCCTATGGAGCAGTTCTACTCTGCTCTAAAGGGTTGTTATGAGTTGAAATTGACTCAGTAGTGGAGTAGAACTGCCCCCTCATGGAGACTTCCTTATTTGCTCTTTCCTGGACCACTGTAGCTGCAAATGTATTCCTGTCTCATTCCAAGTTACTGACCCTCCACTTATAGAGAGGGTTGTTATTGTTGTTGTTGTTATGTGCTGTCGAGTCAGACTCGACTCATAGCTATCCCTCCTTGGGTTTCCGAGGCAGTGTCACTATGGAAGTAGGTTGCCTCGTCTTCCTTCCAAGGAGTGGCTGGTGGGTTTGAACCACCAGCCTTCTGGTTATCAGTCAAGTGCCTTAGGCACTACGCTACCAGAGCTCCCTATGGAGAGGGAGTGGCTACTAATTCATTCTCCTTTGCCTTTCTCTTTGTTTTCTAGTAATGTTCCTACCATTTTCAAGAAGTTTTCTTAATCTTTTGTAGTCTTTTAAAGCAGTGCTTTTCAAACTTTTACTCTGTAATCAAGTCATCTGTGGAAGTTCCTAAAATGTAAGATTTTGATTTGGTAGGTTTGGAGCATGACTCAAGAGTCTGCATTTCTGACAAGCTTCTAGGTGTTGTTGATTTTGCTAGTCTTTGGCCCACACTCCGGGTAGCAGAGCCCCAAAGCATCCCACTGATAACTGAATTATCTACTACATGAGCTATGTAGCAGTTCAGTGGTAGAATTCTCACCTTCTATGTGGGGCACCCAAGAAGATTTATGCCTGTGCTTTCCTCTGGCCAGCGTACCTCATGCACATCTGTAAATGGAGGCGTGCACGTTGCTATCATACTGAACGGATTTCAGTAGGCCTTCTAGACTAATAGGGGCTAGGAAGAAAGGCCTGGTGATCTGTTTGCAAGAAACAATCAATGAAATGAAAACTCTATGAATCACACCAGCCTGGTCCCCGACCGATCATGGAGATGGTGCTAGATCTGGCAGGATTTTGTTCCCTCATTGTGCACATAGTTGCTGTGAGTTGGGGACATCTTCACAGCAGCTAACAACTGTGTGAGATAGTCATTCTGTACAAAATCCTGATTTCTATTGTTCTTGAAAAGGATGTAGTGTTTCAACTTGAGGGCTTTGTATTATTACCTGGCAAAATCAGAGATTATTCATTATTCAAATTTATCAGCAGCAAAACAGAATGCACTGAATTCACAAGTTTAAGTGAGCAGGTGGGTTGCCCATGTGTTCATTATAGCATTTTTCCTTTGGACTATGTAAAATTTCTTCTACCTATAGTGATTTGAATGTGAATCTAACTCCTCACAGACTATAGTAATGTTCCTAGAAGATTAAATAGTTCTATTCTGATCAGATTACTCAAATTTCACTTTGTTACATAAGTGGTGTTACATTTGGAGTCTGGATATACAAATTTTACTCTAGTTATTGGATACTAGAATATTCCAATGTGTTAAATGGATCTGAAACAAACTAAGATTCCAGGCACCTATTTGATATCAATACCTGGAAAGAATTTCAGACTTAAGTTTGAAAGGCTGTTTTCATATGTAGCTACTGAATCCTCATTCTTTGGGTCTCAGCTTTAAATTTTACTCAGGGCTTCGAGAGCTTTATGAGCTCTGGTGGTGTGGTGCGTAAGGCATTTGACTGCTAACCAGACGTTTGGTGGTTCAAACCCACCAGCCACTCCCCGGAAGGAAGACTGGGCAGTCTACCTCCATAAAGATTAACTGCCTTGGAAACCCAGAGGGGGTTGCTATGAGTCTGAATCAACTCAATGGCAGTGACTTTGGTTTGGTTTGATTTTGGAGAGCTTACTTTGATTCCCAGGAGACTGGATCAGCATTGTTGATAATGATGTAATTTCATATGCACTTATTTGTTTTAGATACAGTACCTGATATATAATGTTGTTGTTGTTGTGTACCGTCGAGTCGGACCTGACTCATAGTGACCCCACCTTGGGTTTCCGAGGCAGTATCACTACGGAAGTAGATTTCCCCATCTTCCTTCCAAGGAGCGGCTGGTGGGTTTGAACCACCAGCCTTCTGGTTAGCAGTCAAGTGCCTTAGGCACTATGCTACCAGAGCTCTAGATACAATAATTGTTAAATGAATGAATAAAGTGCTGTAAGAGTAGGAAGTTGACACCAACTTCCTTCTCTCTAGCTTAGATGATTTTGTACTAAAAAGCTAAATATGCTCAGAATCCTTTGTGTCTATAATTTATGGGCCAAATGTTATTGGCCACAGTGGGCCCCGAGTTAGAATCTGTTGCTTACTTTACTGTGTTAGCAAGGAAGGTTTTATGAATTACAAATCTTGTCATTTTCCCCCATCTATTCATAGCCCCTGGCGAATTGTGGATGACTGTGGTGGTGCCTTCACAATGGGTACCATAGGTGGTGGTATCTTTCAAGCAATCAAAGGTTTTCGTAATTCTCCAGTGGTAAGTGGGTGACTAGTTTTATTTTATCATCACTTGAAATCTAAGTTTGGTAGCATCATTTGTGGCCCCATCAGTGGGTTGCAGATATATTTCTAATATATTGTATTTTTGGTTACTTCCCTTTGTTTCCTTGTAGGGAGTCAACCACAGACTACGGGGGAGTTTGACAGCTATTAAAACCAGGGCTCCACAGTTGGGAGGTGAGCAGAATTTTTCAATTTGTACTCCAGATTGCTTTTTCCTATTTATTTGAAGATAGAGCTCGTTTCTTCTTGTTTAGATTACACCAATCTAATCTAAAACCAATTTTAGTTTCTCTAATGGTGTATCACGAAGTTAATATCCCTGTAGATTCTTCTTGATTTACAGTTTGTTTGGCAAGTTTAATTGCAGTTGTATCCATCTGAAAATCTTTTCTCTGTCCTTCAAAATCCTGGTGTGTGTGTATATCTTTCTCCTTATCAAGAAGGAAGACAGAGTCTTTAAAGGTCAGGTCTGTGAAAATCAGGAATTGATAGCTTCTGAGGTAACATTAGCTAAAGAGAATATGATCTGAAGGATTAGGGTTTAATGAGAGAGAAACTGATCAAACTGATTGGGCTCTTCTCCAGGGTTAGCTTTTGGATATTTGTAGAAGTCAGTGCAAAATTTGAAAATATTACAATGCTTTACATCTTTTAAAGTTGGTTATTCAGAACCTGGAGAAGGGAGAGGAGGGCAAAAAAAAGCTTAAAAGATATATTCACTTACAGAGGTAGGAGAGAGAGTCTGTGAGATATCAGAAAGAGTTAATTCTTCTAGGCATTTCTTAGAAATTTTGTGGGTCAGAAGAGATACCCTTCTTTTTGTTTTTAACATATTTTCTTTGGAAGATACTAGCTAACAGCTACCATTCTTGAGTGCTTATTATGTGCCAGGCACTATGCTAAGTATTTAAACATTATTTCATTTAATCCTCACAGAAACCCAAGAGGTAAGTAGTAGTATTATCCTCGCTTCCTGGGTGCTAAAAAGGCAGGGAGGCCACATGTTCTGACCTCCTCTAACCGCACAAGAGGAAGATAGAATCACCATCAATAGCCCAAGGCCCATTACTGCAAGGCCAGACATGCTGCCTCCCCCTCCAGCCCTTTTACCAACCGTTCTCACAGATTATGGGGTTTATTAGGGAAGCACCAGGCTACAATTCAAGTTCAGGAAAAATGCTCAGTCTCTCTCCCAGCAGTGCATGTCCCTCGATGTCTCTCTCAGCAATGCATGTCTCTTGCATCTTTTTTCCGCAGCACATGTCCTTCCTCAGCCAGCAAGAGAGTTCTGCCTCTAGGAGGCCTCCTTTTGAGCCTGGCAGAGTGGCCAAACCAAACAATCATAACATCAGGGTTCTAAATACCTGAGAGAGCGGGAACCTCCCAAAACATTGTTTAGTGCCACGCCCAACAGAAATACCCCAGGTGAGCAACTTTAGCAATCAGGAGCTCCTCAGTTGCTCATGGCAAATTCCACCTCGGAGTTTACAAAGATTTATGGGTAGAAAAGCCACACTAAGTAATTTACTATACCATGGGCCACCCCCTGGCTTTTCTAGCCATTATGCTTTTTATACTTAAAAAATTCATATCCCCTTCACCATCACTTTAAGAATAACCACACCCATGAAAGCATGTAAGTCAGCCACTTCATGCCTTTATCTTCCCCTACTTTAGAGAGTCAATTTCTAATTTGCCAATCCCTATAAAACCAGTGAGCAGTCAGCCGCAGGGGTCCAGGTAAGGAGAGAGAATCCAGGCACACCCAAAGCAGCAGGACAGGAGAACGGAAGAGAGGGGATTAAAAGCCAGGAACTGGAGAGTGGGAGAGAGGGGATTAAAAGCCAGGAACCGGGACAGAAGAAGAGTCAGCCGCAGGGATCCAGGTGAGGAGAGAGAACTCAGGCACGCCCAAAGCAGCAGGGCGGGAGAGCGGGAGAAAGGGGATTAAAAGCCAGGAACCTGGACAGAGGAGCAGTCAGCCGTAGGGATCCAGGTGAGGAGAGGGAACTCAGACATGCCCAAAGCAGCAGGGTGGGAGAAAGGGGATTAAAGGCCAGGAACCCAGACAGAGGAGCAGTCAGCCATCGGGATCCAGGTGAGGAGAGAGAACTCAGGCACGCCCAAAGCAGCAGGATGGGAGAGCAGGAGAAATGGGATTAAAAGCCAGGAACCCAGACAGAGGAGCAGTCAGCCGCAGGGATCCAGGTGAGGTGAGAACTCAGGCACGCCCAAAGCAGCAGGACAGGAGAGCGGGAGAAATGGGATTAAAAGCCAAGAACCTGGACAGAGAAGCAGTCAGCCGCAGGTATCCAGGTGAGAAGAGGGAACTCAAGCACGCCCAAAGCAGCAGAGTGGGAAAGAGGGGATTAAAAGGCCCAGGAACCTGGACAGAGAATCAGTCATCTGCAGGGACCCAGGGAAGGGTGGTACGAGAGGTTTCTAACAGGGAGACAAACTTGTCTGTCAGTTTGTCCTACCGTGTTGATGTGTTGATGTGAGTTTTGAGGCTGAGCCACTGGTGTTTCAAACCCAGCAGGATGCACGTGGTGCACAGGTATCAGCCCAGCTTACAGACTGAGACAGACTAGGAAGAAGGAAGAGGCCGTCCACTTCTCAAAGAATTGGCCAAGGAAAACTTTGTGAATAGCGAAGAAACACTGTTTGATACATTACCATGCAACTATGAATAGTCCAGTTAGGTTAGAAGGCTCTTAAAATAGGACTGGGAAAGAGCTGCATCATCTGAGTAAGCCCAGCCTTACTCATATAAATAAGGTAAAACTTTCGAGACCTCCATTTGCTGATGTGGCACCACTCAAATTGAAGAGAAACAGCTGCAGACATCCGTTAATCATCAGAACATGGAATGTACGAAGTATGAATCTAGGAAAATTGGAAGTTGTCAAAAAGGAAATGGAATGCATAAAGATTGATATCCTTGGCATTAGT
>NW_006921662.1:9086787-9098967 GCF_000298275.1 Orycteropus afer afer
TCAGAAGGGACCATTCCCTGGAGAAGGATGTCATGCTTGGTAGGGTGGAGGGTTGACGAAAGAGGGGGAGGCCTTCAACAAGATGGATTGACACGGTGGCTGCGATGATGGGCTCAAGTTTAGCAGTGATCATGGAGCTGACGCGGGATCGGGCAGTGTTCCGTTCTGCTGTGCATGGGGTCACTATGAGTCAGAAACGACTCGATGGCACCTGACAACAACAGTAACAACGTCAAACCAGTACTCTGAGGAGACAAACATGGTCCTTTCTCTGTGGTGAATCTTCTGTTCTGTTTGGAAACTTCAGGCTTCTGGATCCATAAACAAGCAAAATCCAGCCCAGTGCAAGCCATCAAATTGCAGCATCTTAACACCAGCTCAGTGTCAAACATCTTCCTCTTCATTTGGTCGGGTTCTGGTCAGCTCAGCCCTAGCCATCCCAGCTAGGTCATGGATACCAGCTGCCAAGTTTGGGAGTGACACTCTTCCCTTCACTTGAGACCAGTCAGCACCTTCTCTCACATCTTCAGTCCTTAGGGACTATTTCAATGCCCATAGGCTCACAACTCCTTGCACTTCAGACCAGCCAGCCCTTCCTCTCATCCCCAGCCTCCATGGCCTAGGTCAAAGAGTACCAAACTCAGCCCATTTCTTCTTTGCTGCACTTACCCCATTTCCACTCAGGTGGACCCCAGCGGTCACAAGCGAGTAACATACAAGTTTACTACTCACTGGCCTCCTTTAACTTTCAATCCTGGAAGGAGTTTCTCTCACAGACCCTGACTTTCCTGTCTCGATGCACCCAAAACCAGTCTGCTTGCTTGAAATTCAAAGAGCCAAACAGTCATTATTTTTTCCTCTTCAGGTTCTTATTCAAATGCAATTCTTCTGTTCCCTCAGTAGTACAGGATGGGGCTCAGGTTTTCTACCTAAGCCTCCTGTACTCTACACACAGGGTTTGAAACAAAAGCCTGTGTTTCTTCTGGGCAAATTCTAGTTCCCCTTTTAACATATTCAATCAAGTACTGGCTGAAGGCCACTCTCTGTTATCCACATACCCCATAATCATTTCTAATGTACAAGCAGGTAAGAGAACATTCAGTAGCCATAGTACATTCAGATAAACACATAATCCAAAACACATAATCCTTTTAAAGACATTCCAGGTTCATCTCTTCACCTTGATTACCATCCCATTCTATGCATATGGCCTTGGGTCTTTAGCTGGGTGTAACCAAAAGCCCTAGCCTCTGGATCAATTATCTCCTTTAAGAGGTAACACCAAACAAAGTAACCATCTAAGAATCCAAAGTTTCACTTCCCAGCCCCCTTCTTTCTTTCTTTTACAAAATCTCATGCTTGTATGAGTCTGGAGCTACTGCAGTGAATCCCACAGCTTCTGACACCAACTGGTAAAAGGGCATGGAGGCCACATGTTCTGACCCCCTCTAACTGCACAAGAGGAAGACAGAATCACCATCAGTAGCCCAAGGCTCATTACTGCAAGGCCTGACATGCTGCCCCCCTCCAGCCCTTTCACCAACCGTTCCTCCCAAAGTACCCACCACCTCTCTCCTGGGTTCGATAATTCACTGCAGTGGCCACACAGAACTCACAGATTATGAGGTGTATTAGGGAAGCACCAGGTTACAATTCAAGTTCAGGAAAAATGCTCAGTCTCTCTCCCAGCCCGCCATCTCTCACAGTCTCTCTCCCAGCAGTGCGTGTCCCTCGGTGTTTCTCTTCTCTTGCATCTCTTTTCTGCAGTGCATGTCTCTCAGGGGCACGTCCTTCCTCAGCCAGCAGTCGGAGAGTTCTGCCTCTAGGAGGCCTCCTTTTAAGCCTGGCAGAGTGGCGAAACCAAACAATCATTACATCAGAATTCTAAACACGTGAGAGAGAGTGCGAACCTCCCAGAACGTTGTTTAGTGCCACGCCCAACAGAAATACCCCAGGTGGGCAGCTTTAGCAATCAGGAGCTGCTCAGTTGCTCATGGCAAATTCCACCTCGGAGTTTACAAAGATTTATGGGTAGAAAAACCACACTAAGTAATTTACTATACTGCACTGGGCAAGGAAATTGAGGCTTTTGAGGATTGAAGTGATGAATATATCCCTTTCCTTTTCTTCCCTCTAATACACCCTGCAAAGTAAATAATGGTTCATTTTCCTTTGTTTTAATAATTACCGTATTACTCAAAATGATATTTAGTATTAAGTACAGCCAAACCCTGAATTTCCAATATATTCAGAAGTCAGGCAGGTTTTTACATTTTTTTTTAGAGGCTTCTTATGTCACCTTATGCCTTTCTGGTGAGTAAAAAGAATCAGGCAATTGTCACACCCAAGAGGAGCCTAAGGATGCATGATGACTAAACGTGATGGGGTATTCTGGATGAGATCCTGGATCAGAAAATGGACTTTAGGTAAAAACTAAGGAACTCTGAATTATGTATGGACTTTAGTTAATAATGTTGTTAGATGCTGTCGAGTCATCTGACTCAGCAACCCAGTGTACAGCAGAATGAAACACTGGCCGGTCCCACACCAGCTCCGCAATAGTTAATAATAATGTGTTGATATTGGATCATTCATTGTGACAAATGTACCGTGGTAATGTTAGATGTTAGTGATAAGGGAAACTGGGTGTGCAATATATGAGAGCTCTCTGTACTATCTTCACAGCTTTTCTATAAACCTAAAGCTATTCTAAAATAATAAAGTTTATTTTAAAAAAAAATTAGTGAACTAGAAGAAGAGTAACTAGTAGTATGAGTGAATTGGAATCATCCATTTTGAATCCTTGGGATCAGCCTTTTTAAGAAAACCTATTGAGAAATTCTTCTGATGTCCTAAATTCTAAAATTATCGGGATGTCTTTTTTGATTTAATTCAGTGAACATTTACTGAACTCTATGAATCAAGGTCCAGAGAGATAGGCAACATGGAAATGTCACAGTTGTGTCCTTTAAGGTCTTATGTTTTCATGGTAGAAATAAGATATTATGCTTTTGACATGTCCCCATTACTCTTTGAAGACTTTCTTATGTTTTGGAGCAAGATATTTCAGGCTCATATAGTACTTTCCCTGCCCTAGGCCTGGATGCAGCCATTTCCGGGGACCCCTGGTTTCTTTTAGTTGAGAATGGTATTTAGAAGCCAAAATCTGGTTACTGAGTATATTCCTTATTTCTGAGGTGTTGCTGTTCCTAGGCACTCTTAGGGCTAGAGGATATTTGAGTGTGTATATGTATGTGGATTTATAAATAACATATGCACACAAAAATTTGTATTTATTGCTGTCTTTATATACTGAAGACCACGAGTCCATACTGATACTTTTAATTCCAGTCCAGTCTTGTAGGGTTCATTCTTACTTTTTTTCCTTTTCACATTTATACTTCCCACTTTGCTCTGTTTGTGCTGTGGCACTCTAGACCAGGTGGCCCTTCCACATGGATATATTTGTACCACTCCATACTAGGCCACCCTTCCTTGTGGATCCCTCCTCATTGTGCTTGGGCTTTGATACCTTGTGCTAGGCTGTCCAAGTGTATGGACACTCCTCACCCTGCTTGGACTCAAATACTCCACTGTTATCAATAACTGTAGCTTACTCTGGCAAGGATTTCATACTTTTATGAGAAAGTGAGAGAGTCTTTGAAAAATTTAGTGAGGTAATCCTAATATACCTAGACATATTTCCCAGGACATAGAATTATTGAATTGCAAGAATGAAATGGCTTAAGTGCAAAATAATAAGCTGATTTATGGTTGTTTTAAGTTTCGTGCTTGAGAAATAAAGAAGGATAAAAAAGTAGAAAGAAAGGTAATATCTATCCCCTTTGTGTTCCATAAGGAGCTCTGATGGTACAGTAATAGTGGTTTGAACCCAACAGTGGCTCCTCAGGAGAAAAATGAAGCAGTCTGCTTCCATAACGATTTGCAGCCTTCTCTGCCCTTTAGGATAGCTGTGAGTCTGTATTGACTTGATGGAGGTGGGTTGGGTTTGGTTTTGTGTTCCGTAATTCTTACTGTTTGTAGTGTTCATTTGGCGCTTTGGCATGTGTTGGCTTATATATAATACATTCCAGAGCAGCTGAATTTCTTCTATATTTCTGTTGATGATTTTCATAGAGTAGCTGTTTATTAACATTTAAGAAAGAAGTGAAAAAGTAGGGGTAAGGTAGAGCTGTAAAAGAGAAGGAGTAGGAAGCAAAGTGGTTTTGTTTGTTGCTTTTTAAACCAGGATACATTGTTCTGAAAGGGAACTTGAATATTTTTAGATATATGCAGCCTAATTTTCTTTGAGGCCTGAATTATTTCTTTTAGAAGTTAGGCCATTGCTAATTTTCCAACTGAATGTAATACAACCCAGGACTTTATTAAAAAGATAAGTATTCTGACTTTTAGTTCACGGCTTATTCAAGCTTGTGTTTGCATGTATTTGATTGGAGTAGGAGAGTTTTTAGAGTAGAATGAATGTTGTTATTTAAAGTTAAATTTTAGACTATATTTTAAATACATGGTGAAAAGTTACATTTATATTTGTATCATGCTGTTTTTTTTTTTTTAAATAGGCAGTTTTGCAGTTTGGGGAGGTCTGTTTTCTATGATTGACTGCAGTATGGTTCAAGTCAGAGGGAAAGAAGATCCCTGGAACTCCATCACAAGTGGTGCCTTAACAGGAGCCATACTGGCAGCAAGAAGTAAGCAAGAACATGGACGTATATGGTGATTTGAGGGGAGGGGGGGAAGTAAGGGGATCTATTTAATTGAGTATTTGAGAGACCATGAAAGTACTTCTTACCTTTTTACACTGCAGTGGTTAAAGCAGTTCAAGTCCTAGTTCTGCCATTTACTAGCTGTGTGACAGGGCAGTTTTTGTGCTCTAATTTCCTCTTTGGTCCTCTGAAATTAATAATAGTACTTGCCACAAAGGATTGTTATGAATAAAGAGCTTTGACTCATCTTCTGGATCTTTGGGATAGAGAGCAACCCAGAATTTTTTTAGACTTTTTCTGTAAAAGGCCAGATAGCAGATGTTTTAGGCTTTGTGGATCATATGAGCTGTGTCGCAACTATTCAACTCTGCTGTCATGGCATGATAGCAGCCATGTTGTCGTTAGTTGCCAGTGAGTCACTTCTGACTTGTGACAACTCCATATGTGACAGAGTAGAATTGCTCCATAGGGTTTTCAGGGCTGTGACCATGTAGAAGTAGATCACTAGGCCTGTCTTCTAAGGAGCCTCTGGATGAGTTCAAACCACTAACCTTTTGGCTGGTAGTGAAGCGCTTAACCATTTATGTTAACTAGGCACTCTGAAAGCAGGTATAGACAATACATAAATGAATGAGCATGGCTGTGTTGTAATAAAACTTTATTTATAAAAACAGGTGGCAGGCTGGATTTGACCTGTGGGCTATAATTTGCTGACCCCTGGTCTTGACCAATAAGAGAGAGAAGGTTTGTAAATGGGAGGATCATGTAGCCATATGGACATCTTTTTCCTTTATTATATCTTATATTACACTAGATTTCTGTTAAAGTAATCTCTTTGTTGTTATCTTCAGATGGACCAGTGGCCATGGTTGGGTCAGCTGCAATGGGTGGTATTCTCCTAGCTTTAATTGAGGGAGCTGGTATCTTATTGACGAGATTTGCCTCTGCACAATTTCCCAATGGTGAGTCTTCTTTCTGCTTAATATCATAACTCAAATATTTTGGAATGGTTTCCTGATGTTTACAGAGAGCATATTTCATCTGCTAAAATGTGATAGTTTGTAATTTCTACATTCTATATTAATATGCAATGGTTTACGACGATTATGATAATAGACTTTTTTTATTTGAAATGGTGGATTATGGGTGCAGTCCCTATGTTTATGGATAACCAAACCAAACTCACTGCCATTGAGTTGAATCCGACTCATAGTTTCCAAGGTGGTATCTCTACAGAAGTAGACTGCCCAGTCTTCCTTCTGAGGAGTGGCTGGTGGATTTGAACTGTCATCCTTCTGGTTAGCAGTCAAATGCCTTAGGCACTACCCTACCAGAGCTCCCATGTTTATGGATAGATGAAATTATTTCAGATAGTGTTGATTACTTTGAAGAAAATGGAGTGGAAGAAAAATGACTCATGTTTGGGAGGGCCGCTTTAGAGTTCACAAGGAAAGTCTCTTTGAGAAGTTGGTAGTGTGATTTATCGCTAATTGTTCCTCTTACCTAATAAGGAAAAGTTAAATTTTTGTAGGCTAAATGATTATTACATGGTCATAGACTATCTGATTAGCTGTTAATATTATGCAGTTTCTTATAATCATTAAAAGCTTCAGTTGTTGAGTTGTCAGTGAAGGCAAACAGGGGTATATGGACGGATAGATAAGTGGACAGGCTAAACAATTAGGTATGTCTAAATGGGGAGTGTATCCAAGATCATATATAGGGTTGGCAGACAATGGTCCTATAAGTTTATGTGAGTGATCAGAATTCCCAGGTATATAGTAGAGCTGACAAGGGGCAAGGTTATGGTCATTGCTTGGTCACAGCCAGCTACCCAGAGCGACCGAGAGTTGATCCTGCGGGCTTGGGACCATAGTTGCAGGGGACATCAAGCTCAATTGGCATAACATACTATACAAAACATTGTTCCACCTCCTACTTTGGCGAGTAGCGACTGGGATCTTAAAAGCTAGCAAGCTGCCATCTAGATGCAACAGTGGGTCTTTCCTCGTCAAGAAGAAAGAAGAAAACCAAAATTAATGGAAACAATCAGTCCTAGTGACTGGTACACCATCCGATCTGCAACCTGTACAACTATGAGACCAGAAGAACTAGATGGTGCCCGGCTACCACTGTCATCCACTTGGAAGGGATGTACGAGATCCTGCATAGAGAGGGAGAACAATGTGGAACAAAACTCAAAATCATTTGGAGGCAAAAAAAAAAAAAAAGAAGAAGAAGGTGGGGACCAGGTTTGCTGGTCCAATAGAGCCTGGTGGAACCGCTGAGACTATGGCCCCTAGCTGCCCTTCAGGTCTGGAATTGAACCCACACCTGTGGTTTCCAGCCAAACAAAGTACAGGCATGTGAGTTAAACATTTACCTCAAGTAGACACACGCCCTGGAGAGAACAATCATGGGAGAAGGAAGGGCTGCTTATGCACAGGGAGACAGCTCAGGGCGCAGGAGAGTATGGAGGGATGGACACTGGGAAGAGGTAACTATGGGGAGGAAGTGGGAGGGGAGCTGTTGCATTGTAAATTTTGGTGAATGACATGAGACAAAGTATATGTGAACTGCTGTATGAAAAGTGAATTTACTCTGTAAATCTTCACCCAAATCAAAATAAAATTAAAAAAAAAAAAAGCTTCAGTTGTCATTTTGATCAAAGATTCTATAGAAAAATCCTGATCAAAAGAGGGAAAAGGCAGAGCAGAATTTCAAATTCTTAGGATTTAAGATTTTCTGGAATGATGGAGGCTGGCTGAACCCCTAAAACTATTCCCTGAGATAATCTTTAAACATTAAACCAAAACTATCCCCTGGATTCTTCTTAAAATTAAACAGTATCCTTGTCCAGAGCAAAGAAGAACTGAAGAAAATCAAAGACATAAGGCAACAGTAGTCCAAAGGACTAATGGACCATGTGAATCTCTGCTTTCATGACCCTGACCTGCCACCACTGCTGCCTGCTCTGAAAGGGATCACAACTAGGAAGTCCTGGATAAAGTGGGAGAAAAATGTGAAACAAAACTCAAAATAAAAAGACCAGGCTTACTAGTCTGTTAGAGACTGGTGAAACCCCCAAGACTATGACCTTTATATACCCTTCAAGCCTAAGACTGAACTCACCCCCTTGGCTCAACTTTCAGCCAGATGATAGAAAGGCCTATAAAATGAACAATAACCAGGGAGGTGTGCACTCCTTATAATAATCAACTATTTGAGATCGAAAGGGTATTTGTCCAGGGACAAAGCTCAGAAGGCAGGAAAGGATTGAGAGGGAGGACAAATAAAAATGGTAAACACAGGGAGGAAGTGGGAGGAATGCTGTTATATTGTGGGGATTACAGTCAGTGTCACAAAACAAAATACGTATGAATTACTGAATAGAAGACTAGTTTGCTCTGTGAACTCCCACCTGAATTAAAATGAAAAGTTATTTAATAAACAAACAGTAGTTCAGCTAAACTAGTAAAAAATAGTACTTACTTAGCATTGTACTCTTACAAGAATTATCTATATAGGATTAAAGTGACAATAGCAACTCGAAAGCTTAGGTAGGAAATGTAGGGGGCCAGAGAGCTTATGTTAACGGGAGAGGAACAGCTCAGAAAAGGAAGATGAGAATGGTTGTACAACTCAAAGAATGTGATCAGTGTCACTGAATTGTACATGTAGAGATGGTTGAGTTGGTGTATGTTTTGCTGACTGTATTCTTAACAACAACAAAAACTTCAGTTGTCCAAATGAGACTATTCCTTGACATTGGAAGGGAGCAGAAGGATATTGTGAAGATGATAGTGGTAAAAAGGAGCTCTGGTGACGTAGTGCCTAAGGCATTTGACTGCTTCCAGAAGGTTGGAGGTTCAAACCATCAGCCACTCCATGGAAGGAAGATGGGGCAATCTACTTCTGTAAAGATTTACCACCTCAAAAACGTAATGGGGGTCGCTATGAGTTGCAATTGCCTCGATTGCCGTGGGTTTTTTTTTGGTATAGTGGTAAAAACTTGACCTGGTATTTGGGGGAGGAAGTATGCAAAATAGTGAGACATGTTGAAAATTATTTTTGGAGCTTGGAAAGGATTCAGTGTAGAGTTAGGAATAGATGATACCTCTTGATTTGTTCCCTGAGGCACCTAGAGAGAGACTCAACATCTTTATGGAACAATTTTCACACACACTGCTCACTAGATCCCAGTAGGATGACCTCATGGACCCTCTTACCTTAATGTTTTTGCTTTTCTGTCATTACTTCTGAGTTAACACTGTTATAATGGTCACTTTCTAATTTTGCTTTTTAGTTTGTTTTTTACAACTTTAGTGTGAAAGAGTTCAAATAAGACATCTAAAGAGTTCTATATTTTCAGAACTTCAGAAATTGATACAACAAAATATTTACATTGTCAGATAGAAATTAAGGAGCTCTCGTGACACAGTGCCTAAGGCATCTGACTGCTGTCCAGAAGCCACGCCACGGAAGGAAGATGGGGCAATGTACTTCCATAAAGATTTACCATCTCACAAATGTAATGGGGGTTGCTATGAGTTGCAGTTGCCTCGATGGCAGTGGGTTTGTTTTTATACAAATTAGCTTTGGTTGCCTTGCTGCGTTACGCTTTTTTTCTCCCAGAAGAAATCTCCTTTTGAGTAATCAGAACTTAGCGTTTAGAAATAGCCCAAAAGAAGTGCATTTTATTTTAGAAAAGAGATGTAGTTTTGAAAAGCTGTGTAGGAGGGAAATCTTGAAAAAATTAACCATATTTTCCCAATTATCTTACATGGAAAAGTTCTTAAAACAGAGGGGGGAAAAACTAGATAGAAATATACTTAAGTAGTATTTAACTTATTTAATGCTTACCTTTGTTTCTCTTGTTACCCAGTATTTTCTCAAGTTTTTTATATTGAACAGGTACTGCTTTTATAGTGAAATAAAAATAAAACATTGGAGTGAAACACTTGGCAAGATTCAGGGAATTTTACCATTGCCCCCTTTCCTCTCTTCCTATTAGATATTTTTTAGTTTGCTTCAGTTTCCCTAAAGAAAAAAAGAATGATTGTGCCCATAAAAGTCTTTTTTTAAGAACCACAGTTTTTTCTTAGTTCACAGGTCCTCTCATCCTTTGCAAACTAAATATTGCAAGACTTTTATACTGAAAGCTGGGGTGGGGACTGTCTTTCCCATTTCAGAGCTCATTCTCTATTTAATTGGTTACATAAATTGAATTACTGAGTTCTCTTAAAACATGACTAAGATACTTATGCTTTATGGAAATAGTTTTAAATAGCTACTGAAAAATATGTCAAGAGGTGGGAGAGAATTCTACCAATCTTGGTATGTGGCAGCTTGTTACAGCAATTACTTTAAAAATTTGAATATTGCTTCTCGCTATAATTAATCCATCTGACTTTCTGGCATAACATTTGAGAGCTGTTCATCCTGGAACATAGGGAAGCCAGTCTGTTATCTGTTATACGAAATTTGAAGGTTCTCCAGTATTCTCATGGGAATTACACAGAGCTAGAAATTCAGATAATAGCTCAAATTTATTGCATGATTTTTATTGAGTTCATTGGTTGATTTACTCTATACAGACTTTTTTCAATTATATCAGATTCTGAAGGTTTATATATATATATATATATATATAATTTTTGGTGGCAGTATAGACAACCAAATACACATCCATTCACAATTTCTACATGAAAAGTTGGATAACGTTGATTACATACTTCACATTGTGTTAATGTTCTTTGTCTCTTACATAGTATTTTATCATCATTAATTTGGGCTTTCTGCCTCTTAAAATTCTCATCTATACTTTAAATTCATTGCTATCCGTTTACACTTGTGTAGATAATTCTTTTGCTATGCTTGAGGCAAACATTCTTTTTCATTTATCTATTTTTTCCCTGTGTGCTTCTTTTTGTTTTTTTAATTTTTATTATGATTTGGGTGAAAGTTTACAGAGCAAATTCACTTTCCATACAGCAGCTCACATACACTTTGTCTCATGACACTGATTACCCTACAATGCACTCCTGCCACCCAAGCTGTCTCCCTGTGCATACACAGTCCTTCTATTCTCCTATGATTGATCCTCCAGGGAGTGTAACCTAATGTAAATGTTCACCTCATATGCCTGTCTTTTGTTTGGCTAGAAGACACAGAAGTAGGTTCAATTTCAGACAGCTAGGGGCCATAGTCTCAGTGGTTCCACCAGGCTCTATCAGACCAGCAAACCTAGTCCTTTTCTTTCAATGATTTTGAGCTTTGTTGCACATTGTTCTCCCACTCTATCCAGGATTGCTTACATAGATCTTCTTCCGTGTGGTTGACAGTGGTAGCTGGGCACCATCTAGTTCTTCTGGACTCATAATTGTATAGGCTGAGGACTGCATGGTGTACCAGTCTCTTGGACTAATTGTTTCATGTGTCTTTGTTTTTCTTTGTTCTTCTTTCCTCTCGATGGGGAGAGATCCATTGTTGGATCTAGATGGCCACTTGTAAGCTTCTAAGATCCCAGTCACTACTTACCAAAGTAGGATATGGAACAGTGTTGTTGTGTAGTATGTTATGGCAACTGAGCTTGATGTCTCCTGCGACTACAGTTCCGAGCCCACAGGTTCAACTACTCACACCCTCTGGGTAGCTGGCTGTGGCCAAGAAGTGACTACAACCTTGTCCCTTGTCAGCTCTACTATATACCTGGGAATTCTTACAGAACATACAAATACACTTGTAGAAACATTGTCTGCCAACCCTATATATGGTCTTGGGCATACTCCCCCCTGTATAGACATGCCTAATAGTTCAGCCTGTCCAATCATCTATCCACCTGTATATCAATGGAGGCAAACATTCTTTAGTGATGGAGCTAAACTGTTGTTTAGTTTAACAATAGCTTCATGGGGTAGTTTCAGTTCAAGGCTTAAAGGTTATTTCCAGCCATTAGATTCAGGGATTCCCCAATCTCAGTGGATCTAGAAATTCTGGTTTCCATTAAGACTCTGAAGTTCTGTTCCATACTTTCCCTCCTTTTGATCAGAACCCAGCTGTTGTGTTCTTGATTAAAATGCTCAGTAATGGTCATATTCAGGTGATTTTTAAAATACTTTTATTTCACATAGAGAGGTACATGGGAGGTACAGACAACAAAGATGAACCTTCTTGCGTGTATAGTACTGCATTGTCAGTGATGGCAGTCATTGGTCTAGGGGTGGATAGATAGGTGGACAGGCTGAATGATCAGGTATGACTAGGCAGGGGGGCATGTGCCCATGACCATGCATAGGTTTAGCAGACAGTGTTTCTACATGCTTATTTGTAGGTGTTATAAGAGTGTCCAGGTGTATAGTACATTTTCTTTGTTGGTTACCAGGGGTGGGAGGGAAGGGGAGGGAATGCTGTTAGATAGATAGAGATAAATATTGATTTGGGTGAAGAGAAGGGC
>NW_006921662.1:9100212-9113816 GCF_000298275.1 Orycteropus afer afer
AAGAGTGTCCCGGTGTATAGTAGAGCTGACAAGGGGTAAAATTGTGGTGGCTTCCTGACCACAGCCAACTACCTAGGGGGAGCAAGTAGTTGGACCTGTGGGCTCAGGACCATGGTCTCAGGGGACATCAAGTCAATTGGCATAACATACTACACAAAAACAATGTTCTATATCCTACTTTGGTGAGTAGTGACTGGGATCTTAAAAGCTTGCAAGTGGTCATTTAGATGTAATGATAGGTCTCTCCTGGTCCAGAGCAAAGAAGAATGTAGAAAACCCAAAGACACATGGAAACAATTATTAGTCCAAGAGACTGGTAGACCATGTGATCCTCAGCCTATCTGACCATGAGACCAGACAAACTAGATGGTGCCTGGCTACCACTGTCAACCACTCAGAGGGGGATTGGTGCAAGAACTCCCGGATAGAGTGGGAGAACAATCTGGAACAAAACTCAAAATCATTTAAAAAAAAAAAAAAAAGACTAGGTATGTTTGTCTGATAGAGCCTGATAAGACCTCTGAGACTATGGCCCCTAGCCACCTTCAGGTCTGGAATTGTATGGGGTGAACATTTTCATCAGGTAGATATGCAGTTTGGAGTAATCAGTCATGGGAAAACAGAAGGGCAGTATTTGCACAGGGAGACAGCTTGGGGGGGGGATGGGTACATAGAAAAGAAGGACACAGGGAAGAAGTAACTACAGGGAGAAAGTGGGAAGAGAGCTATTACATTATGGGGAGTTGCAGTCAGTGTCATGAGACAAAATATGCATGAACTGCTGCATGGAAAATGAATTTGCTCTGTAAACTTTCACCCACTTCACCATAAAAATGGAAAAACAACAACTTTTATTTCTGAATGGCAGGTCCTCAGTTTGCTGAAGATCCTTCCCAGTTGCCTTCAACCCAGTTACCATCCTCACCTTTTGGAGACTATCGACAATATCAATAAGGACCGGTGCCCCAGGATTTAACAGAATGAGCTATAGTTCAAGAAGGATTTTCAGAAGACCAAGTGACAGTCTGTTTTTAAAACCATAGGTGAGACAACTGTGGCCAAATAGGCTATGAGAAGATACTTAGCACTTTTTTTCTATTTAAAGAAACATCGAAAGGAAGTATTAAAAGATAATACATTTATTTATTCACATTTGGATTGCATTTGTGATCAAAGTAAATGACTAATCATAAAAAAATATATATAGTAAGTGCTTAGAAGATGAAGGACCAAAGGACAAACAACAGGGAAGCATGACCATCATTTTCTTGGGGACTTCTCTGCCTGGTTTTGTGTATTCTGTTACTCAAACAATAAAATACTCCTGGAACTTGCTCTTTCATTTAAGAAAAGTTTTAGAGTTCTACTTTCCATCCTCAAATACTTCACATAATGCGAAGTACATTTAAAACTGCATGTTTTATAGTTAATACCTCATCCCACTTGAAGTGAATTGTGTAAGAGTTATGCGGACTCAACCTGGAGCATTCCGTAGTAAAATACTTTATGGACAAAAGGATATGGTAAAGTGTTTATCCCTTTACTTTGAAAGTAAAATATGCCCTCTCTTGGTTTTGAGGATATTGGCTATAAAGTTCGTTTACTTTTAGGACCTCTGTGTCTTGATTCTTGATCGTCAGAAACCTCACCAAAAATTTTTTTCCAACACACCCAATTCTGTATGAGAATTGATACATGGGTACTGTTGACAGTGGAGAAGTTTGGTGTTTATTGTGTGCTTGAAAATAAAATATATGCTGTTTTTAATGTGTTTGAAGTCCCCTGCAGCTGATCTTCACGAAGAGTGTATTTTGGGATTTGATTGGGCCTGGAAAATAGCATTTCAGAATAGGTCATTTTCCTGATTGTGTTGGAGTGATACGTAGCCTTACAGAAGGCATGATGTTAGTAATTCCCCATTTGCCTACATTTGTGTGTGAAATGGAGAACCAATACAAGTGTTTACTGTGACCACACATTTCTCTTCCGGCCCAATGCCATACATCAAACCCAGAAACCAAATCCATTGCTGTTAAGTTGATTCTGACTCACAGAGACCCATAGGACAGAGTAGAACTACCCCGTAGTGTTTCCAAGGCTGTACATCTTCATGAAAGCAGACTGCCACATCTTTCTCCTGTGGATCCGCTGGTCGGTTCCAGCTGCCAATCTTCTGGTTAGCAGTAAAGTGCTTACCCACTGCCACCATCTGGGCTCCTTGTTCCCAGCATAGGTGTTTAGTTTAGCTTTTGCTTGTGCTTTTTTCTCTCCTTCCCCCTCCACTTTTTATTTTGCTGGCTTGGCTTGGTCATCCTTTAAGACCCACCTCAGACTCCTCTGCAGCCTTCGCTAAATGCTTGGGCTGGGCTGAGTCTTCTTTCCCTGTCCTGTATTCATACCTACCACAGTAGGTAAGGATCAACAGGTTTGGTTTTGGTTTGGTCTTGAATTTTTCTTTTTTCTTCCCCTCCCTGCTTTTCCCCAAACATTTTAGGAGAATCTTTAAACCTGCAGCAAAGAAATTTCTTTTTAGATGCCTATTGAAATATTTAAGAATCATTTTTAAATGAAATTTGGCATACTAGAATAAGGCCCAGGATAGGATAGGATAAAAGTTACACCTATCAGAATTGTTTTAATTACCAAAATAAATGATTGGAGAAACAAGCAGATAGGAAGGCTTCCCTTGATCATTCCTAGAATAATGAAATTTAGTTCCTCAGTTTCAAGGCTAAAATGCCCATCAAAAGACCCCATCTGCCTCTCTCTTATTTTCTTGGTATTTGTCACTTTGTGTGAAATTGGCATGTAATGGTAAATTTGTGAATCAGGGTTGGAAGACTTGTGGGTACAGCTGCACCTGCTATTGAAAATGCATCTTGTATTTTCATATATGAAATGTCTGCAAATTATGAAAGTGTGGCCATAGCTCCACCTTGTGGTGTGTTAGTTTTAGTTAAAACTCACAAATTCAACTTAATGTCTCAGATCAGTGGGTGGCAAACCATGCAGCCTGCTTTTGTAAATAAGTTTTATTAGGACATAGCTGCACCCATTCAAATATGTATTGTCTGTTGCTGTTTTCTTGTTACAATGGCAGAGTTGAGTAGTTATGATCAAGACTATGTGGCCCAAAACTAAGACAAGAATTAGGACTGTATCTCAGTAGTTGCTGAAATTGAATTTCTTGAGGGCCAGGAATCACATTTTAGCAATGGAACTTGGTAAGTATTGAGTGCATTAATAAATTATAGGCAGAAGTATCTCTACCTTGTTCAAAAGTCTGAAGCTTTTCAAAGACATATAAGATATTTCAGACATAACCAATAAAAACCCCACTGCTGTTGGGTTGATTCCGACTCACAGCGACCCTGTAAAACAGTGGAACTGCCCCATAGGGCTTCCGAGGCTGTAAATCTTTACAGAAATAGACTGTCTCATCATCCTCCTGTGGAGTGACTGCTGAGTTGTAACCATCAAGCCTGCAGTTAGCAGTTGAGTGCTTCACTGAGCCACCAGGGCTCCTAATTTCAGACATAACAAAATATATTTTAAAAAATCCAGCTTATCAATTATTTCTTTTATGGATCATGCTTTTGATGTGTTATTTAAAATATGTGCTTCACCTAGGGTTATCCTTTTATACAGCATAAGAAATAAACATGACTCATGAAGTTGAAGCTTCCTTATTTTATTTACTTCCCTACCCACATATTGTACTGAATCTGGTGCTTATCCTCATGATGTGGTTTTTTTTTTTTTTTTAAATCAATTGCTTTATTTGAGACAATTTTAGACTTACAGAAAAGTTGCAAGAATAGTAGAGTTCCACTTTACCTTTCACTCAGCTTCCCTTTATGTTAACATCTTTATATAACCACAGAACAGTTACCAAAACAAAGTACTCACATTGGCATGGATAAGGGTAATGGTTGAACATTTAATGTCTTTGAACCGTGCATATGAAAATTCTTGAAATATCAAATACTTTGTTACATATATTTGTCACAATTGAAAAAAAAGATACACTGATTATAAAATCATTAACTGTACTATAGACTTCATTTAGATTTTGCCAGTGTTTCTGTTTCAGGCACCAATCTAGGATCTCACATTCCATTAGTCATATCTCCTAAGTCTCCAATCTGTGATAGTTCTGTCTTATCTTTTGTGACCTCAATACTTTTGAACAGTGGTGGTCTGTTATTTTGTAGAAACTCTCAATTTGAGTTTAGCTAATGCTTGTGTGATTATTGTGCATGATTAAAGTTATGCATAATTGGAAAGGATGCCACAGAAGTAGTAGTGCCCTTCTCAGTGCATGATATCAGGGGTAGATGGTATATATGTATTACTGGTGATGTGAACTTTGACTACTTAATTAAGGTGGTATTGCTATTGTAAAATTACTCTTTTTCCCTTTGTAATTAATAAATCTTTAGGGGAAGATACTCTGAGACTATGTGACTATTCCGTTTCTGCATAAACTTTTGCCCACTAGCTTTGACATGTGGTGGTTATTAATAGTAATTTTCTGTTTCTCTCATTCCTTCTATATGTATCAACTGGAATTCTGTATAGAAGAGTTGTCTTTTCTTCCCTATTTATTTATTGAGTTACTTAAGTCAGTATGGATTCATGTGCATTTTATTTTGGGATTATAATCCAATACTATCATTATTTGTTTGCTCAAGTTCTAACATTGGCCATTTGGAGCTCTTTCAGGTTGGCTTTTAAATGCCTTCAATGCTGCATCCTTTTTTTTGTTGTTGTTTTTGAGCATTTCCTTTCTTTCTAGCACCACAGATACTCCAGTCTCGTCTTGTATTTTCCCTACCCAAACTCTGGAATCAACTTCTCCAAAGAGTCCTACTTTCTTTTATTGGAAAATGTTATTTAGAAACCAAAATGAGCTATGTATGCTCATTACTACTGAGTTGTCATTGCTTTGTCTAGTCCCTTTCAGTGGATAAAGCTAGAAAATAAATGTAGTATATTAACCCATGTACATTCATGCCTTTGTTTATATCTCTCCACATGTATACCAAACAAAAACCAGGAGTTCCTCCAACTCCAGTCCAGCACCAAAGGATTCATTCTAGCCTTCTCCCTTTCCTTATTTGTAACTTCTTTCTCAAACAATGAGAAGCCTGATTCATTAGCTATAATTTGCTTATTTTTTCAATCCTAGTTATAGAAAAAGTTTCAGAATTCCTAAAACATTCATCTGTGAGAAACAGATTTGCCAACTAGAGTAGTGTTTTGCCCAATTCCTTTTGTTTTTAGTCTTTCAGTATCTATACTGTTTTCCAAAGTTGTTTAGGTCTACTCCTTTTCCCCCAGCCCCTTCAGTGTGGTTATATGATTTTAGTTAAATTCATTTGTCACAGTCTACATTCCATCTTTTGCGCACATCCTAGTTGATTTTTCAAGAAATTTACATTCAGTAAATTTCACTCTTTGTGATATAGCACACTATGGATTTTGACAAATGCATAGATTCAGGGATCTACCACCACAGTTTGACACACAACAGTTCCACCACCCCCAAAGATTCCTCATGCTGTCAACTCCTCCTCCCACTCACTTCAGCCATTGACAACTACTGATCTGTTCTGTCTCTAGTTTTACCTTTTCAAGAGTACCATATAAATGAAATCATACAATACATGGTCTTTGGGTCCAGCTGCTTTTATTTGCCAAAATGCTTTTTAAGATTCATCCATAATGTTTGTTCTTATTTCTGAGTAGCGTTTTACTATACCATACCAGTACCACAGCTGTGTCTGTGCCATAGTTTGTTCAACCATTCGCCGGTTGAAAGATTGGAGTCGTTTCCAATTTTTGACAGTTTGAAGTTGCTATGAATACTCGCTGGTTTCTGTGTAAACATGTTTTCATTTCTTCTGGGTCAATACCTAGGAGTAGGATTGCTGGGTCATGTGGTAGGTTTATTTATATAAATAAATATATATAAATGGGTCATGTGGTAAGTTTAATTTTATAAGAAATTGTTGAATTTTTTGCATTCCCACCAGCAATATATGAGAGTTCTGGCTGCTCTGTATCCTCACCAGCACTTAGTAGTGCCAATTTTTGTTTACATTTTAAAATTTTAGCCTGGGTAAGTACACAGTGGTATCTCATTATAATTTTTAATTTTCATTTCTCTAATAACTAATGAGGGAGCTCTGGTAGCATAGTGGCTAAGGCACTTGACTGCTAACCAGAAGGCTGGTGGTTCAAACCTACCAGCCACTCCTCGGAAGGAAGGTGGGGCAATGTACTTCCATAGTGATATTGCCTCGGAAGCCCAAGGAGGGGTTGCTGTGAGTCGGGTCCCACTTGACAGCATATAACAACCACAATGACTAGTGATGTGCATTTTTTCATATGCTTATTTAACACCAGTAAAGGAGTTCAGGTGGCATAGTGAGTAAAGAATTTGGCGCTAAACAAAAGGTTAGTAGTTCAAACCCACATGCTACTTTGCAGGAAAAAGATAAGGCAATTTACTTCCATAAAGATTTACAGCCCTGGAAGCCCAGTGGAGGTCACTATGAGTCAGAATCAACTTGATGGCAGTGGGTTTGGTTTTTTGGTTTATATCTTTTTTGGTGAAGTGTCATATATTTTAACTCTTCAAAAATCTTTTTTGCTTTGTGTTTAGTTTTGTGATGCATTATGTATTATGGATACAAGTTCTTTGTCAGATACGTGATTTGTAAATTTTTTTTAGTCAGTCTATGCTTGTCTTTTCATCCACAACTGAGTCTTTCTTAGAGCGAAAGTTTTTAATTTTAATAAAATGCAGATTTTCTTCTAGAAGTTTTATAACATTACATCATTTTGTATAAAGTGTGAGGTATAAGTTGATATTTATCTTTTTTTTTTTCCTCTATATGGACAGCCAATTGTTCAGCACCATTTGTTGATAAGAGTTCTCTCTTCATTGAATTGCCTTTGCACTTTTGTCAAAAATCAGTTGTGTGGGTTTACTTCTGAGCTCTCTATTCTGTTACATTAATCTGTGTGTCTATATTTCACCAATACACTGTGGCATCTCAAGAAGATAAAGTATTACAGTGAAATGTGCAAAGACCTGAAATTAGAAAACCAAAAAGGAAGAACATGCTTACCATTTCTCAAGCTGAAAGAATTGAAGAAAAATTCAAACCTCGAGTTGCAATATTGAAAGATTCTGTGGGCAAAATATTGAACGATGCAGGAAACATCAAAAGAAGATGGAAGGAATACACAGAGTCAATGTACAAAAAAGAATTGATAGACATTCACCCACTTTAGAAGGTAACATATGATCAAGAATCAATGGTATTGAAGGAAGGGGAACCGAAGGCATTAGCAAAAAAGGAATTTTAGCAATTCAGGAATTGACGGAATCCAATTGAGATGTTCCAGCAAACTGATGCAAATCTGGAAGTGCTCACTTGTCTATGCCAGGAAATTTGGAAGATAACTACCTGGCCAGCTGACTGGAAGAGATCCATATTTGTGCCCATTCCCCAAAAAAGTGATAGAACAGAATGCAGAAATGATCAAACAGTATCATTAATATCATATGGAAGTAAAATTGTATTGGAAATAATTAAAAAATGGTTGCAGCAGTACCTAGACAGGGGACTGCCAGAAATTCAAGCTGGATTCAGAAGAGGATGTGGAACAAGAGATATCATTGCTAATTTCAGATTGATCTTGGTTGGAAGCAGAAAATACCAGAAGGATATTTACCTGTATTTTATTGACTATGCAAAAGCATTCGATTGGCAGGTCAATTATGGATAACATTCTGAAGAAAGGGAATTCTAGAACACTTAACTATGCTCATGAGGAATCTATACATAGACCAAGAGTCAGTTCAAACAGAACAAGGGAACAGTGCATGGTTTAAAATCAGGAAAGGTGTGCATCAGGGCTGTATCCTTTCACTGTATTTACTTAATCTGTATGCTGAGCAAATAATCCAAGAAGCTGGACTATATGAAGAAGGATGTGGCATCAGGATTGGAGGATGACTCAACCACCTGAGATATACAGATGACACAGTCTTGCTTGCTGAAAGCAGAGATGGCTTAAGGTATTCACTGATGAAGATCAAAGACAACAGCCATGAGGTTGGATTATAAAGAAAAAAATCCTCACAGCTAGACCAAAAAGAAGCATCATGATACACGGAGAAAAGATGTAAGTTGTAAAGGATTTTACATGGATTCACAATCAAAATGGAAGCAGCAGTCAAGAAATCAAATGACATACTGCATTGGACAAATCTGCTGCAAAAGACCCTTAAAGGATTAAAGAGCAAAGATGTCACTTTTGAAAAAAGGGGGGACCAGGTTTGCTGGTCTGATGAGCCTGGTGGAACCACTGAGACTGTGGTCCCTAGCTGCCCTTCAGGACTGAATTGAACCTGCACCTGTGGCTTCCAGCCAAACAAAAGACAGGCATATGAGTTGAACATTTACCTGAGGTAGATACACTCCTTGGAGAGAACAATCATGGGAGAATGAAGGGCTGTTTATGCACAGGAAGACAGCTCAGGGGGCAGGAGGGCATGGAGGGATGGACACAGGGAAGAGGTAACTATGGGGAGGAAGTGGGAGGGGAGCTGTTGCATTGTGGTAAATTGTGGTCAATGTCATACGACAAAGTGTGTGTGAACTGGTGTATGGAAAGTGAATTTGCTCTGTAAATTTTCACCCAAATCACACACAAAGAAAAGATGTCACTTTTGAAGACTAAGGTTAACCTGATCCAAGCCATGTATTTTCATTCACCTCATAGCCACGTGAAAGTTGGACAGTGAGTAAGGAAGACTGATGAAGAATTGATGCCTTTGAATTATGATGTTAGAGAAGAATATTGAATATACCATTGACTGCCAGAAGAACAAAAAATCTGTCTTGGATAAAATATAGCTGGAATGCCCCTTAGAAGCAAGGAGGCAAGACTTTTCCTCCTCCTAACTTTGGACATGTTAGGAGGAGGAGCCAGTCCCTGTAGAAGAACATCGTGCTTGGTAGAGGGTCAGCAAAAAAGAGGAAGACCCCCAACAAGATGAATTGATACAGTGGCTACGACAATGACCACAGTCATTGTAACAATTGTGAGGATGGCGGAGGACCAGGCAGGGTTTCATTCTTTTGTACATTGGGTTGCTGTGAGTTGGAACAAACTCTGTGGCACCTAACAATAACAACAGCTTTATAGAAAATTTTGAAATTACATAGTGTGAGTCCTCCAACTTTGTTCATCTTTTTCATCTTGTTCATCTTTTGTAGATCCTACATATATTTTACTAGATTTATGCTTAACTATTTCATTTTGGGGGTGCTCTTGTAAATGGTATTGTTATATATTGATCTTATATCCTGTGACCTTGCTGAATTTAGTTACTGTTTCTAGGAGGTTTTCTTTGTAGATTCTGTGGGATTTCCTACGTAGGCAATCATGTTTGGAATAGGAAATGTTTTATTTTGTTTTCTTTCAAATCCAGTGGCTTTTGTTTCTTGCCTTACCACACTGGACTTCCAGTTCAGTGTTGAATAGGAGTGGTGAGAAAGGGTATTGTTGCCTTGTTCCTGTCTTAAAGGGAAAGGATTCAGTTTTCACTGTTATGTATAATATTACCTGCAGAATTTTGTAGATTCTGTTTATCAGGTTAAAGAAGTTTCCTTCTATTCCTGGTTTTCTGTGGGTTTGTTTTTTGGTCATGAATGGGTTTTGTCAGATACTTGTTCTGCATCTGTTGAGATGATCCCATGGTTTTCTTCTTTAGCTGGTAATATGATCAGTTACACTGATGGATTTTCAAATGTTGATCCAGCCTTACATCCCCAGATGCATCCCTGTCAGTCATCTCAAGTTTCTGGACTTAGACCAGTGGTCTGTTGTGTTGCCTGCTGATCATGGGATTATTTCCTTTGTAGCCTATGAGATAATGATCTGCCGTTTTGCCTGCCAATCTTGAGTTCATCAACCTCTGCAGCTGCATGAATCTAGAGAAGCCTCCAGCTTACTCCAGTGGGCCTAGAAGGCAGAGCTGAAGCTCAAGGTTGAGGGGCTTTCACTTAGCCCCTAGAGCCAGCACTCTGAACTAGAACTTCTAGCTTAGTCTTCCCTGAGAGCCAGCATTCTGAATTTGAACTTCTAGCCTCCTAAAATGTAAGAGAATACACTCTTACAGAATAAACCTAACTCAGTCATGATGTAGGTTCCTGGGTGGCACAGTTTGTGCTCAATTATTAACCAAAAGGTTGGGAGTTCGAATCTACTCAGTGATGCTATGGAGGATAGTCCTGGCAATCTGCTTCATAAAGATTACAACCAAGAAAATCCTATGAAGCCATTTTACTGTATAACACATAGGGTTGCAATGAGTTGGGATTAATAGCAGTGGGTTTGGTTTTTGTTTTTAGTCATGATGTATTATCCTTTTTATATATTTCTAGATTTGATTTGTGAATACGTGTTTTTAAAGCTTTCTTGCATTGTCTTTTTTAAGTGATACACCATATATGGAGCTCTGGTGGGGTAGTGGTTAAGGCATTTGCCTGCTAACCAAAATGTTAATGGTTTGAACCCACTAACCCTCCCTCCATGGAAGAAAGATGAGGTAGTCTGCTTCCGTAAAGATTTACAGCCTTGGAAAGTCACTGGGGGGGGGGGGCACTGGAATTGACTCCATGGCAGTGAGTTTGTTTTTTATATGTGTGTGTGTGTGTGTGTGTGTTACACATAATATAACAGAGTTTGCCATTTTAACCATTTATATGTGTACAATTAGATGATGTTAATTACTGTTGCCGTGTTGTGCTACCATCATCATTATCCATTTCCAAAAGTTTTACATCACCCAAAAGAGAAACTCAGTACCCCTTCAGCAGTAACTCTCAAGTGATTGTGAAGTATTGTCTCCCAATATTGATCTCTTAACTTACCTACATTGCAGTTGGAAGAATGTTCTGTATGCTATTGATTCTTTGGTTTATTGAGCTTTGTTTCATTGCCTTTGTATAGTTAGTTTTTTAAATTGTATTATATGTTCTTGAAAACTGTTTTCTGTGTTAGGTTCAGAATTTGGTATATGTCAGTGAGGTCGTGGTTGTTACTTTTTTGTACAGCTCTCTTAATATCCATAATAATTTTATCTACTTGATTGGTTCATTACTGAGTTATTCATTAGTGTATTTTTGTGCAAACAGCACATGCATTATACAGGTTTTTGTAAAGCATGCAATGGCTATGAATGCTATGTGTGTTATATACATGTACATATGATTTTTACAGATACATTATATGCTAAAATACGGTACTCATTATGTTGGTGGATTTGTCCATTTTTCTTTGTAATTCTGTTAATTTTTGTTTTATATACATTCATTATTCACTCATCATCACAATTAGGTTCCAAAGATCAGATCATTTAGCAAAATTTAGTGTTATGCAAGAATGGAGGAGGTACTATTCCCACAGAATATTTTTACATCCAGAAGACTGGAGGTTCAAACCCACCAGCCATTCTTCGGAAGGAAGGTTGGACAATCTCCTTCCATAGTGATACCACCTCAGAAACTCAAGGAGGGGTCGCTATAAGTTGGGTCTGACTTAATGGCACATAACAACAACAATTTATATGTGCTGCAAATATATCCATCCATGAACATAGTAGAGTATACAGGAGGCAAAGTTATGAAAACTTCCTAGCCATAATTAAACACCTTTAGGGAATGAGTCACTGGGCCTGGTGGCTTAGAACCATAGTCTTGGAAGATACTAAGGTCAACTGGCAAAACATAGTCTACAGAGTCTATATCATACTTTGGTGAGTAGCTCCTGGGGTCTTAAAAACTTGTGAGCAGTCATCTAAGGTGTGACTGTTGGTCTCTCCCTGTCCAGAGCAAATGAGAGATTTAAAAAAATGCAAGAAAACAATTAGACCAAAGGTCTAATGGGCCACATGACCCTAGCCTCCATGACCCTGAGACTAGAACTAGTTGATGCATGCTACCATTGCTGACTGCTCTGAAAGGGATCACAATAAGGGATCCTTAATAGAGTGGGGGAAAAATGTGGAACGAGGCTCAAAATAATAAAAATGACCAGGCTTTTACTGGTCTGATAGAGACTGGTGGAACTCCTAAGACTATGACCCTTAGTCTCCTTCAAGCCTGGAACTGAACTTACCCTTGTGGCTCAACTTTCAGTCAAATAATAGGGCTATAAGGTGAACAACAATACCAAGGAAGGACACACTCAGAAAATGAACCATTTGAGTTCAGAAGGGTAGCATTTGCCCAGGGATAAAGCTCAGAAGACAGGAAAGAATAAGAAAGAAGGATGGAGGGAAATGGTAAACACAGGAAGTGGGAAGAATGCTGTTACATTGTGAGGATTGCAATGATTATCACAAAAGAAAATGTGTATGAATTGTTGAATGAAAAACCAGTTTGCTCTGTAAACTCTCACCCAAATCACAATTAAAAAAAATTTTTAAGAAAAGATGACCCCAGCACTAATAGCAAAGTTCAGCAAGAAATGTTCAGTAAGAAATGTGCACAATCATTAGCCATTAGAGAAATGCAAATCAAAACAGCAGTGAGCTACCATCTTACCCCAGCACTGATAGCAAAGTTCAGCAACACAGAAAATAACAAATGCTGGTGAGGATGTGGAAAGATTGGACTCTCATACACTGCTGGTGGGACTATAAAATGATACAACCCTTGTGGAAAGCAGTATGTTGATTCCTTAAGAAGCTGGAAACAGAAACACCATTTGATCCAGCAATCCCATTACTAGGTATATATCCTAAAGTGAGAGGCAGGACAAGAACAGATATATGCACACCCATGTTCATTGTAGCACTATTCACAACTGCAAAGAGATGGAAACAACCTAAGTGCCCATCAATAGAAGAATGGATAACCAAACTATCATACACAAACACAATGGAATACTGTGCAACAGTAAAGAATAATGTAGGGTCTGCAAAACACAGCATAATGTGGATGAATTTGGAGGGCATTAAGCTGAGTGAAATAAATCAAAGAAGGACAAATACTGTATTTGTCCACTATTGTAAAAAGTCAAGGAAAGGTTTATATATGGAAGGAAACTTTCTTTGTTGCTTACCAGGGATGGGAGGGGAAGGGAGGGAAAACTGCTAGACAGGTAAAAGACAAGTATTGATTTGGGTGAAGGGAAAGGCAATACACAAAAAGCAAGTGACCAACACAGTAACACTAAGGAAAAGGAAGACACAGGTGCACGTGAGGTACAGACAACAAAGATAAACACTTACATACACAGAACTGCATTATTAGTAATAACAAATATTAATCTATAGTTCGATACATACATAGGTAGACAGGCTGAATGATTAGGTATGTCTCGGCAAAAGGGAATATACCCATGTCTGTATATAAGTTTGGCAGATGGTATTTCTACATACATATTTGTATGTGCTATAAGAATGTCCATATAAATAGAACTAATAGGAGCTCTGGTAGCATAGTGGCTAAAGCACTTGACTGCTAACCAGAAGGCTGGCGGTTCAAACCCACCAGCCACTCCTCGGAAGGAAG
>NW_006921662.1:9113916-9178413 GCF_000298275.1 Orycteropus afer afer
CTGCCTCGGAAACCCAAGGAGGGGTCGCTATGAGTCGGGGCCGACTCGACGGCACATAACAACAACAACAATGGGCAAAGTTATGATAACTTCTTTGCCATAGCCAACCACCCTGAGAGAGTGAATTGTTGGACCTTTGGGCTCGATACCATGGTTGCAGGGGACAGCAAGTTCAATTGGCATAACATACTACACAGAAACATTGTTCTACATCCTACTTTGGTGAGTAGCAACTGGGATCTTAAAAACTTTCAAGTGCCATTTAAATGCAACAATTGGTCTCTCCTCACCAGAAGCAAACAATGAAGGAAAACAAAGATACATGGAAACAATTAGTCTAAGGGACTAGTGGACCATGCAAACCTCAGCCTACATGTCCATGAGACCAGAACTAGATGGTGCCTGGCTACCACTGTCAACCACTCGGAAAGGGATCAGTATAGGAGATCCTGGATGGAGTGAGAGAAAAATGGAGAATAAAAATCATAAAAGGCCTGACTTAGTAGTCTGATAGAGACTGGTGAAACTCCCAAGACTATAGCCCCTAGTCACCCTCAGGCCTGGAATTGAGCTCAGTCCTGTGGCTTCCAGCCAAACAATAGACAGGCATATAAAGCAACTGTTTATACCAGGTAGGTATATGCCTTAGAACGATCAATCTTGGGAGAGCGGGAGAGTAATATTTGCGCAGGGAGATAGCTCAGGGGGCAGGAATGCATAGGAAAAGGAGGACACACAGAAAAGGTAACCACAGGGAGGAAGTCGGAAGAGAGCTGTTACATTATGGGGATTGCAATCAATGTTATGAAACAAAACATGTATGAACTGCTGTATGGAAAATGAATTTGCTCTGTACACTTTCACCCAAATCACAATTACAAAAAAAAAAAAAAAGGATAACCACATCAGATCACAAAATGGAAGATGACTACATCATTATTTAACTACCAGATTACATCATTACAAAGCTGCCAGACCATTAAAAATTACATCATTACATAATCTTAACCATCAAAGCCAGCATTACTCTCTCCCCACACTTAAGCATTCGTTATTGCCAGACTTACATCATTAATTTGCAAAAAAGTTGGATAGTAGATTTTCTCACTATTGTAAACGTGAAATGTTGGATAATGAGATAGTAAGTGAGGAATGGATGTATTTTGAGGGTATATTACTGCATGTATCTGCCAGTGTAAGAGCTGGAACACAGAATAATTTACATCTAGGTATATAAGCTCCTCCTCCAGGAGCTCTGGTGGCAGTCATGGTTAATGCTATCCGAAAGGTCACTGTTTCAAACCCATGAGCCACTTGCAGGAGAAAGATGAGGCAGTATACTTCCGTAAAGATTTACAGCCTTGGAACCCTGTGGGGCAGTTCTACTCTCCTACAGGGTTGCTGTGAGTTGGAATCAACTCAATAGTGGGTTTGGTTTTGGGTTCCTCCATCCTGATGCAGGAACAACAAGGTTCTTACCACCTATCTCAAGTATAGCTAATCACCACATCAGGTTGAAGTGGAAAAGCAAAAGATTTATTGAGTACTGATACCCAAGCAGAGAGAGGGTATTGCTCCTCTAAAAAGTCTGTCTTGCCGACCAAAGGGGTAAACATGATTATATAGGGAGATGGGAAGGCTGTTGAAGATCTCTTGGACCTCCAGGAATGTCTTTGTTCCTCTTTATCTCAGTTGCTCCTGATTTGATGTTTCTCTTCTCAGGGTCCTCTTGCCCCATGAACTGCTGTTCTCTGCTGAAACCAGGCATGGGATAAGGTTATAATCAAAAGAATGTGTAAGCAAAAAAACAATCTAAAGAAATCAGCTTCCATGAAGAGGTCAGTTATTTTATTTACTTAAAAGGAAGGAGAAGGAAGGAAAAATAGCAAATTTGTTATTAAATTAATGTCTACTTTTTGTTAAAGTTCTACAGTTTTCAGCAAGGGGCTGAAAACAATCCCAGCCCCCTCTCCCCTCAACCTGAGGTAACTGCTATCCTGTCCTGCTGGGGTTTTTTTTTTCTTTTTTTTTTTAATTCACTCCATATTTTCCTTTTTTATTGCTTTGTGAGCTATACATTTAATGTATATTCTTTAAGTGGCTTCCTAATCTCTAAATCTCCTCTCCTAATATTTGACTGGGAGCTCTGGTAGCATAGTGGCTAAGTCACTTGACTGCTAACCAGAAGGCTGGTGGTTCAAACCCACCAGCCACTCCTCGGAAGGAAGGTTGGGCAATCCTACTTCCGTAGTGATACTGCCTCGGAAACCCAAGGAGGGGTCGCTATGAGTCGGGGCCGACTCGACGGCACATAACAACAACAACAACAACAATATTTGACTGCTAAACAGAAGGTTGGCAGTTCAAACCCACCAGTTGCTCCGCAGAAGGAAGATGGGGCAATCTACTTCCATAAAGATTTACCACCTCAGAAACCCAATGGGGGTTACTATGAGTTGGAATCAAGTCAGTGACAGTGAGTTTGGTTTGGAGTTTTAGGAATAATACAAGAAGCTTAGATTTCTTTATCTTTAGTCACTTCTCTCTCATCTTAAATATTTTTAGTCTAGTATTTTAGTTTTATCCTGATACCATATCTGACACCAGCCATCCTCCCCCACAGCACTCTGCTCTGTTGGGTTTGATAATTCATTGCAATGCCACACAGAAGTCACACACCACACTCACAGTTATGTGGTTTATTAGGCAAGTAACAGGCTACAACTCAGGATCAGGATCATCTTGGAAGTAATGATACAATTCAGAAGGATCAATTTCGTCAATCAGGACAGCTTCCAACAAAGACAACTTACAGCTTCTCAGCTGTGCTGGCAGGCAGGCCCTCATCTCTGCCAGGCCCACAGGCAGGTGGCCCTTTTCTCGGCCTCTGCCTTGCAAGTGTTATGACAGCTCTTTAGCTCCATCAGCAAGCCTTCTGCCTTGAGGTGCGCAGCTCTCTCTGGGGGCTGGCAAGCCCATCATGCTAGTCTCCTGGTTCCTGCTGCTCATATCGATGCCGAGGTTTCTCTGCCAGTGGGCTCTGCTGAGCTCGCCGCCCTTTCTCCCCATCTTTTGCCACCTTCAGTGTTACAAGCTGTCTGTCTTCTGGGTCTGGGAGTTTCTCAGTGAAGAGACCCTGGGTCTGAAGGATACACTCTGCTTCAGATTTTTCTTAATGGTAGTGAGATTCTTCCAAGTGTCTATGGCATTGGACCTTATAATCAATTTCAAAGCATAGCCCTCACAGCCAGGCCACAAAACAACCAACAAGGTCATTTAATCTTTACTGGGTGATTTTATGCACCCTATTTGCATAGCAAACTAATCCCTACAAGGTACATAAAATAAACCAATGACAGGGAAGGCTGCAGGCCAACCAATTATTTTGGCAGAATTATAAACCCAAGGCCAGAAAGGCCATATATAAGGAGAAACCCATTGTACTGCACCTCGTGTAAACGTTGTTGTTATGTGCCGTCGAGTCGAACCCAACTCATAGTGACCCCTCTTTGGGTTTCTGAGGCAATATCACTACAGAAGTAGATTGCCCCATCTTCCTGCAGAGAAGTGGCTGGTGGGTTTGAATCGCTAGCCTTCTGGTTAGCAGTCAAGTGCCATAGGCACTATGCTACCAGAGCTCCTATGTAAACATCAGTAATGTATTATTATTAACACTATTGTTTTCCATATAGTGTTCATTTAGAGTTACCTACTTTTGTTGCTTACCATTCTTTTTTGCATGTCATTCTTTAGTTCTAAGAAAAGCTTCCTTCTTAGAGGTAACTATGGGGAAGAAGTGGGAAGGGAGCTATTGCATTGTGGTAAATTGTAGTCAATGTCATGAGACAAAGTGTATGTGAACTGCTGTATGGAAATTGAATTTGCCCTGTAAACTTTCACCTAAATCACAATAATAATAATAAGAAGAAGAAAGAAAGAAAAACTTCTTTATTGACGTAATTCCTTGAGGATTTCCTTAGTGGGAGTCTGTTGATGGTAAAAACTCTAAAGATACATTTTTCTTCCTTAAATAATAGTTTAGTTAAGTACATAATTCTAAGTTGATCGTTGTGGGTTTTTGTTTTTTGGTCAGTATTTTGAAGATGATGCTTTCTGGCTTCTATTATTGCTAATGAGAGGGCTGCTGTTGGTCCAGTTTCCAACTGTCATTCTGTTATAGATCATTTGTCTTTTTTCTTTGGCAGCTTATAAAGTCATCTTTATCTCTTAGTCTTCTTCAATTTAATATATATTTTATATAACCAAACTTATATATAATATGGGGGAGCTCTGGTAGCATAGTGCCTAAGGCACTTGAATGCTAACCAGAAAGCTGGCGGTTCAAACTCACCAGCCACTCCTCAGAAGGAAGGTTGGGCAATCTACTTCCATAGTGATATAGCCTTAGAAACCCAAGGAGGGGTCGCTATGAGTCAGGTCTGACTTGATGGCACACAACAACAACAACATATATATGTGTACTTTTTTTGCTTGGAATTTATTGTAATTTTTAACTCTACAGGATCATATCTTTCATCAGTTCTGGAAATTTTCAGCCATTGTTTTGAGATATCCAAGATATGTTGCATTCTAAGCATTCAGAAGAAATTAAATAAATAATGAGAGGTATTTTTGGGAAAGCTGGGTTATGTCCACATTATCTCCTTTCTCCAAAGGAAAAGGAAGGAGTGGAGGTAAGGTCAGTTGGGGCCTTCATGAATCTTTGCTCTGCAGGCTACTTCCGAGGCAAACCAGACACTGTGGGAGCCACACAGAGAAGCAGAAGTGATAATCATGGGAATGAGGCTCTTCATATTCTCAGGAAGAAATTAATGCTAAAAGGAGACATATTATAACTACAAAAATGTTTTACCATAGATTCGAGGATAATATATTGCCTTCCTCCAGGAAGATTTAACTGGAATGATAAGCTACGTGTCTCAGTTCTCTGTTGTTGTTGTTTCTATTTGTCAGTGCTGCTATAACAGAACTACCACAAGCAGGAATGTATTCTCTTACAGTTTATAGGCTAGAAATCCAAATTCTTTTCTTTCTCAAAAAAAAATTTTTTAATTTGTATTGTGATTTGGGTGAAAGTTTACAAAGCAAATTCATTTTCCATACAGCAGTTCATATACATTTTCTTTCATGACATTGCCTATAATTCACCACAAATGTAACAGCTCTCTTCTCACTTTCTCCCCATAGTTACCTCTTCCCTATGTCCTTCCCTCCAATGCACTCCCACCCCCCAAACTGTCTCCGTGTGCAAATACTGCCCTTCTTGTTCCCCCACCATTAATTGCTCCAGGGAGTGTATCTACCTCATGTCTCTTGTTTGGCTGGAAGCCACAGGAGTGAGTTCAGTTCCAGACCTGAAGGGTAACTAGGGGCCACAGTCTCAGGGGTTTCACCAGGCTCTATCAGACCAGCAACCTTGGTCTTTTATTTTTATGACTTTTGAGTTTTTTTGTACATCGTTCTCTAGAAGTCCAAATTTTGAGTGCCAGATTTAGGAGCTGGGTGAAGGCCCCTTGACCTTGGGCTTCAGGTCTGCCTCTTGTTCCAGGCCACTGGAGCTGAAGGAGTCTCCTAACTCCGGCAGCTGCTGACTGCTCAGGCTGATGAACCCAAGGTCAGCAGATAAAATGGCACAATCCCAAGATTGGCAGGCAACATGGTGGGCCACTGGTTCAAGTTCAGGAACTAGAGATGGAGACTCAGTCAAATGCAGGATCGACAATGTGCCAAAATCTGGAGACACTTCCCAAAGCTCTTCCATCTGTACTGGAACAGGCCACATCCTAAAGGCAGCTCCCTTTCCACTGATTGACCTCTCACAGCAGATTCCACCATGGAGGCGATTACAGTCTCATTATAGGGAATAACTTCACTCAGCTGCCAAGCCACTCAAAACCATGACCCAGCTGAGTTGAGACACAATCTTAACTTCCACACTGGGTGTCTCTCCCTGTGGGCCCATAACATCCTGTTCTTCCCAGACATGGCACAGCATGTACAGTGGTCATGACCTGTCTGTTTGCTAAAATGTGAACTAGACTGTGAGCACTACAAGGACAAGGACTATGCTAGACTTATTCAAACTGCACCCAGCCTAATGCCTTGTGTATAGTAGATGTTCAAGAAAAATGTATTGCATCAATAAATAAATAATTTCAAGGTAGATATATTGAATGTGTAGTAGGTACAAGGCACTGTACTCAATGCCATAAACCAAAATCAAACTCACTGCTGTCAAGTCGATTGCACCTCATAGGGACCCCTTCTTGGGTTTCTGAAGTGATATCTCTATGGAAGTAGATTGCCAAACCTTCCTTCTGAGGAGTGGCTGGTGGGTTTGAACCGCCAGGTTTCTGGTTAGCAGTCAAATGTCTGAGACACTATGCCACCAGAGCTCCTACTCAATGCCACAGAAAAGGTGTTTGGATTTTATTAACCAGTAAGTTAAAAAACAATGTGAGGATGGCCAGGACCAGGCAGTGTTTCATTGTGTGGTACATAGGATCTCTATGAGTTAGAGCTAATTCGAGGTTGTTAACTTTAACAACCAGTTAAAAAAATAAAACTTCCATTGAGCTTATATGGAATTTAAAAAAATCATTTGCTATAGCATAATTTCATAAGGTAAAATATATTTCAACACCAGAAAATTGTTGTTGTTATTGTTGTTAGGTGCCGTTGTCTCCGGCTAACAGCGACCCCATGGACAGCAGAATGAAACACTGCCCGGTCCTGTGCCAGCTCCACTATCCTTGCTATACTTGAGCCCATTGCCGCTGCCACTGTGTCAGTCCATCTCGTTGAGGGCCTTCCCCTCTTTTGTCGACCTTCCACCTTACCAAGCATGACATCCTTCTCCAGGGAATGGTCCCTTCTGACAACATGACCAAAGTATGTAAGATGAAGTCTGACCAGTCTTCCAAGGAGCATTCCAGCTGCACTTCCTCCAGGACAGATTTTATAGTTCTTTTAGCAGTCCACGGTACTGTCAGCGTTCTTCACCAACACCACAACTCAAAAGTATCAATTTTTCTTCAGTCTTCCTTATTCATTGTCCAGCTCTCACATGCATATGAGGCAATTGAAAATACCATGGCTTGTGTCAGGTACACCTTAGTCCTCAAGGAGACATCTTTGCTCTTCAGCACTTGAAAGAGGTCCTTTGCAGCTGATTTACCCAGTGCTATATGTTGTCTGGTAGCGTAGTGCCTAAGGCACTTGACTGCTAACCAGAAGGCTGGTGGTTCAAACCCACCAGCCATTCTTGGGAAGGAAGCTTGGGCAATCTACTTCCTTAGTGATACTGCCTCGGGAACCCAAGGAGGGTTCGCTATAAGTCGGGTTCGACTCCACGGCACATAACAACACAACAACAATACGTTGTCTGATGTTCTGACTGCTGCTTCCATTGGCGTCAGTTGTAGAATTAAGCAATGTGAAGTCTTTGACAACTTCAATCTTTTCTCCATTTATCGTGACGCTGCTTATTGGTCCAGTTGTGAGGATTTTTGTTTTCTTTATATTGAGATGTAATTCATACTGCAGACTGTGTTCTTCAGTCTTTGTCAGTAAGTACTTCAAGTCATCCTCACTTTCAGCAAGCAAAGTTATGTTGTCAGCGTATCACAGGTTGTTAATGACGCCAATCCTGATGCCACATTCTTCTTCATATAGTCTAGCTTTTCAGATGTTCAGCACATAGATTGAATAGGTATGGTAAAAGGACACAACCCTGACGCACTCCCTTCTTAATTTTAAACCATGCAGTGTCCACTTGTTCTGTTCGAACAGCAGCCTCCTGGTCCATGTACAGGTTCTTCATGAGTATAATCAAGAGCTCTGGAATTCCCATTCTTATCAGTGTTATCCACAATTTGTTGTGATCCACACAGTCAAATGCTTTGGCCTAGTCAATAGAACACAAGTAGACATCTTTCTGGTATTTGCTTTCAGCCAAGATCCATCTGACATCAGCAATGATATCTCTCATTCCACGTCCTCTTCTTAATCCGGCTTGCACTTCTAGAAGTTCTCTGTCTATATACTGCTGCAACAGTTTTTTAATTATCTTCAGTAAGATTTTACTTGCATGTGATATTAATGATATTGTTTGATAATTTCCACATTCTTTCTTTGGAATGGGTACAAATATGGATCTCTTCAAGTCAGTTGGCCAGGTAGCTGTCTTCCAAATCTCTTTGCATAGCCAAGTGAGTGCCTCCAGCAGGGCATCTGTTTGTTGAAACATCTCAATGTGTATTCCATCAATTCCTGGAGCCTTGTTCTTCACCAATTCCTTCAGTGCAGCTTCAACTTCTTTCAGTACCACTGGTTCTTGAACATATGCCACCTCCTGAAATGGATGAAGATCAGCCAGTTCTTTTTGGTACAGTGACTCTGTGTATTCCTTCCATCTTCCTTTGATGCTTCCTGCATCATTTGATATTTTGCCCATAGAATCTTTCAGTATTGCAACTTAAGTCTTAAATTTTTTCTTCAGTTCTTTCAGCTTGAGAAATGCTGAGGGTGTTCTTCCCTTTTGGTTTTCTAACTCCAGGTCTTTGCATATTTCATTATAGTAACTGGCTTTGTCTTCTTGAGCTGCTCTTTGAAATCTTTTGTTCAGCTCTTTTATCATGTCATTTCTTCCATTTGCTTTAGCTACTCTTCATTCAAGGGCAAGTTTCAGAGTTTCTTCTGACATCCATTTCAGTCTTTTCTTTCTTTCTCGTATTTTTAATGACCTCTTGCTTTCTTCATGGATGATGTTCTTGATGTCATCCCATAATTCCTCTGGTTTTCAGTCGTTGGTGTTCAATACATCAAATCTATTCTTTAGATGGCCTCTAAATTCAGGAAGGATATATTCAAGGTCATATTTTGGCTCTCATGGACTTGTTTTAATTATCTTCAACTTCAAGTTGAACTTGCATATGAGCAGTTGATGGTCTGTTCCACAATCAGCTCCTGGCCTTGCTTTGGCTGAAGATATTGAGCTTTTCCATTGCCTCTTGCCACAGATGTAGTCAGTCTGATTCCTGTGTACTCCGTCTGGTGAAGTCCATGTGTATAGCCGCTGTTTGTGTTGTTGAAAAAAGATATTTGCAATGAATAAGTCGTTGGTCTTACAAAATTCTATCATGCGATCTCCAGCGTTATTTCTGTCACCAAGGGCAAATTTTCCAACTACTGGTGATTCTTCCTTGTTTCCAACTTTTGCATTCCAGTCACCAGTGATAATTAACACATCTTGATTGCATGTTTGGTCAATTTCAGACGGCAGAAGTTGATGAAAATCTTCAGTTTCCCCATCTTTGGTTTTGGTGGTTGGTGCATAAATTTGTATAATAGTTAGTATTAACTGGTCTTCCTTGTAGGCATATGGATATTATCCTATCACTGACAGCATTGTACTTCAGGACAGATCTTGAAACATCCTTTGCGATGATGAATGCCATGCCATTCCTCTTCAAATTGTCATTCCTGGCATAGTAGATCATATGGTTGTCTGATTCGAAATGGATCTGGTGGCATAGTGCCTAAGGCATCTGACTGTTAACCAGAGGCTGGTGGCTCAAACCCACTAGCCACTCCTCAGAAGGAAGATTGGGCAATCTACTTCCGTAGTGATACCATCTTGGAAACCCAAAGAGGGGTCGCTATGAGTTGGATCTGACTCCACAGTAGTGCGTTTTTTTGAATGCCTGGGATATCAATCTTTATGTGTCCCATTTCATTTTTGACAACTTCCAATTTTCCTAGGTTCATACTTCATACATTCCATGTTCTCATTATTAATGGATGTTTGCAGCTGTTTCTCCCTAATTTGAGTCGTGCCTATAAGCAAATGGAGGTCCTGGAAGATTTACTTTATCTTTATGATTAAGGTTGATTCTACTCTGATGAGGCAGAGTACCTTGAGTACCTTCCGACCTAAGGGGCTCCTGTTCCTGTGCTGTATTGGACAATGTTTCTAGGCTATTCATAAAGTTGCCCAGTAATGTATCAGACAGAAAACTAGGAAGCACATAATGGGCAGTTTCCTTTTACTAAGAACTTCCTACATTGTTCTTACTCATTTCATTTTCCAGCTGATCAGTAAAAACATCATTAACTGCTTTTCCAACCCACTGGCACAGAAGAGAAACAAAATGTAAGAGATACCCCTAGTTTAATACTGTACAATACAGTAGGGAGATATAAGTGACACACCATGGACAACCAAGTATTAAATTGTGTGTTGCTCATTCCAGGTGCTGTTCATTTGTGGAGGAATGAAAAGATAGGTGTGCCTGGAGGCGCTGGGGGATGGACCTTTGGTCTGGTGTGGAATTCCAGCAGTTATATAAGGTATTGCAGTTTACCAAATGTGTTTAGACACATTCATTACGGATTGAATTCTCACAATTACCTCGTGAAATAGATTTTATCCCTATTTTACAAGTAAGGAGGGCTGGTGATGCAGTGGTTAAACGCTGGACTGTTGTTTGGAACACAGCAACCACTCCAAGGGAGAAAGATGTAATAGTCCGCTTCTTAATGATTTACAACCTTGGAAACCCTATGGGGAAGTTCTATTCTGCCCTATAGGGTCACTCAGAGTCAGAATCGCTCAAAGGCAAGGGTTTTTCGTTTTGTTTTACCCGTGCATAAAGTGGCTCAGAAAAATTCAGAGACTAACCCAAGATGACACACAGTTCTAATAATTGACTGAACGCCGAGAAATCTGGAATCCCAATCCTTCCAATCCTGCACTCAATCAACCACCTCCCTCCGGCGTCCTGGAAAATGGAAACAGGAAACTTAAGCAGAGGAGGGTGTCAGGTCGGGACAGTGGATAAATCTGAGCAAATATATGTAGACCAAATTATCCCACCATTCTCTTTTGTCTAAAGTCCTGTGTTGTTGTTGTTGTTTGCCGTCGAGTCGCCCCGACTCATAGCGACCCCTCCTTGGGTTTCCGAGGCAGTATCACTGGAAGTAGGATTGCCCAACCTTCCTTCCCAGGAGTGGCTGGTGGGTTTGAACCGCCAGACTTCTGGTGAGCAGTCAAGTGCCTTAGGCACTATGCTACCAGAGCTCCTAAAGTCCTGTACACACAAAAAAAATTAATAAATACAAATAAAGTTATGGACAAAGAAAGGTAGAAGAGCCGGGCTACACAGGGCTCAATAAAAGTTGGGAGAGGGGCGTGGCTTCACTGGGAGAAAGCGTCCCTCGGGGCGTGTCCTGTAGCGGGGGCATGGTCTGCGGCGGCGCAGGGCACCCGGGGCGTGGCTTTTCGCGCAGCAGGTTCTGCTGGATTTTTCCAGTGGGGGGTCAACGGAGTTGTTGGACCATGGCGAACTGCGGGGCTTCGACCGGTGCCGGCGCGGTCCGGCGGCCGCTGCACTCGGCCCAAGCACTAGATGTAGCTTCGGCCTCTAATTTCCGGGCCTTCGAGATGCTACACTTGATCTTGGACTTGCGGGCTGAGTTCGGGCCTCCAGGAAGCCGGAGCCTTAAGGGCTCAGCGGCCCTGGAACTGCGCTGCCTGGTGCCCGAGGGCGCCAGCGAGCTGCTTCTCGACTCGCACCCGTGTCTCGAGGTGACGGCGGCGGCGCTACAGCGGGAGCAGCCCGGGTCCGAGGAGTCGCCCGCAGAGCCCGTGCCCTTCCACACGCGGCCCTTCTCTCACTATGGCCAGGTCTTGTGCGTGGCTTTCCCGCAGCCCTGCCGCGCTGGCGAGCGCTTCAAGGTGCTGCTCACCTACCACGTCGGGGAGGGACCTGGGGTGAGTGCGACCCCCGGCTCCCAGATCCCCGGCACTTGCCGCAGGCCCCACCGGGCCGCTTCCTCCTAGCCTTTCCGGCTTCTGGGCCGACACGTACTCCACCCACCCGGGGAAATGGAAAGGAAGAGATTGATTCTTAAAGCCCTCATGGATGGGGGTTCTAAGCGTCCCTCGTGCACGCCTCTTGTCCGCCCTGGTTCAGCCCCCTCTTTTCCTCACAGGCTCTGGTTTCCGCTCCTCTGGCATTTCATCTTGCTACACCACTGGCCCTTTCCATCTCTCTTGCCTGTCCTCCCTGAAGATTGTCTTAGTTTGCCCAGGTCATCCTACATTCTCCCTCATTACACACCCCCAATATCTAGTTTCCATTTTCGCAGGAGGAGGTAACCTTATCCTTTCTGGATAACCAGCTATTCACAAATTGAACTTAACACTTTCGGGCCTGCATCTCTCTCTCATGAATTAAATCAGCCCCTTAATTTCTGCTTTATGGCTGCCCTGGACAATGTGGATTAATTAGCCAGATGCTGACTGGGTCCTCTGTCCTGTGTGCCCTTCTAGTTCCACAGGCTAAAACAACTCTCAAACCCAGATAATTATTTTTTGAGCTCTGGTGGCGTAGTGCCTTAGGCATTTGACTGCTAGTCAGAAGGCTGGCGATTCAAACCCATCAGTCACTCCTGGGAAGGAAGATTGGACAATCTACTTATTATAGTGATACCACCTCCGAAACCCAAGGAGGGGTCGCTAGGAGTAGGAATCAAGACAGTGAGTTTGGCTTTGTTTTGTTTTGTTTTCTGTGAAATCCCAGGTTTGATGAACAAAAGAATTAAAGTGAGAACTGGAATTAGGGTGTACTATCTGGTAGCATAGAGGCTAAAGCACTTGATTGCTAACCAGAAGGCTGGCGGTTCAAACCCACCAGCCACTCCTCGGAAGGAAGGTTGGACAATCCTACTTCCGTAGTGATACTGCCTCGGAAACCCAAGGAGGGGTCGCTATGAGTCGGGCTGACTCAACGGCACATAACAACAACAACAACAACAATCTGGTAGCGTGGGAGCTCTGGTAACATAGTGGCTAAAGGCACTTGACTGCTAACCAGAAGGCTGGGGGTTCAAACCCACCAGCCACTCCTCGGAAGGAAGATGGGGCAATCTACTTCCATAGTGATACTGCCTGGGAAACCCAAGGAGGGGTCACTGTGAGTCGGATCCGACTTGATGGTACATAACAACAACAACATGTGGTAGCATAGTAGCTCTGGTAGCATAGTGGCTAAAGCACTTGACTGCTAACCAGAAGGCTGGCGGTTCAAACCCACCAGCCACTCCTCGGAAGGAAGGTTGGGCAATTTGCATCCACAGTGATACCACCATGGGAAACCCAAGGAGGGGTTGCTATGATTCTCATCAGACTGGATGACATACAACAACAGCAACATATAATTAGAGTACAAGTGAGAACTGGTGTTAGGGTATACTAGGCTTTATAAAAGGAGCTCTGGTGGCTCAGTGGTTAAAGCGCTCAACTGCTAACCAAAAAGTGGGCAGTGCTTCACAGGAGGAAGACGTTGACTTCCTTAAAGATTTATAGCCTTGGGAACTTTGTGGGGCAATTCTTTTCTGTCCTGCAGGGTCACTATGAGTCTGAATCGATGGCAGAGGGTTTATTTTTTGGTTTAGGATTTATAAGAAGGAATCCTGGTGGTTAATCCACCAGCGCACCTTCCGGGAGAGAAAGATTTGGCAATCTGCGAAGAGTTGTTGAGATTACAGCCTTGGGAAACGTATAGGGCAGTTCCGTTCTGTCCTATAGGGTCATTATTATGAGTCAAAATCAAATGGACAGATGGCTTGGTTTTTGGCTTTTTGGCTTTATAATAGCTTGGCCTTCTCACTGTTAGTTGATTCTCAAATCTTAAGTTGTGTTTGTGGGGGAGTGGGGACAGATACTGGAAATAAGAAGATGGAAGGTTATGTAACTCCTGTCTGAAAGAGTCAGTTAGAAAATCCTTCATGGAGATAACTTAGATAGCTCTTGCTAGTCATTTCTCAGACAGGGTGGGTTACAAATTTCACAATTCACTACTTGCCTATGATTAAAATTTGCTTATCTGGCCAGCCATTTCCCCTTTGGTCTTAGAATTGGCTCAATTCTTCTTTCACCATTGGTGTAATAAATTAACCTTATGATTCATTCTCTTTTTTTTTAATAATTTGATTTATTTTGTTGTTGTTGACAATATGCACAGCAAAACATACACCAATTCAGCAGTTTGTACATGTCTCATTTAGTGACATTGATTATGTTAAAGTGTGTAACCACCTCACCTTTCTTTTCTGTGTAGTTCCTCCCTTTTTAACATAAATTCACTGCCCCCTAAGATTCCTATCTAATCTTTTGAGTTACTGTTGTCAGTTTGATCCTTTATAGAGAGTTCTTAAAAGTGCATAATGCTCATGGCAGGTATTTCTTACTAGTTAAGCTAAACTGTTATTTGGTTTTAAGAAGACTTCGGGGGATATTTTTGGTTTAAGGTTTAAAGATTATCCCAGGGCAATAATAGTTTCAGGAGTCGTTGAACCTTTATGGCTCCAGAAGTCTGGAGTCCATGAGACTTTGAAAATTTGTTCTGCATTTTTCCCTTTTTGATCACGATTCTTCTATGGAATCTTTGACCAAAATGTTTAGTAATAGTAGCTGGGCATTATCCAGTTATTTTGGTCTTATGGCAAAGGATCTTCTTCTTTTTTTTTAAATGAATGAAAAAGTACTTAAATGCAAATGGATTCTAAGGTAAAGGAAAAACCCAGTGTCCTGTAAGTCTGTAAAATGTTTGGTTACTTTGTTATATTCTGGTTCCTGGTTTTTGGTAGGAACTGGAAATTCAACAAGTGGACTGGAAAAATGAACCCCTCCCTGAATTTGCCTGGTAAAAGTGGCACCTCAAATGGAACATCACAATTGAATAACTTTAGGACATGATGTTCTACACTTTACAAACAAGTACCCTTTGCACTGTGAAGGTCTGCATTAATGGCACTTGTATTTCTTCCTTGCCATCTTCTCATTGCCACCATCCTAGTGAAGGTTCTCACTTTAATCACTGTAGCAGCCTCACCCTGACTTTAAACTCTCAATAGTGTACATACAGCCAACTCACTCTTTCGTTTCATTTTCTTTACATCATTATTTTTAAAACTCAAGCAAAAATGTTGAGTATGGAATTATGGCAGAAGAGATGTTACCCAGTATTTATTGAGATGTGCCACACACTGGTATTAAGTGCTTGGTGTAAGTTGTCTTTATATAACTGCATACTATGGTGCCTGGTATGCAAGGAAGATTCTGTAAGTATTAGCTCTTATTGTTAACACATTGAAATTGTATGTTAATTAATAGACTTTATTCCTGAGTGGTACAAACAAGTAATGCACTTGGCTGCTAACCAAAATATTAGAAGTTCAAGTCTAGCCAAAGGCACCTTAGAAGAAAGGCCTGTTGTTGTTGTTATATGCCGTCGAGTCAGCCCCGACTCATAGCGACCCCTCCTTGGGTTTCCGAGGCAGTATCACTACGGAAGTAGGATTGCCCAACCTTCCTTCCGAGGAGTGGCTGGTGGGTTTGAACTGCCAGCCTTCTGGTTAGCAGTAAAGTGCCTTAGGCACTATGCTACCAGAGCTCCTAGAAGAAAGGCCTAGTGATACTTAAAAAAAAAAAATCAGCTTCTGAAAACTCTGTGGAGCACAGTTCTTCTCTGACACCCATGGGTCATCATGAGTTGGAATCCACTTGACTTGGCTTGACAGCAAATGGTTCTTGGTTATTTTTAAAAAAACACCTTTAAATTAATAGAAAAATTGAGCAGGTAGTACAGAGTTCCATATCCTCCACACACAGTTTCCCCTATTACTAACATTTTACATTGGTGGCATAGTGCCCTAAGGCATTTGACTGCTAACCAGAAGGCTGGTGGTTCAAACCCACCAGCCACTCTTTGAAAGGAAGGTTGGGCAATCTACTTCTGTAGAGATACCGCCTTGGAAACCCAAGGAGAGGTCGCTATGTACTCGATGGCAGTGTGTTTGTTTTTTTGTGTATGTTATAATTCGTGGACTGACTGTGATTTTATTTACTAAAGCCCATAATTTACTCAGATTTCCTTAGTTTCTACTTAATATCTATTTCTATTCCAGGATCCAATCCAGAATAACACATTATATTTAAGTGTCATGTCTCTTTAGACTTCTTTTGGCTGTGGCAATTTTCAGACTTTCTTTGTTTTTGATGACTTTGATAGTTTGTGTGCTGGCCAGGTTTTTTGTAGGATGCCCTCAATTGGAATTTGTCTGATGTTTTTCTCATGATTAAGGTGGGTTTATGAGCAGAAGATCTCAGAAATAAAGTGCCATTTTCATTACATTATATCAAGGGTACCTACTGCCAACATAATTTAGGACTATTGATTTGACCTTGACCACCTAGCTGAATTAGTGTTTTGTCAGGTTTCTCCCTGGGGAGTTACTTTTTTTTTTTTTAAACTGTAATTTGGGTGAAAAGTTTAAAGACCAGATTCACTTTCCATACAGCATTTCACACACATGTTGTCTCATGACATTGACTACAATTTACCCCAATGCAACAGCACCCCTTCTACTTCCTCCCAATAGTTACCTCTTCCCTGTGTCCATCCCTCCATGCACTCCTGCCCCCTGAACTATCTCCTTGTGCATAAACAGCCCTTCTTTCTCCCATGATTTTTCTCTCTAAGGAGTGTGTATACCTCAGGTACATGTTCATCTCTTATGCCTGTCTTTTATTTGGCTGGAAACCATAGGTGTGGGTTCAATTCCAGACCTGAAGGGCAGCTAGGGACCATAATTTCAGTGGTTCAACCAGGCTCTATCAGACCAACCAACCTGGTCCCCCCCCCCTTTTTTTTTCCCCAAATGATTTTGAGATTTGTTTCACATTGTTCTCCCTCTCTATCCAGGATCTCCTACATAGATCCCCCTCTGAATGGTTGACAGTGGTAGCCGGGCACCATCTAGTTCTTCTGGTGTCATAGTCATATAGGCTGAGGATTGCATGGTGTACCAGTCACAAGGACTAATTGTTTCCATGAATATTTGGTTTTCTTCATTCTTCTTTGCTCTGGACGAGGAGAGACCCATCGTTGCATCTAGATGTCCCTGTGGAGTTACTTTTATTCCCCTTTCCATTCTGTGTTCTTTGGAAAGAGACTCATTAAATTATTCCCATATCCACATAGGTACACACACACACAAAACTCAAGCTAAGAAAAACCCAACATCATTGTGGCTTCATTATGCCTTTTAAAATTGGTCTCAAATACAGCTGTATTCAAGGTCCCTCCTTATACCTGCCCATTCATGCTTCCTACCGCTCTATCCAAAACCTACTTCCAACTCCCAGAGCCTCCTTCCATCCGTGCCTTTACTCAGATTACTGCTTACCTCCCCAGGAATGTCGTCTTTCCAGCATCTAAATCCTGCTCATCTTTGAAGGCCCAACTGGAAAGGTTTGCTTCCCTTATGAAACTTTCCTTGGATAATCCAAGCCTTCTCTAAATTCTAAATTGCATTTAGTACTGACATATTCTTCTCCCCACTAGTCATGCCTGTGTTGTAAGTGAACTTTTCACTGTCGGCAAACGGGGTTATAATCATTTCAGTTTTGCCCTTGGTTTAAGGGCTAACAGAAAACAAATTTTAGAATCATACAGCCAATGCTTGTAATATAAAATACATCTGTCTGTTCCAAGAATGTAAATTTTAGGAATGGAGAACACATATTAATCATTGATTCCCAGTCAGTCAGATTCTGCTTTTCTGTGTCTTTCATCACAAATCCAAATGCAGTGGCTTCAAGTGTTTGTGTTTTGATGAGAAAAGACTACAGTGAGAAGGAAACACAGGAGGGCAGCGTGACTCAGAGGCCAGGTCTGAGATTCCTGAGATGACCCATGGGAGACAGTGAGGAACAGGCCCTTTGTGGTGGCTCTATCCTGTGAAGTGTAGGTAATGCCTTGGCACGGGTTTCAGGGTGGATTAAATACACAGTAGGAGAGAATGTCCTATCACAGCCAAACTTGCTAGCAGAAAGATTTTAAAGATTACCTAAAATTCTCCCAGGCCAGCCAGCTCCTTGTCTCTGGCTGGGCTGAGCTCATGGAAGAAGTGTCAGTTCTGAAATAATTCTGTTCTCATAGGTTTGCTGGCTGACTCCTGAGCAGACAGCAGGAAAGAAGCCCTTTGTCTATACCCAAGGTCAAGCTGTGCTAAACCGTGCCTTCTTCCCTTGCTTCGACACTCCTGCAGTGAAATACAGATATTCAGCCCTTATTGAGGTAAGGGGACTAAGGTTAGGTGCTCCTGCCCTTGGGGGTAATAATTTTAAATCTACTAGATCACATTTCAGTTGGTAAATCATACCATCAGTCCAGTGATAGGTGTGAAAAATTCTTTACTCCCACATTCTCCAACCTATAGAAATTGCATATAGCCTTCCTCCAAATCCCATTGGTTTAGCACAGATTTAGTTTTTTAAAACCTTTGTGTTTCCCACCATGGGCTCTGGGTCATCACATGAACACACAGTTTGCTGGTCATTGCTATTTGTCAAGCTAATCAAAAGGAGAGTCTCTCCAGTTAAAATCTCCTAAGGTTTCTCTGTTGTCAGGTCCCAGATGGCTTCACAGCTCTGATGAGTGCTAACACCTGGGAGAAGAGAGGTCCAAATAAGTTCTTCTTCCAGATGTGTCACCCCATTCCCTCCTATCTGATAGCTTTGGCCATCGGAGATCTGCTTTCGGCCGAAGTTGGACCCAGGTAGGAGCCAAAGACCCCACAAGCAAGGTTGGGTTGACTGAGAGGCAAGGAGGATTGTGATCAGTGGACCTGCTAGGGTGGTTTGTGGGGCCATCTCAGATCTACTCTGTGGAGTCTGGAGCCTTTCTGCCACAGAAGATCATGGGCCGTGAGTCTAGCTAGACTTTTTTTTTTCCTCTCCTTCTCTCATTCTAGTTCTGTCCCTGCTGTCTGGAATGAGATCATCAGACCTCCTAGCAGTAACTACTGTCTTGGGCCAGCTTGCAGAGAGATATTAGAGCTTAGGCAGCAGTTTTAGAAGCATGATTTTTTCAGTATCTTTAAGTTCTAAATTCCTTTGAAGTAACTATATTTGCTTTTTTATCTTTTCACCAAATGTCCCCATTTTCTGTAGCACTTAATTCCTGGAAACACATCACTTTGATCTCATTAATTCTCTGGCGAGGGAAATAGAATCTCCCTTCTGTCTGTGGCAGGTGCATAAACTTAAGTCTCTGGTAACAGAGGTACCGCTGTGAAGTTGGATGGATTTAGTGGAGATACAAAAGGATTTTTTAAGGTTTCTTGAGAAGAGAAATTTGACCGGGAGTGTGGATTTTTCCTCGCTCTCATTACCTGCTTAATCCTGCTGTGAGAGCATCGGAGGTTAGACAGCAGAGCGATGACACTTTTCTGGGCTCTGTTGCTGGTCTTTATCTTTGGCTCTGTTCTCAGTTCCTGCAGTTGATGGTGTCCTTGACAGGATTAGTTACAAGCCTCAGACTTCATGAGTGGTTACAGTAGCATTCCTCACTAGTGTCAGGAATCTTAGTTCCTAGGTATAAGATGGAAGAGTAGATGGGATTCCATTGGTCTCTGCTTCCAGCACACATAAAACAATGCCAGTCTTGAAAGACAGTACGTCCTCCTCTCTTGAAGTGCTGTCTTCCTAACAGAATACCACTGGATAAGCAAAGGAATGTCATCTTTGCAATAGACAGGAAAATAGGTAGGTAAAGAAATGCAATTTTAAGAGAATTGACTTTTTCCAAGGTTCTCCGGAACTATAATGGGAAATGAAAGCATAGTATCTTCAAAACATATTGGGTAATGATGGTTTTTTTCTGAACTCTCTGTAATGAAATGGCAATACAGTACATCAGTCCAGTTGGCAGAATTCATTAACTCGTGATGATAATTTATTCCTCCCCCATCAGGTGGACAGTCCTTGCCTGATGAGTCACGTCTTAGGGCCTTATAGATACAGGTGGGATGTGCTAAAAGGGAAGGTCTTCTGGCAAAGTGTACCACCAGTCCCAGTCCCTGTTACCATGGGAGGAAGAGTGTAATGGTTATATCCCAATAGGCCCTTTCCTGTGTAATCTTTTCTAATCCTCACACCACCTCCATGAAAACCAAAACCAGACTCATTCCTTTTGAGTCAGATCCTACATATTGATCCTTCCTTGGGTTTCTGAGGCAGTATCACTATAGAAGTAGATTGCCCAACCTCCCTTCTGAGGAGTGGCTGGTGGGTGTGAACTGCCAGCCTTCTGTTAGCAGTCAAGTGCCTTAGGTGAGGGAGGTGTTATTGTCTCCATTTTACAGAGGAAGTCTGGTGACATAGCTGATATGGGGTGATATTGTGGGCAGAACTAGAATTCAAATCAAGGTATTTCTATTGTAGATTCAGTGTGCTTTTTTCTGTACTACTTGTGACGACACTCTAACTTGACTGAGAGCACCCTAACTTCCTTTGACAGAAATATGTGTACTGGTGAAAGTATCTTAGATGGTCCCTGTGGTCTCTGTCTAGCTTGTCTTAAACTTGTGGGTAGTTGTAGCAAGCTAAAGTATCGTGGGCTGAAGGACTGTTGATTTTGACATCCAAGCTGGTGATGGAGCAATGCATACAGAAATTCCTTGAAGACTGATCCCTGTACCATGATCTTTTTGGCCTTGTGCCCTGTCACATCTTTGGTGACATTGTGCTCCAGAAACCCACGCTTCAGGGCTTCTTGACCTCGTCTACTCCAGAAACCTTCTCCACTCCTCTCAGCCATCCACATTCAAAGCCACACTCCAGAGTATGACTTTAGACATAGGCATCTTCCCAAACTATACCATATCAGAAATTGTAAATACTTTGGCCTTGTTCATTTTCTGACTCCACCCTACCAAGCTGCTCTGATGGCCTCACTCCTGCTGTATCCCACTGTATCTGCTGGTTGAGTTTATGGAGACCTCCCTTCTTTGGAGCGGCACATTTCTTCTGGGAAGTCATCTTCTTCTAGCCGGCTTTTCTCTCTGGCCCAGGTACATGGCTGACCATCTCTTCCCAAACCCCCATGCCATCTTGCTCACAGTCCTGCTCCTACCACAATCCTACTGTTACCTTCCTCTACTTCTATCTCTGGTGCTCTGGTGGTATAATAAAAGGACCTCTGGTGGCATAGTAGGTAAAGCATTTGGCTGTTAACCAGAAGGTCAGCAGTGGCTATTGCTTTCTAGTCTCCTTTGTGGGCTCTTCTCTGCCTGGCCCCTTATGTGTCAGTATTCCCCAGACTTCTGTCCTTGACCTAGTCTTCTCTCCTACATGCTTTTCTTAGGAATGCTCACCCACTTTGGCAGTTTAATAGGTGTACTGCAGCCAGGGGGATGTCTCTCAGAACTGAATCTGGTAATATCACTTGTTGCCTTAAAACATTCCCATGGCTCTGAGGGAGTGTTTAATGGGTCAAAGAAGGTCCTTTTGGACCTGGCCCTCTTGGACCCCTCATGCTGCATTTCCTGCCACCCCTCTTTACCCCTTATTTGATACTGTACTTTTTAGTAATCCCAGATTCCTGGTGGTTCCTCACAAGCTTCATGCAGTTTTCAGCTGCTACCAGTTGTAACACTATGTGTGTCAGAGTAGAACTGAGCTCCATAGGGTTCCCAGTGGCTGATTTTTAGAAATAGATTGCCAGGCCTTGCTTCTGAGTGCCTCTGGACGGGCTTGAACTGCCAACCTTTCAGTTAACAACTGAGCACTTTAACCATTTGCACCCTCCAGGGACTCATTTTCTACTGCTAGGCCTTTGCTTTCCCTTTATATAGAACTACCACCTTTCCCACCTTTCTTTGCCTAGCTAAGTATTATTTATCTTTTATTTTTCCAATTTTTTATTACGATTTGAGTGCAAATATATTTTCAACATTTCATGTACACTTGGTTTCATGGCACCCATTACAGTCCCAACAATAGAGAACTCTCCTCCCATCTCCTCCCTGTGACTTCCCCTACCCTGTGTCCTTCTTATCTGTTCATTCCTGTCTGTGTAGCTTTCCCTCTGTGCAAATGTTGCCCTTCTGATTTCTCACAGTTGATTGATCTAAAAATATGGAACGCTTCACAAATTTACTTGTTACCCTTGTGCAGGGGCTATGCTAATCTTCTCTGTATTGTTTCAGTTTTAGTATTTGTGCTGCTGAAGTATTACTTATCTTTGAATTCAGCTCACTGTGCACCTGAATGCTAAAAGGCGTCCATGAACTCAGCCTGGGTCCTGTGTTCTTTGTTGTACTCCCACAGCACCCTGTGCATCCTCTAATCACATTTACCAGATAAGTGGTTGTTGGCCTCAGTCAAACTGCTTGAAGCCTGAAATCCTTTCCCCAGGTCAGAGAGCTGGACTTAGAAAGGGACTTTTGGTCCTAGGAGCCTCAGGCCCTCCTTGAGACTTGAGAGATGCCTGATACTGGTTTCCCTGTTCTTTTTCCTCCTGTGAGAATAGTTTCTGGATTTTACAAAATCAGAGGAAGCTGCCCCCCAAGCCAGCCTTGAACCCATCCACTTTGCCATCTGGCTTTCTGTTCAGTGTGCCACATCGGAGAGCAGCTCCTAGAGCATCCAGGGCTCACTGGCCAGGCACAGGCTGTGGCTCTGGTGCCCCACATTCTGGGGTCAGCCTGTCCTGGAATTCAGTGAATGGTCCTGGGCTCATCACCTCCCTGCTCAGTTTTGGCTTTTAATTGGCCTGGGTCTCCTGTGATTTTTTTTTTTTTTTTTTCCTTTTTTCCCTTTTCACCTTTGTTTCCCCATCTTTTAAAATTATTATTATTGATTTGGGTGAATGGTTACAGAGCAAATTCGTTTTCCATTCAACAGTTCATCCCCATTTTGTTTCATGACATTGATTGCAATCCCCATAATTTAACAGCTCCCTTCCCAGTTCCTCCTTGTGGTTACCTTTTCTCTGTGTCCTTCTTTCCTGTGCATTCCTGCCCTCTGAGCTACCACCCAGTGCAAATGCTGCCCTTCTGATCTCCCTTGGTTGATTGTTCTAAGGAGTGTACCTGCCTGGTATAAATGTTCACATTATAGCCGTGTCTGTTGTTTGGCTGGAAGCCACAAGAGTGAGTTCACTTCCAGGCCTGAAGGGTGATTAGGGATCATAGTCTCAGGAGTTTGACTAGTTGGTCAAACCACTAAGCTTGGTCATTTTTATGATTTTGAGTTTTGTTCCACATTTTCTCCTACTCTATCCATGATCTCCAATTTTGATCCCTTTTTGAGGCTGACAGTGGTAGCTGGGCACCATCTAGTTCTTTAAGTCTCAGGGTCATGTAGGCAGAAGTTCTCATGGTCCACTAGTCCCTTGGACAAATTGTTTCCATGCATCCTTAATTTTCTTCATTCTTTGCTCCACATGAGGAGAGACCAATTACTGCATTTTAGATGGCTTCTCGCAATCTCTTAAGACCCCAGTTGCTACTCACCAATGTAAAACAATACTTTTGTGTAGTATGTTACTTCAGTTGAGTTTGATGTCCCTAGTGACCATGGTCCCAAGTCTGTGGTTTCTCCATCTTTTTATTATGAAAATTCCAAACATGTAGAAAATTGAGAGATACACTGGACTCATGTATAGCCATTTGCTTTGCCTGATTATGTATGTGGGGATTATTTTTTATTTTTGCTAGACCATTTAAAAGCAAGTGAATCAGCATGCCTCTCCTAAGACTGAAGATGTAATTACACCTGAGAAAATTAACAATTCTCAATTAACATTAATAAGTCTGTCTTAAGATTCCTTTCAAAGTTCCAAAGATTATATCATGAGAATCCTTTCTAGACCTCTCCTGAAGCAGGGACAAGGGCACTGACATTTATTGTATGAGCCACCGTATGAGGGCTTTTCTTTTAAACAATTTTTGCAAGATTGCATTCAGTGTTGTTGCTATAAGCTTATAGTACTGTAGGTTTGGCCTCTGTGGCCACCTCTGTGAAGCTGCCTTGGGTTCTTATTTCTCAGGTGTGGTGAACAGTCTCTAGGGTTTGCAGGTGATCTGATCTTGCTTCCCCTGTCCTGGTGGCAGACCATACTATCACCTTCATGTGGTTAAAATATGAGACTGAGGCCTGTTTTCTGCCTCTCCTTGTGTTTTCAGAGTCAGGTCACCTCTAGGGTCTCTAAACACTGCTCTGGGCTCTCTGCTCTCTTGTCTGTAGGAGCCGCGTGTGGGCTGAGCCCTGCCTGATTGAGGCTGCCAAGGAGGAGTATAGTGGGGTGATAGAAGAATTTTTGGCAACAGGAGAGAAGCTTTTTGGCCCCTACGTCTGGGGAAGGTATGGTATCACTCGACACCAGTGTGTTTTGTTAAAACCAAACCACTGGTTTTCCTTTCATTACTGGTGCTGCTTCTCTTCCTCCTGTCTCCTAGAGCAAGGTCTCCCTAATCCCAGAGGTGAAGGGGAAAGGAAGAGAAAGACAAAGGGATGAACCAGCCTCTTCCATTGTTGCTGAGGAAGAGAGCCTGGGAGAGAGGGTTCCTGAGATGAGAAAAATGTGCTTCAGGATTGCCAAGTTTGGAGATCAGAAAACACTTGTCAAGGGAACTTTGTTGACTTGTCTTTCCTCGTACTGGAAGTAGCTTCACATTCCATGTTTTCCTTTGACATCTTCAGACTTTAGAATACTTAGAGGCTTAGGGTCCACTTTGGCCTTTGCGACCCCAAGTTGAACTGCAGTGAGCTGAGTGTCACAGAACTGCTAATATGCTCACACCCCTTTAGGAAGGGGAGAGGGAAATGGACTGGAGAGCAACTTCTGGGTAAGAAAGCTCCCCTGGAAAAGGGAAGTTGCCATCTGTCGGTGTTGCCAGTTGGGAGAAGGACTGAGGAGCCTGGGCTTCATTTTCAGCACTGGGCCCCTGGGTCTACATGGCCTGGTTAGTGGGCACATCTCGTAGAGCCTGATAAAAGGCTGGGGAAGTCATTGCTTAGGCACGTAGGGCAGAATTTGTTCTGGGGAGCTGGGGCCTCTCTGTGACCTCTTGCTTTTTTGGCAGATATGATGTGCTCTTCATGCCTCCATCCTTTCCATTTGGAGGAATGGAAAACCCCTGCCTGACCTTTGTCAGCCCCTGCCTGCTAGCAGGGGACCGCTCCTTGGCCGATATTATCATCCACGAGATCTCCCACAGTTGGTTTGGGAACCTGGTCACCAATGCCAACTGGAGTGAATTCTGGCTCAATGAAGGCTTTACCATGTATGCCCAGAGAAGGATCTCCACAACTCTGTTTGGTAAGCCGTTCCCAAGTGCATTGCTCAGCCTGTTAGCCAGTATGATATTCTTTTGGGACCTGGGGACAAGTGGCGTGAAGTGGTGAAGTAGCAGAGCAGAAAGCTCAGATGAAAGGCCATGGAGAGCAAATCCATGGAGACCAAAGTTGTTTTTAAGTAAGTCATTCTCACTTCACTGCATGTCACTAGACTCAGTAGAGGGTAATGGGGGAGAGAGAATCTCAATATGTATGGAGTGAATGAACTAATAGGTGAACTAATGGTGAAACTACCCCCCCCACACACACAGACTCTACAGCCTCTGTGTCCACCTTCAAAGCTGAAGCCCCACTAGATACTTTGTTCTCTCTCAAATGAGGTGTAACCCCGGGGGGGCAGCATTACCCAGGATCATTCACCCAGACAGCTGGTTAATTTAAGAATAAATCATTAAATCATTACCATCTGTTGAACATCTATGTGCCAGCCTTGTGCTTGGCAACTTAAAAAAATACATTATTCAACAATTTCACAGTAATTCTATAAAATAGATATTACTGTTATTTTGTATATGAGAAAATACAATTCTGTGAGAATGAGACATGTGGCCAAGCCCTTAGCCAGTGATTGCAGAAGGTGGGAAAGGCCACAGCCAGCACTTGGACCCTTTCACTACACTGCCCCATTTATTTTTAAAATGTGATGTTTGTTGTTTTTCTCCGATCAAGATCTATATTTGGCATATATGGAAAAACACAAAAAATAGAAAGAAAATGTACCTATAATCTCACTGTCCAGATGATCAGTATATAGGTTTCTCCCACATCCAAAAGTAGAGTGTTCCTCTGAAACCTTTCATAAGCCAAAATGCTGTAAAATGAAAAAGCAATTACCATTAATTTATATGGGAAAGATTTTTTGACAATTCTCAGACCTAAAAAAAAAAAAAAACACCCTACCAAATCATACCAAATAACACATAAAACCTAAAATAACTTGAACATACAGTGTTCACAGATACCATTCAAACCTACAGGGCTTGATACTGAGATGCTGCATATTGTTTCCGGAGAAAGAGCTTGGTGATGCCACTCACCCTGCTCATGATGTGCACTCCTTCTTTAACGCTTGCTGCAAAACAAATGGTGAACGCTGAACCCTAGTTTCACTTCGTACCTTTTTTATTAAAAGGGAAAATCATCGTGGGATTTCTTTCGGTTAGCAAAAACAGGTACTAATATAGGTCTTTTGGAAAAGCAGTGTGGCATAAAGCGAATGTTTGAAAAGTGGGGGATAGCTGTATATGTCCTTTCAAACTTTTTTTGTGTATGTTAGTTACCAAACCATACATGATTTTACAGCCAGGTTTCTTTTAGCTTAATAAAATTAAATATTTTTCCAAGTCATTAAATTTTCTCTTAAGACTGCACAGTATAGATGTTTCATAATTTATTCAACCAATCTCCAGATATTTCCAGTTTTCCATTGAAATATTTTTACAAATATCCTTACGTGTAAGTCTCTTTTTCCTTACATATAGATTTTTTTCAGTTCAGATTATCCAGTAAGGATAATTTCCTAGCAACATAATTTCTGAGGCTGAACATTTCTAGAGATTTTTAGTATATGTTGCCCTGTGGCCTCAGAAGATTTATACAAACTTAATTTTTTACCCATTGTATATACAACAAGAACCTGTTGTGAACAGACTCTTAATTAGGCACTAAAAATCCTATAGAGTGAGTGTTATTACCCCATTTAGCAGATGAAGAAACTGAAGCTAAGAGAGATTAAGTAATTTGCCCAGAGTCAGAACATCTAGTAAGTTGCAGCACTTTCTGGACCCAGATTTTCCTCCAGTTTCCTCACTCAGGAGCTTTGGTGGCGTAGTACCTAAGGCATTTGACTGCTAACCCAAAGGCTGGTGCTTCAAACGCACTAGCCATTCCTCAGAAGGAAGGTTGGGCAATCTACTTCTGTAATGATACCACCTCGGAAACCCAAGGAGGGGTCGCTATGAGTCAGGTCCGACTTGTCGGTAGTGCATTTGGGTGTTTTTTTGTTTGTTTGTTTCCTCAGTCATATGAAAAATTTTCAAAGGTTTTGTCAAATTACCAAACCAACCAAACTCACTGCCGTCGAGTCGGATCCGATTCATAGCGATCTACCTTGGGTTTCCGAGGTGGTATCATTACAGAAATAGATTGCCCAACCTTCCTTCCAGAGAGTGGCTAGTGGGTTTGAACCTCCAGCCTTCTGGTTAGCAGTCAAATGCCTTAGGCACTACGTCACCAGAGTTCGTTTTGTCAAATTACTGTCTCTAAAAATAAAAATATACTGACAGGGAAAGTTAACTGTCAGAGGAACAAGAGTAAATGATTCCTCAAGTTCTCGTTTATGAGAGAGATGACAGTCTGAGCTGACCAAGTGTTTTGTAGCCACAGGTTGCTAGGAGCTGAGTAAGGTTCTCTGTCAGTGACCTCTTTTGCCCTCTGATCCCCAAAAAGGTAAACTTCAGGTATCTGCTGTCATTCTCCTTATGACCACCAGGGGGCAACACAGCCCCTTCTGTCAGGAAAGTAGTTGGGTGTCCATGACTAACGCTTAGGACTTATGGTTTATTTTTGCTCCAGGGGCTGCTTATACCTGCTTGGAAGCTGCAACTGGGCGGGCTTTGCTGCGGCAGCACATGGACAACACTGGCGAGGATCACCCGCTCAACAAGCTCCGAGTGAAGATTGAACCAGGTCCTCTGTCAGATATCTTCTCCCCTAAATTGAGCTCAGAGCCCCAAGTTGGTTCAAGCTTCATGTTAATCACTACATGTACACTTAGAATATCTTCTTTAAGAGTAAGGGACCCTCCAGAGCTCTTTCTAGCCATTCCTTGGCTTCTAGGCAGACTGAACCCCAGCTATTTCAGCAAGATAGGAGTTCTCTCTAGTTCTTAGTGACCTCACCATTGCTTTATGCTGTTTGGGTCCATATCATTTTACAAGGCACTTTTCCATTCCTTCTTTATCATCAAGTCAGACCTGTGAGTTTTATAAAGCAAGTGTTAAGCCTTATTTCACAGAGATGGGACTGAGCTCCAGACAAGTTAAATGGCTTGTGCAAGGTCATGTATCTAATCAGGGCATGACCAGAACTCGGGTTCAGGTTGTCTGTCTCTTGAGTTCAGAGCTTTTTTTTTTTTTTTTTTTTTTCCTCTCTTATTTTTAGTTCCATGTGTGACTAATTGAAAACCTTTCTGTGCAATTAAAGCTCATGTTCCTTGTTGTCCTTGACTGTGAAAACAAACTTTTTGTAGACTGGTAATTAGTACGTTTTAGTCTGGAACAGTCATAGAGACAACACAGTGTTCTGGGGTGGGAAGGTCAGGAGTGTAAGTGGCTTGTAGAAGGAACTGTGCCCTTGCTCTAGCCCAATAAATAATTGAGCACTCACCTGAGCAAAGCATATCCCAAGAGTAAGGAAACTTGCTAGTTCCTCTGGAAGGCTGGTTTCTTTGTCCTCTCTTTGGGTACTTAGTTAAGATGTTAAAGATCTTTCAAGTGCCTCTGGAGAGGCCAAGATGAATCTGGAAACATTTTTGGCCTTATACTTTCTGGGGAAGCTGAATTCTGTTTCTTCTTTAGTTGGTCTTCGAATCCAGAGCTAGAGAGGGCCAATGAGTACTACAGGTTACAAATGCTCAAATCTCGTCCATTTTCTTCACTGTCAGGTGTTGATCCAGATGACACCTACAATGAAACCCCTTATGAGAAGGGCTTCTGCTTTGTCTCCTACTTGGCCCATTTGGTGGGAGATCAGGATCAGTTTGACAATTTTCTCAAGGTATGGTCGGTCAAGTCTCAGATGAGGGGGGAGGGAAGAGGAGCAGATGAAGCAGCCAGGCCAGAGTACCAGGATAGAGGCAGAGGGTGCACGAGATAAGGGCTTGGAGGAGGGCTGAGAAATATAGGGGGTCTTCTCCCCAGGGGATCCGGGGAGGTTCTGAAAAGCACCTTCCCTTCTCACAGGCCTATGTTGATGAGTTTAAATTCCAAAGTATCTTAGCTGATGACTTTCTGGAATTCTACTTGGACTATTTTCCTGAGCTGAAGAAAAGGAAAGTGGATTCCATTCCAGGTAAGCAGGAGAACTGGCCACAGGCTTCCAGGAGGCAGGAGAGAATTATATCTCATTTACATTTGGAAAAGCTAAGGTAGAGGAGGAAAGTAATGGATCAAAACCCAGGATCCCAGGCTTGATAGCACAGAAATGGCTTCTCTTGATTCCTCTCTGCTTCGTTTTCTTCCATTTTGTTTCTTTACTCTCTGCTTTCTTTCTCATGTCGTCCTTGCTCCTGGGCACACATAATCAGCTCTTTAACTCCATCCAGAGAGCTGCTGATGCCCAGGCTCATTCTCCCATAGCAGCAGTAATGGCAGCAGCCCCTACCTTAGGAGCATGGAGCTGCCTCAGACAGGTAAATTCTGAATGAGGGGAAATCCTAGTGGCTGCCCTGATTGAGGTTTGAGAGGCACTGCCTCCTGAGAGAGTGGGGATTACTAATCATGGAGAAGATGGTCCATTAGTTGTGTCCCCACTTTGTGTTATGTGCTTTGATCACTGTGGGGTGGCTTTGGTTAAGTTAGCCTCCCCTGGCAGCTGGGCTTAGTCAGGGCTTAGCAGCACCTACTCGCTGGTTCCAAAAAACAAACCAAACCCACTGCTACCGAGTTGATTGCAACTCATAGCGACCCCCATTGGGTTTCTGAGGCAGTAAATCTTTATGGAAATAGATTGCCCCTTCTTCCTTCCGCAGAGTACCTGGTGGATTTGAACTGCCAGCCTTCTGATTAGCAGTCAAATGCCTTAGGCACTATGCCATTAGAGCTCCTCTTATTCTCTGATTAGAGGCCTACATTTCAAGGTCACAAAATTTCATAGCCAACGACAGTTAATAATAGTGCTTTCCATGAACCAGGCAGTAAAATCCTTACAACAGCCAAGCATGATAGGCCACCCTCATTTTACAGGTAGAGCTAAGGCTCAGAGAGGTGGAGTTACACACTTACGGCTTCCCAGCTAGTTAACAATAGAGCTGAGCTGGGAACCCAGGTGGCCTAGTGCTAGATAGAGCCAAGGTGCTGAAGCACCAGGCTGTTCTGGTGGTCCAGAGGAGAACATGAACTTGAATAAGACTAAGGAAGCATCCATCAACCTGGTTCTGACAATGTAATGTTGACTTAGACCAGAAAAAAACCACTTTTTTTCTTTCTGCAGAAAAAATATAGTCCATTCTTAGTGTAACTGGGAGCCTGCTGGAACAAGCAGTGGTAGGAGAGTGGTGTTAAATACTCAAGGAAGCATTTGGGATGGAGAGAGGCAGAAAGGAGCTCAGGTCTTTGGGCAAGTTGACCGTGACCCTGCCAGAGACATTCTGACCTGTATCGTCTTTGACTAAATAGGTTTCGAGTTTGATCGATGGCTGAATACCCCTGGCTGGCCCCCCTACCTCCCTGATCTCTCCCCTGGGGATGCACTCATGAAGCCTGCTGAAGAGCTGGCCCAGCTCTGGGCGACTGAGGAGCTGGACATGCAGGCCATTGGCGCTGTGTCCGTCTCTCCCTGGAAGACCTACCAGCTGGTCTACTTCCTAGATAAGATCCTCCAGAAGTCCCCTCTTCCTCCTGGTAAGAAAACGTGGGTTATTTCTTTCAACGTGATGGATTGAGACTCCTTGTGTGAAGAGCTAATTATGTCACGAGCCAGAGAGAGACTTGGAAAAGAAGTTACGGTACTCACCCCGGGCGACTACTAGATGACATCAGAAGGCTGGCAGGTGAACACAGTGCTTGTGCAAGGAGTGTGGCAACAGGAGGATACAGGTTATACACATGAGTGCATGGGGAAGGAGATAGCAAAGGCGAGCATTCATCAAGTCCTCAGCTTCTCAGGCAACTCTTCTAATCTCTTTAAGTTACTTAATCCTCATAACTGCTCCATGAAGTAGGTAGATAGAGAAATAGGTAAGTAGCTGCTGTTGAGTCAACTCGGACTCATGGAGACCTTAGGTACAACAGGACAAAATGTAGCCTGGTCCAGTGTCATCCTCTCAATTGCTGGCATGCTCCAGTCCATTTTTGCAGCTACCATGCTAATTCATCTCACCAAGGGCCTCCCTCACCCTTGCTGGCCCTCTGCTTCATTGAACATGTTGTCCTTCTCCAGGGGTTGATCCCTTCTGATGACATGTCCAAAGCAAGTGCTCTGTTGTGATCCATAAGGTTTCCATTGGCTAATTTTCAGAAGTTATTTGCCAGGCCTTTCTTCCTAGTCTATCTTAGTTTGGAAGTTCTGCTAAAACCTGTCTACCGTGGATGATCCTGGTGGTATTTGAAATGCTGGTGGCATAACTTCCAGCATCATGGGAGCATGCAGGCCAACACAGTACAGCAAACTAACAGATGGATGAGAGGTGAAGTAGGTACTGGAGTTATAATCCCCAGGTAACAACATGAGCTTGAGGCAGAAGTAGGTCACATAAGTGGTGAGACTGGGATTTGAACCTACTCGGCTTAAACTCTTAACCATGAATGTTATGTTGCTGCTCAGTCAGAAATGATGGTCACCATGTGCTGGTGTTAAGAAAAATTTTAAAGCAAAGATGACTTTCTGCAGGTTAGTGGTAACAGATAAAGTAGGACAGAATATTTTAGGGGGATGCATGTGCTTTAATCTGGAAAAGAAAAATGGGATGATTATAAGAGCAAAAGTTTATACTGATATTAAAGAAACATTTGGTGGAATTAAGGTAAATAAACATGAAAGCAGGACATTGTCATTTCTCGGCATGAAGTGAACAGAATGTGTGGTCAAGTGGGTAGTCAAGAACCTCCTTGAATATTCCCAGTGCTTTTGGAGGACCCAAGGGTAGACACTGGGATGGGGCTTTTCTGCTCCTGAAGTTAGCCTGCTACACGTGACTCTGCCCACAGAGTCATGACTAACGCTTTTCTTTCTCTTTTATGTTGTTGTTGTTATATGCCGTTGAGTCAGACCCGACTCATAGCGACCCCTCCTTGGGTTTCCGAGGCAGTATCACTACGGAAGTAGATTGCCCCATCTTCCTTCTGAGGAGTGACTGGTGGGTTTGAACCGCCAGCCTTCTGGTTAGCGGTCAAATGCCTTAGGCACTATGCTACCAGAGCTCCTTTCTCTTTTATAGGGAATGTGAAAAAACTTGAAGAGACGTACCCAAACATCTCAAATGCCCGGAATGCGGAGCTAAGACTGCGATGGGGCCAAATCGTCCTAAAGAATGACTACCAGGAGGATTTCTGGAAAGTGAAGGAGTTCCTGCAGAGCCAGGTGGGTGACTGTCACCTACATGTCTTTCTCAGGCACAGGGTGGGTCCCTCAGCCATGCTTGCCAGAGATAGCACCTCATCAGAGCCTCAGGGGTCTGAGGTACATACAGACCACCTCTGGAGCTAAGGAGAGGAGATGGCCTCCTGGGGGATCCTGCTCGAAGTCCTATTGTTAGGTAGGGCTTGAAGAGGGCTTGCCCTGAGGGACAGGGAAGCCCATGGGCTTGGGGGGCTTTTTTTCTTTTAGGTTATTTTATTGTGATGAAAATATACATAACAAAACATATACCATCTCAACAATTTCTACCTGTACATTTCAGAAACGTTTTTACAGCCTTCAAGTTGTGCAGACATTCTCGCTATCCTTTTCCAAATCATCCCACCACCATTAACATAAACTCAGTGCCCACTGCTAATCTTGGGTTTTGGTATACTTGCTTATTTCATGTCAGTGAGAGCATGCAATACTAGTCCTTTGCGATTGACTTCTTTAGTTGAGCATGGTATTTTCAGGATCCCTCTGTGAAGAGGTGTGCCTCAGGGCTTCATTTCTCTCTATGGCTGAGTCCACTGTGTGTTGGGGAGCTTTTGGTGAATCAGCTGGTGAGGCCTGAGGGAGAAATGATCAGAGCTGGTCAGCACTGACCCCATAGTGAGAAGTGGAGTGGGGGTGGGAGAGCTGCTCATTGGGAAAAGACAAGAGGGTGTGGGGGGGTGTCAAAGGGCAAGAAAGATTTGTGAAGGATAAGATACTGGTCTCAGCTCCCTGGGGAAACCCTGTGACTTGGGAAAAATTCAGACAGCAGCAGGATCTCGGATCACCCTGCCAGAGTTGCCTGTTGGGGAAGGGCTTAGGGGCTCTCAAAGTGAAGTCATCAGATTCCAGAGCAGGGAAGAAGCTGGGCTGCATGTAAACCAGGACTGATGCCCTCCTCCATTTGAGGTGGGTGCCTGTTTGGAGATGTTTGGAGCCCTCTGAAGGCCTCGCTGAGCCTCTGGATTTTAGAAGCTTGTGATGCCACTGGTTTATGTTACATGAATCTGACTCGGATTTTCCTCTGCTTTACTGCAGTTGGACTTTGTGTGGCCCTCAGTTTTCTGTGGTACAGCCTTTGGAATCTGCCAGTCTCAGATTAACTTGGTGGCTGGCCACCAACAGCTTTCCACCAGTCTGGAGCCCCATTATGTTAGTCCTCATTGTCTTGTTGAGTGTGGATATCCCTGTGTTCTCATGGATTGGGGTGAATATTGGGATATGTCTCCATGGGTCTTTGGCATCTGAAGAGATGCCACAGTATGAGCACTGCATGCTCTGGGAGGCTCCTCATTCCAGCATTGATACCCATGTCCCTTTTGGCACCTGACCATGAGTGCTGTTACACTGGAACCAGGGGACAGGAGGGCTGGCCAGATCCACTGAACAGGCTGCTTAGGCCGTGTGTGTGTGTGTGTGTGTGTGTTTCACGCAGGGGAAGCAGAAGTACACCCTTCCGCTGTACCACGCGATGATGAGTGGCAGCGAGGTGGCCTGGGCCCTCGCCAAAGAGACCTTTGCCTCCACCGCCTCCCAGCTCCACAGCAACGTGGTCAACTACATCCAGCAGATCCTGGAGCCCAAGAGCAGTTAGAGGCTCAGTGTGTGGCTGCTGCTACTTCAGCCTTCACAGGCTGTCAGAATAATCATTTGTTCCCAACTGCCAGTTCTCCAGTCAACTTCCTGAAGTTTATATCCCCTCAGGATAATCTGTTCTCTGGGCTTAGGTGTCTGTGACTCTCAGGGCACTGCTCTGGTGGGAACTTCTCTGGAACACTGAGGGCTAAGCCCAGGGAACTCCCCACGGCTCTCCTCAATGCACAGACGGCCTTCTCCTGCCTCCACACTGATGTCTGCAGAGTGGATTTTATTATTTCTTTTTTGCTGATTCTTTAGATACTATGCAAAAAGCTGGCATTCTTGTAATTCTTCTTGGGTTTGATCTTATTTTAATAAATGTTTTTAAGTAGAAAGTATTGCAGTTGGGCTTATGGATTGAGTGACTATTAGATTTCTTCTACCAGGTGTCCCCTCTGTGTTTGGGTGTTCTGAGAAGGTCAGTGGAGGAGACCCAGAGAATGATAGTGTCCCTTTGCCCAAGCAATCCCCAGGCTATATAAGTGGGGATCCCACACATGCATATGAAGCGTGGAAGTATGACTGGCAGGGCAACCTGGTGCAAGAATGGTGTACAAAGGGATCACGCTCCTGGGCCCTGGGACGGCTGCTTGATTCCCTACCTGCAGTATCACTAATCTATCACTGAAAAAAATGCGGGTTCCAGTGTTACTTCCTGTTGTTGTTGTTGTTGTTATGTGCCGACGAGTCGGCCCAACTCCTAGCCTTCTCAATATCCCTGGGCTTCGCTGGGCCTACCCTGCCTGTGTTCTGGGATAACTGTTTTAATGGTAAATAAAGTCTAGTCATAACTTGGCACTAAGTTGTGATTTCCTGACTTTACCTCGTGGACCTAAGCACTTAGTAACTGGAGTTTGGTGGTGTGGTGAGGGGCGGTTACACAGAAATACTGAAGTATAGCATTTAAGTTGCCTTTCTTTAAATACCAGGGTACCCTTGAAGCTTCTCCTTTTGTGGCTCTGTCCTTGGCTTTGAGGTTATCAATACAGGCCTCCGCCCTCCCCTTGCATAGGGGTTGGGTAAGAACACAGCCTTTTAAATAGATTTGTTCTCTTAGCAAAAGCAGGGAAGTAGTAGTGACCAGGGGGCTAGCTGAGTGGCTCTGAACCATGAGACACCCAGAGCTTCATCAACAGAGAGGGAGGGTGTTTGGGGTCTTAAGATTGGAATTTGCAGGGCCAGGATCATTAAAGCTACTCCTTGGTAGCTCTTTCAGGGTGCTGCCTGTCAGTATGGTATAGGTGAGGGCTATTTAATGGCTATCCTGATGCCTGCAGGGGTAAAGTTTAGCTCTGAGACCAGTAGCTGTTTTTCCTTGTTCTGTATAAATAACCTACGGCATCAGTGAACCCAGTAATAATGAAGAGTCATTGTGAAAGCAAAGAGCTGGAAGCTCATCCTCTGAAAACAGTTCTTTGACTCCATCACTTTGTCATGAGGCCTCACGTTTCACAGCATGGCTCTGGGATTGTGTGGCCTCTCCCACCCACCATGTCTACCAGCATTCCAGTTGGATGTTCCTGTTCTCAGAGGGCTGGGGGAGAGGCTCTTGGCTCCTCTCTGCTGTCCCCAGGATGAGGCTGTGCCACTGCTGGGGCAGCTCTGTGGGGGCGGGTCATCAGGCTGTCCTTGGCATTGGCAGAGTATCAGGAAGGGCCCTTGCCTCCTACTCCATAGATCCTCTGACCACTGTCCTGGAATCATCCCATCCCCCATCCCTAGCCCTCCCAAGACAGACCTCACATCCAAGTCTTTCCCACCTACCTTCCTTAACATTCACTTGGCGACTGAAGGCATTAATACTCAGAGGTAAGGTTTCATAAGCCTCTGCTCTGTTTCTTCTGTTAAGCCCCCTGAAGGCAAGGGAGCAGTCTCCTTAATTATTCTCTATACATCCTCCTTAACCCACCCCATCCTTAGGGCCAGGAGCACGTGAGCAGTCCTGGGGCTAGAAGCCGGTTCTCCCACATTCCAGAGTGAATGACTGGGCAGAGGGTGTGCCTGCCTCAGGCTACTTGGGGGTGGCCCCCTGAAGGGCTGGGAAAAATCCTACTGCCAGAGCCTCCCAGGCTGTCCTGCCACCCCTGGCCCAGTGGAGGGGACCCTGGACTTTAACCCCCCTTTCTCCTAAGCACCCAGTAGTTTCAGAGACAAGGAAAATAAGAAACAGATTGCCTGGGATGGACTTTCTTAGTCCTCAGGCTGTAGAGTTAAAGAAAGGGGTATCTGTGGAATGGGAGTAACCTTTTGTTTCAGGAACCTTTCTGCCCACCTGGGCTGAGTGTGCTATCTATCGGCCAGCTGAGGCTGTGGGCATTAATAAAGGAGTGGAAAGGAGAGATACAAAGATCCTACATCATAGATGCATTAAAAAAAACTAGTTCTGGAAGATTGTAGGAATTAAGCCCAAAAAATCTCCTCACTTTACAGATGGGGAAACTGAAGTGCAGAACCTTGTCCAAGACCAGAGTTGTGGGAACCTACAAATCTGCCTTTCAACTCACTATGCTATGTTACCCCCACCCCCAAAATCTCAAGGGGGGTTTATAGAACCTTGTGGGCTGAGTCCATAGAGAGGATAATACACATAGGGGATTTACTTTGCGCATAAGGAAGTCAAGGGCTCTTCCATGGAGTTGAGAAGACAGGTTCTGAAGCCAGGAGGCATATGGTATAGGGACAGCGCTGGGGCTGAGCACCCAGCATACCTGGGTTTTAAAATCTCAGTCATACCACTGGACTAGTTGGGTGCATCCTGGGACAATCATTCAACCCCTCTGAGCTCCACCTATAAAATGGGGATCATTGTGCATCCCTTACGGGGTTTTTGTGAGGATTAAATTGGAGAATATGGTAAAAATGCCTGGCAAATAACATTATTCCTGCGTGTTCCTTTTTAGTCTGTGAATGGTTTTTTTGCCACTAGAGGGCAGCAAACAGGCACTGGTAAACTGGGAAGCGTGAATTAGGGATTACATAGGGGACAAGATAGAAAGGAATAAACAGATCACTGCGGTTTCCAGCACCTCCAGCAGCCCCTAGTCAAGAAGGGCTCCATCAGGGCCAGACGGAAGAACATTTAAGCAAAGATAGGTCTCTTCAGAAGTGGCCGCAGCAACACTGTTGGATGGATGGGATTCAGGTAGGCAAGAGTGTGCCAAGACCTTGCCAACAAAGTTGATGCCAGCGAGAGGGCCCTGTGACTAGGGACCTTGGAGGCCCAGGGCTAGGCTGGCAGGCATGGGTCCCGCCGTTCGCCCCTGAATATTGTCTGATGTTGGGTCTGGAGAGTCTCCCCATCTGCGCCCAGAAACCTAGGTGTTGGGAAAATCTATAAACCTCAGTAACTTTTCTCCCTCTTTGGCCTCTTTGTCCTCAGGGAGTCCGTGGGTGGCACAAGGGGTTAGAGGCTCAACAACTCCCCAAAATATTGGTGGTTTGAACCCACCCAGAGATGCCTCGGAAGATAGGCCTGGTGATCTGCTTGCAAAAGGTCACGTCTTTGAAATCCTATTGAGCAGTTCTGCTCTGCACATGGGGGCGCCACGAGTCACAACAGACTTGGAATCGACTCCATGACAACAACTACTAACAACGTACTTGTGACTCAGTTCAGCCAGAGGTTCAGATTCCGCCCCCCCACCCTTCCCCTTCCCCAGCCATCTTTGGCCTGACCCCGGGGAGGAAATTTCCTGAGGTAGGGGGTGACTGAAAGCACAGATGCCCACCCTTTGACTCTCCCACCACCAGCCCAGGCCAGTGCCCTGTGCCCAACCCCAGAGGGTGTGGGATTACAGACTCTGACAATCATTAAACCAGCCGGGCCTGATTTCCCAGCACCTCCTGCTAGGATCCGGGCCAAGTGGCACATAATATGCAAATCACCTGGGGCCAAGAGCCCAGTCTAAAGGCCAGGAAATCCCCTCCATCCAATGAGCCACTGGCTCAGGTTACCACCAGCGTCGTGCACTATAAAGGCCCAGGCAGGGGGAGGAGCTCACACTCTATTTAGGCGGGTGGGGGTGAGCAGGCCAACCTCCTCACACTACCTGGCAAGCATTTTACCACCTGGATTATTTACCTGCCTGCTGTCCCTTTCTGCCTGCTGCATCCACACCCTGCGCCACTCTGGTAGGACCCCTACCTGTCATAATCCCTAGTCTGGGCCTTGGGAAATTGGGGAGGGGTCTTGTGGATTTGCAGTTCTGAACCTGCCCACCTAGCTCCACAATCCAGAATCTCAGAGGAGTGTTGGGCAGTGAGGGTGACCTGACAGGGAGTGGAGGGATGATTTCTGGGAGGGACAAGGTGGCCATGAGTCTGCCAGTCCCTTTCAAGGGTCCAGGTGGGCTGAGGAGGGAGCCCTAGCAGAGGGAGTCTTGTGACCTCCCCTTGCTCTTAGACTTTGGAACCCTTCCTCAAGAGAGGGTGCTCCAAGAGATGTCCACCTTCCGACCCTCAGGGGTTATCAAGACAGCAGCTTTTCTTGCCTAGGCTTGGCCAGACAGTAGGTGGAATGTAAGGCAAGGACCTTAGTCCCTCACCAACTCATCTCTTCCCCGTCCCTTCCCCGTCCCTAGGTAGCCTCATGGCTGCAACTTGTGAGATTAGCAACATTTTCAGCAACTACTTCAGTGCCATGTATAGCTCGGAGGACCCTACTCTGGCACCTGCTCCCCCTGCGGCCACCTTTGGGGCCGATGACCTGGTGCTGACCCTGAGTAACACACAGATGCCTCTGGAGGGCACAGGTGGGTCTCAGGCAGGGCGAAGGGGTGACAGACCCTATCTTGAGAGTCTGTTTGATAAAAGTGGGTTTGGGCAGGGAGGAAGGTCTCCTGAACCAGTTCTCGGGGGGCTAGGGGCTGGGGTGATGTAAGTGGCTGAGGTGTGAGGTTATGGGGTTGTGACTGCTGTGAACCCCTTCTCCTGCCCCTGCCCCTGCCCCTGGGAGGGTTCTCTGAGGAGCCAGATTCCCAGTCTTTTCTCCTGTTCGAAATGGGCTCCAGGGAAGGGGGCTTGGAGGGTTTGCCGGGTGATCTGGGCTGACCCCGTTGCTGTGCTGGCCCCTTGTAGGGAAAGCCAGCTGGTTAGGGGAGCAGCCTCAGTTCTGGTCCAAGGGCCAGGTTCTGGACTGGATCAGCTACCAAGTGGAGAAGAACAAGTACGACGCAAGCTCCATTGACTTCTCACGGTGTGACATGGATGGGGCCACACTCTGCAGCTGTGCCCTTGAGGAGCTGCGCCTGGTGTTTGGGCCTCTGGGGGACCAGCTCCACGCCCAGCTGCGGGACCTCAGTGAGTCCAGGCTCCTGGTGCCAAGGGGGCCCAGGAGTTGGGAGGAGGCTGGCTTCTTTCCTGATCCTCCTTCTCAGAGAGGCTGAGCAGAATTTGGCACAGTGATGGGAAAGACCCCAGATCCAGGCTTGAGGGCACAGCCAGAGGGGAGCCCTGAGGGTGAGGAGAGTGGACTGCAGCCTGGGCTCTGACCTCTTCTTCCTTCACTGCCAGCTCCCAGTTCTTCTGATGAACTCAGCTGGATCATTGAGCTCTTGGAGAAGGATGGCATGGCCTTCCAGGAGACCCTAGGAAACTCGGGTCCCTTTGGTGAGAACCCACTTTCCTCTTCTCCCCACCTTGTCCTGTCCCATCTCTGACACTTACAGAATACAAGAGATGACCCCACATGCACTAGACTCGTCTCCCAACTAGAAAAATATCAACAGGGCAACTTAGCAGACCTCTGTGGGCATCCCTCTTCTGTCCTGCACAGTCCCCTGAGTCACTTTGAACTCTCATCTCCTCCTCCCAGACCAGGCAAGCCCCTTCGTCCAGGAGCTGCTGGAGGACTGCCAGTACCCCAACAGCTATGGCGCAGGGGCCCCCTCCCCTGGCAGCTCAGATGTCTCCACTGCAGGTGAGAACACTGTCTGATCCACATCTCCCTTGCCCTAAATGCCCTGAGCCCCTTAGGTCCCAGTGCTAGAACCCAGGCTTTTCTGGGAGAAGCAGGAATGGGGGTGCAGCATGCCTAACAGAGGCCGTGGGCTATGTGAGACCTCACCCTGGCCTGCCTCCCCTAGGCACTGGCACACCTCAGAGCTCACACTCCTCAGACTCTGGTGGAAGCGACCTGGACGTGGATCCCAATGACAGCAGCAAGCTCTTCCCCAGTGGTGAGTTCAGGGAGGCTTCTGGGCCCCAAGAAGTTATTTCACTGGGCAATATCTGGGCTTTCGTGTGGAGCGGCTGGTCTTCCTGGCACCCACCCTGCCCCCTGACAGACCACCTCTGTTCCCCACAGGTGGCTTTCCAAGCTATAAGAAGGGGGACTCCAAGCATGGGAAGCGGAAACGGGGCCGGCCGCGAAAACTGAGCAAAGAGTCCCAGGAGTGTTTGGAGGGCAAGAAGAGCAAGCATGGTGGGTCCTGGGTCACCCATTTTCCTGGGAGGTGGGGGGTGGGGGTGGGCCTGGCGGACGGTGGGAAGGGTTTACTGTGGCGCTGCTGATAATGCTCCTCCTCCTGTGTTCTCTGACTCTTGCACTGCCACCTGCTCTCATGATGGCTGCTAACAGCCACCACCTTATTGCTCGGCCTGGCTGGGTGGTCATGGAGCAGAGGGAAACTGAAGCTCCTAGAGAAAGGTCCAGGTTTCCTGCCCAACCCATTCTAGTTCTCTCTGCATTTGGCCCCTGTGCTGCCTGCTGGGACACTTTTGTGTTGGAGGAGGAAGCTGATGTGTGTCAGGGAGGGCCAGAAGGGGCCACAGTGGGCTGAGTCTCCAGACAAAGAACATGAAAGTTGCTGGACTCCCAGCCTATTCAGGGCCAAGGAGTGGGCAACCTCTCCAGCCACCAGTCCTTCTGTCCCTGTTGGCCTGAGTCCACAGGGGTCAGGCCTTGTATGCTCCAGTGGCTGGGAACCAGCAGGAGGTTGCCACAAAGCTCCGTGGTCTCTCTTGCCTCTCTGCTTTTGCTCACACACACTTGGCCTATTTTCTCTTGTCCTTGGTTGTCTCTGTGTGTGTGTGTGCGTGTGTGTGTTTATATGTGTGTATTTTTTCCAGGAAGCTGTCCCCTGACCCTCCAGGCTGTGGCCAATTCTTGCTCCCTGTACTTACTATGGTAGCACTTACCACCATTAGGTGTGTTTGCTTTTTAACCGTGGCCCCCACTGGACCAGGAGCTCCTCTGGGCCCTACTGTGTCTCAGTCACTGTCTGTCCTGATCAGACATTTGATAGATGTTTGAGTGAATAAAATGGATGTTGCTGTGTAAGATATGGTATAAGTCTTCCAGGGGCTCCCATCCAGTGGAGAGGCAAGGAGGGAAGAAGCTAGTAAATACATGGTGCCAAGTGAGGCCCCTTTCATGCATCAGACTTAGTAAGCAGCGTGCTGAGATGGCAGGGCCAGCTGGCCTGTGGTGACAGTGGGGTACAAAGCCCACACACTGACCCACTGACCGAGGGCATCTGGCCTTACAGCCCCCAGAGGTACCCACCTGTGGGAGTTTATCCGGGACATCCTCATCCACCCAGAGCTCAACGAGGGTCTCATGAAGTGGGAGAACCGGCACGAGGGCGTCTTCAAGTTCCTGCGCTCCGAGGCTGTGGCCCAGCTGTGGGGTCAAAAGAAAAAGAACAACAGCATGACTTATGAGAAGCTGAGCCGGGCCATGAGGTGAGCTGATGGCTGGGACCCCATACCCTGGCAGGTCACCGTGGGGATCCAGGACGAGACAGGGACAGAATGGTGTTTGTGTGCCCCCTGCTCTCTCCCAACCGCTGCCACCAACCTCTGCGAATCCTATTTCATCCAACAAGTTTGGATAATAGCAATGCCTGCTTAATTCATGGAGTCCCCGGGTGGTGCAAATGCTTACCATGCTTGGCTGCTAACTGAAAGGTTGGAGGTTTGAATCCACCCAGAGGCATCTAGGAAGAAAGGCCTGGAGATCTACTTCCATACTATCAGCCATTGAATACCTGTGGAGCACAGGTCTGCTCTAACACACATGGGGTCGCCATGAGTTGGAATCTACTTGCCAGCGACTGGTGATATCTGCTTCATATAATCAAATGCTTACATGGAGGAAGTACTTAGCCTGGCACATAGAAAGCCCTCAGTAAACTTTAACCAACAGTAACATTTCTCTGTCCTGTCTGCAAGTGCCTAAGAAAGGTGTTTATAGAGTAATAGAATATTTGCCACAGCCCATGCTTAAGTCCTGGCCCTCCCACTACTGAAGCAGCTTGTCTCTGGGCCTGTCTCCTCCTGCGTACAAGAGTGGACAGGCTCATCTCTAGAGGTCCCTCTCAACCCTGAAATATACAGTGTCATGATGAGCCCCAGGACACAACCATAAGTTACTAAGAAACAAAGGCAGAACCAGGACACAATTATAGGCCAGAGAGCAGTGATGGAGTAAAGAGAGCTTTCCCTTGCAGGTAAGAAAGAGAGTAATTTCAGCAAGGCTGAGCCACAGTGGTCAGAGGCAGGTTAGTCTAGTTGGAAACCAGTGGGGACAAGTCACTTGAGGATAACCTGGGACAGGTGGGAGGTATCCACACCACAGGGCATGTTTCCTGCCTGAACCCTCTGACCACCCTTCTGCTCACCCCAGGTACTACTATAAACGGGAGATCCTGGAACGAGTGGACGGCCGGCGGCTTGTCTACAAGTTTGGCAAAAACTCCAGTGGCTGGAAAGAGGAAGAGGTTCCTGGAAGTCGGAACTGAGGGTCTGAATTAGACCTGGGACCAAACTCATGGAACTCATGGACTCAAGGCCTACAGCCCTCCTAGGAGGACAGCTGGGCGTGGTGGCTGCCCCAACTTGGGCACGCTTCCCTGTGTGCTTCTGTGGATAGAAGCTGAAGTGTTGGTTTATTGTCAACCACTGTCCTGGGATATGGGGCCTGTGGCCTCTCCTCTCTGTCCTCTTGGAATTACAAGCCCTGGGGTTTGAAGCCACTTGAACTGCTGACTGTAGCTGCAAGTGCAGCTTCTTTTATTTGGCGCCTCCTCAAACCCAATCCCAGACATTAACTGCAGACTATACCTTCCTCTGGCTGATGCCTGGACTGAGCCAAGGAGGCTGGGGAGCCTTAGGAGAGCACCTTGTGAGTGAGGATGGGACGAGATCCTCCAGTGACCTCCCAGTACTGGCCTCCACCTCTCTTCTCAGTGCATGGACTCCGCAGGCGGGGGTCAGAGCACTCCCTAATTTATGTGCTATAAATATGTCAGAATGTACATAGAGATCTATTTTTTCTATGACAGTCCCCTCCCCACTCCTCTCCCACTGAGCACTGGTGGTCAGACTGGGTGTTGTAGGCCCTTGGCTTGGCCAGTGAGGGGTGGGTGATGCCAGGACCCTCAGGGTGGGGCTCCTGGCTCCTCCTTCTTAGGGATGGAGGTAGAGACCTCCAATAAAGTGCCTTCTCGGCTTTTTCTAACCTTTGTCTTAGCTATCTGTGTCTTGAAGTTTGGGCCTCTGGATTGGCTTGGGTCATGGGATCGGTGGGGGAGCAGGGCAGGGTCCTACTGGGCTGAAGGTGAGGACAGAGGCAGACCCAAGGGGGTCTGTGTACACCTTCCTATAGTTGAAGGGCTAGGCTCACAGACACATTGGTGATGGTAATGGGAACGTCTGGGAAGAGAGCAAAGTAAACGGGAAGACCATCACACGAATGAGAGAGCTTGCAAGACTTCTTCGTGCAAGCAGGGACACGAGCTTAGGAAGCTGACAATCGGGGCCTGGTCCTGCTGCTGCCACATACTGGGTCTGTAACCTTGGCCAAGTTGGTCTTCTCTAGGCCTGCTTCCTCACTGGAAGGCTGGGGCTGGACCCAATGTTTTCTAAGAAGTCTAGAATTGCATGTCTGGCCTGTGGATAGATGGCTTTTGCATTCCAGCCAAGCTGGCTTTAAGCTGAACGTCTGTAATACGAATCCTAGCTTTCGTTTGTCTGACGTGAAATCAGAGTTATGGTCGTGTGGAGAGAAAAACAGGTGAGAAAGGAATGGGGGAAGGAACTGACATTTGTTGGAAGCCTACTCTAAGCCAAATGCCACTTGCTTCATGTAATCTTTTCCCCAGAAGGGAGATTTATTATTCCTACTTCACAGATGTAAAAACAGGTTCAATAGGGCCAGTGACGTGGCCATGGTCACTCAGGCAGTACCTTGGTGATACCATGCAGCCTTGCCCTGGGACCTTCTCCTGGGCTAAGGCTTTTCTAACACAATCCTCTGCAGATCCTAGAACTATGCTATTCTGTTTCCACAGTGATAATTACATTTAGGTATTAGAAAGGACATTTTACTGATGTGTGCTATAGGCTGGTTCATGAAGAATACCCTTGTAGGTGGAAACTTCCTTAAGTTTGGGCCTTCAGATTCCATGGAGCATATTGAATACTCATTTGGGAAGTTTGAAGTGTTGTTCAGTTGCTTTAGAGACACTAGATCATTTGCTGAAGGGATGTGGGTGAAAAAGGGATTTTGAGAAGGCTGTGTAAATGTATGTCTACAAAGAGGGCTTACCCTGGAGGAGGGTGGGAAGGACATAGGGTTGTTGGTTGGAGACAGTAATGGGGTCATGAAAGAACCTATGATCTTCTAAAGCCATTTTAGGAGAAGATGATGTCCCTTACATTTCCCTTCTAAAATGTGACTGAGTTAGCCCAAGAGGGTAGCTGGTAGGAGCGTAGGTTTTAGCCTAAAACAGACCTGGCTCCAATCCTGGCCAGACTACTTTACTGACTAGAGAACCTTAGCCTGATGATAACTATCATTTCTTTTAAAATTAATATGTGCTAGGCATTGTGCTGGGAGCTCTGGTAGCATAGTGCCTAAAGCACTTGACTGCTGACCAGAAGGCTGGCGGTTCAAGCCACTCCTCAGTAGGAAGATGGGGCAATCTACTTCCATAGTGATACTGCCTCAAAAACCCAAGGAGGGGTCGCTACAAGTCGAGTCTGACTCGACGGCACATAACAACAACAACAACAGGCATTGTGCTGAATTTTCTATGGAGAATATCTCAGGGTCCTCACACATTAGGTGAGGTCACCTGTGCTATTAATGTCACATAGCAAGACATGGGAGGTAAGCGTTTGGGACCCAGGGCACACTTGCTATACCTCCCTTAAGCCTTAGTTTCTTCAGCTCTAGAAACAGGGGACACTAATACATCATGCTTAAAAGTAGAGGGTCAGCGAAAAAGAGGAAGACCCTCCATGAGCTGTACTGACACAGTGGCTACAACAGTGGGCTCAAACACAGCAAGTATCGTGAGGATGGTGCTGGACCTGGCAGTGTTTCGTTCTGCTGTACCTCGGGTCGCTATGAGTTGGAACCGACTCCATGGCACTTAGAGACACACTTAGGGTACGTGTCAGAGAGGAGGGCTGAGAATATGGAGCCCAGCCCTGTAATCTGCTGCCAAAGAACTGGAAAGGCAGCTGCACCAAACAGCACGATACTCTGACCTTTGTCCTGCTGTTTGTCGTTTTATGGGGTGCTTTCCTCATCCTATTATCTTATTTGATCCTCACCGTAGAGCTCTGAGGAGATTGAGTGTCCCCATTTCACTGATGAGGTTAGTGGCTGGGCCCAAGGTCACCAGCCTGGCTTGAGTGGAGACCAGACCCAGGACTCCTGCCCCCAGGCCAGAGCTCAGGCAGCAGCACCCCATCCCGCCGTGTACTCTGGGAGGGGGTCTGGGAGGATGCCTGTCAGAGGGCAGCTCTGGGGAAGAGGAGGTAGTAAGAGGCCTTCTTACCACCCCAAAGGGACATATTTTTTACTCACACTCCACCCCTTCGGAACACTGCAGAGCCGCAGGCACAGCCCCCAACCCACATCAAGTCCGGAACCCCCAGGCAGGCCCTCCTCATTCTCCATGCACCTCAGGGAGTCAGGCGTCAGCCACCCTTACTGGCAACTCTCACTGGTTTAGGAGCCTCTGAATGGACTCCCACCTAGAGATGGTGTGTGTGGGGGAGGGGACTAGCAGGGTTTGTGTCCCTTCAGCTCGTTGACTGAGGGTTGTGGGAGGAGGGCATGAGGCTGGGCTGTTAGATCCTGCCCCAGCCACTGGTCACCTCTTATCTGCTTCTGTGGGGATTGGGTGTGTTGCTGTGCAGGTCAGAGAGAGGTCACCCCTCCCAAGTTTGGGTGTGCCTGCTGGGGGCTGGGCTTGCCACCAGGCCTCCTGTCTGCTGCTGCCTCCCCTAGGATAGTTCCCGGATTTTCGGATTTTCGCCCTGCAGCCCCACCCCTCCCACCCAATTCAGGAGAAATTTTGTTTCACTTGCCCTCCTCAGTGAAGTAGGTAAAGTGGTTATATTTTTATTAAGGAGCTATTTTAATCTATTCTTTTATTCTAGTTATCTTTACATGTCTGGCGTAGTGCCTAAGGCACTTGACTGCTAACCAGAAGGCTGGTGGTTCAAACCCTCCAGACACTCCTTGGAAAGAAGGTTGGGCAATCTACTTCCGTAGTGATACTGCCTCGGAAACCCAAGGAGGGGTCACTATGAGTTGGGTCTGACTCCACGGCACATAACAACAACTTCTCTATAGGGCTGTGGGCACCTCTGGGCAGGGACTGGGGCTTACTCATCTCAGCAGCTTGCATAGCGCCTGGCACAGAGAAGGTGCTTGATAAATATTTGTTAAACTGCCCCGTGACTCTCCCTGCCTCTCCTTGCCCTGGCCACTGCCTCCCCACACTCTCACACCACACACCTTCACACACATATGGACTACACTCACACACTCATACACGACACACTCACGTATACCACCCACACCCTGCACTCATGCACACTCCCATATACACTCACATACATATATACAACACGCATTCACACACCACCTCACACACATACCACACACATTCACACACACCACACATACATGTACCACACACTCTTTATGCCATAAACCACACTCACATACACTTTCATACATATATACACACACAGCACACACATATGACACACATTCACACTCATACACATACACCACACACTCACACACTCTTACATATACCCACACACCACTTCACACATAGCCACACCCACCCACACACACACAGGCCCAACCCCTTGCTGTGGATCAAATTTACCAGCCTCCTGGCCTCGGCCCTTTTGTTCACATTGCTCACCTCCTCCATTGGGATCCAACTGGCCCTTCCTTCAAGCATTTCCTAACCTTCCTTCTACCTTTTCTCACACAAGCTGGGCTCAGCCCTTCCCTTTTCAGGTGGCTGAAACTTTCATGGTGGCTATTTCTTAGGAGTGTTGATTGGAATCAGGACAGCTGCCTAATTTGTGAGGCCTAGCGCAATACGGCCAGACTTCGTCTCACCTACTTTGTTGTCAGGAGGGACCATTCTCTGGAGAAGGATATCCTGCTTGGTAAAGTGGAGAGTCAGCAAAAAAGGGGAAGACCTTCAACAAGATGGATTGACACAGTGGCTGCAACGATGGGCTCAAGCATGGCAAGGATTGTAAGGATGGCGCAGGTCTGGGCGGTGTTTTGTGCTGTTGTACATCAGGTTGGTATGAGTCAGTATTGACTTGATGGCACCTAACAATAACAACAAAATGAAAACATAGGGCCCTTATTCAGAAGGTATTAAAAATGTCAGTTGGCAATAGCAGAGCAGAGCATTAAACCAAACACAGGGCCCTTCAGAGTGTAGGGTTCTTTAAGCCAGTCTGGGGCCCTATATGACTGTGTCAGCCATGCAGCCATAAAGCCAGCCCTGCCCCTGGTGCCCCACTGGCTTGTTTAGTGCTCCACTGAGCCACCCCACCATGCCTTCTACTACAGATCTGTTTGTAGCTGTCATAACAAAATGAGTAGGTTGCCAACTTTTGAAAATCATGAACTTTTTCACAGAAAACTCTATGTGGCTTCTCTTTTTAAAATATCAGCTCTGGTGTTGCTGAGTCAGCTTTCCCACTAGACCACCATCAGCCAAGGCAGAGTCATGTCCTCTCCTTACATGGTCTGGTGTTCACCAACTTTTTCATCATGTAACACCTATGGTGGTCCCGGAGGTATTTGAGTTTTTAACCATTAATGGAAAAGGTGCTTCCACCTCCTGTTCCAGAGTAGGAGCTCATCTTGTAGCCCCTGTACCTGGCAAAGGAGTTCTCATGGTGCTGTGGTTAATGCATTGGGCTGCTAACCAAAAGGTCAGTGGTTTGAACCTACCAGCTGCTCCGTGGAAGAAAGGTGGGGCAGACTGCTTCTTCCGTAAAGATTACAGCCTTGGAAATGCTATAGAGCAGTTCTACTCTGTCCTATAGGGTCATTGTGAGTCAGAATTAACTCAGTGGCAGTAGGTTTGGATACCTGGCAAACTGATGCCTTCTTGAGGACATTGATAAGTAAATGCTAATAAGGGGTCAGGGGAGAGGAAAGGGTCATGTTGTTGAGTATGGAAATGTGGTCAGCCCCTTCTACTGTCAAAGCCTGGGCTGGAGACCAGAGCTCCTGCTACTTACTAGGAAGTACCAAATTTTCTCATTTCCAAGACTATTTTAGCCCACTCAGTGCATGGTGTATCAGGCCCTGAATGCACACTGGAATATTCATGTGTGACCTTGCTGGGCTGGGCATGCTGATTTATCCAGGGTTCTCAAAGATGGTGCCACTGCCCAGCAATCTTGTCTCATCTGTGTATACCTCTCCCCTGCTGAAGGAGGAGAGTTTGGTAGAACCTCATTCATCCAGGCAACATTTTTTTCCCATATTTCTTCCAATAACCCATCCCTTTTCAGGAGGAACAAATGCCCTAAATTACTCTCTACCTCACAACCATTTAATAATGATTTGTAGAACAGAGCACTAGATCTAAAAGAACAGCACACATATGTTGTTTGAGGAATCTCTGGCTCGGAGAAGGAAGGTGACTTACTCAAAGTCACACAGCAGGCTGGTGCAGAGCCTGAGCTTAATATTGACAGCTGATTCCTTAATGAGCACCTGGGAGGTGCTAAGCAATGTGCCAAGTTAGTGCTTTGCATATGTCATTTATTCATTCTCTCAGTGAGCACCCAGTGAGTGTTCGCTGAGGGCTTGGCTCCATGCTGGGTGCAGGGGACCCACCCAGGGAGAGAAGAGGACATAGATTGAAAGCTAGGAAATTCCAAAGGTAATTACTTCAACCTCCAAACAACTCTGCAAGGTAGAGAATGAGTGAGCTCCTCATTTTACAGATGGGGAAATTGAGGCTTCAGAGAAGGTAAGCAACATCTCAAATGCTCAGAGCTAAGAAGTTAGGAAATCAGGTTTTGAACTGATCCATATTTGTACCCATTCCAAAGAAAGACGATTCCACAGAATGTGAAAATTATTGAACAATGTCATTGATATCACAAGCAAGTAAAATCTCACTGAAAATAATTCAAAAATCATTGCAGCAGTTCCTCAAGCCCACAGCTGACTCTGCTTTGACAAATCTAAGCAACCCAAAGATCACACCTCTGCATAAGTCAAAAAACCCATTGTTAATTCCAACTCATAGCAATCATATAGAATGGAGTAGAATTGCCCTATAGCTTATAAGATTGTCATCTTTACAGAAGCAGACTGCCACATCTTTCTCCTGCAGAGCAGATGGTGAGTTCGAATCATCAACCTTTCAGTTAGCAGATGAATGCTTAACTACTGTACCACCAGGGCTTCTTTACCTCTGCATCTTGTTGTTAGTTGTCTTCAAGTCAGTTCCAGAGCAATGCTACACATGACAGAATGAAACATTGCTCCATCTTGTGCCATGCTCACAATCGTTGCTATGTTTGAGCTCATTATTATAGTCACTGTATCCATCCATCTCTTTGAGGGTCTTCCTCTTTTTCACTGGCCTTTCTCCAGAGACTGGTCCTTACTGATAATATGTCCAAAGAATGTGGCACCATGACCATACTTTCTCCTAAGGAGAATTTTGGCTGTACTTCATCCAACACAGATCTGTTTGTTCTTCTGGCAGTCCCTGGCATAGTCAGTATTCTTCACCAACATCATAATTCAAAACCATCAATTCTTCTTCAGTCTTCCTTATTCATTGTCCAGTCTTCATATGAATACAAAGCGACTGAAAATATCATGGCTTGAGTCAGGCATACCTTAGTCCTCAAGGTGATACCTTTGCTCTTTAACCCTGTAAAGAGGTCTTTTGCAGCAGATTTTCCCACTGCAATACAGTGTTTGATTTCTCGACTGCTGCTTCCATAGCATAGAATCGACAGAAAAAGAGCTGAACAGAAGATTTCAAAGAGCAGCTCAAGAAGACAAAGTCAATTATTATAATGAAATATGCAAAGAGCTGGAGTTAGAAAACGAAAAGGGAAAATCACGCTCAGCATTTCTCAAGCTGAAAGAACTGAAGAAAAAATTTAAGCCTCAAGTTGCAATATTGAAAGATGCCATAGGAAATATGTTGAATGATGTAGGAAACATCAAAAGAAGATGGATGGAATACACAGACTTCGTCTCACCTACTTTGATCATGTTGTCGGATGGGACCATTCCCTAGAGAAGAATGTCATGCTTGGTAAAGTGGGGGGTCAATGAAAGAGGGGAAGGCCCTCAATGAGATGTATTGACACAGTGGCTGCTGTGATGGGGTCAGATATAATAGTGATTGTGAGGCTGGCACAGGACCAGGCAGTGTTTTGTTCTGTTGTATATAAGATTGCTATGAATTGGAGGTGATTTTTGGTAAAATCACTGTAGCAAAAAGAATTGGTAGATGATCATCCATTTCAGGAGGTGGCATATGATCAAGATCAAGTGGTATTGAAGGTATTGAAGGAAGAAGTCAAAGTGACACTGAAGGAATTGGCAAAAAACAAAACAAAACAAGGCTCTGGGAATTGATGGAATACCCACTGAGATTTTTAACAAACCGATGCAGAGCTGGAGGCACTCACTCGGCTAAGCCAAGGTATTTGGAAGACAGCTACCTGGCCAACTGACTGGAAGAGATCCATATTTGTACCCATTCCAAAGAAAGACGATTCCACAGAATGTGAAAATTATCAAACAATGTCATTGATATCACAAGCAAGTAAAATCTCACTGAAAATAATTCAAAAATCTTTGCAGCATATATTGACAGAGAGCTTCCAGAAATGCAAGCTGGATTCAGAAGAGGATGTGGAGTGAGGGATATCATAGCTGATATCAGATGGATCTTGGCTGAAAGCGAAGAATACCAGAAAGATGTTTACTTGTGTTTTATTGACTATGCAAAGGCATTTGATTGTGTGGATCACAACAAATTGTGTATAACTTTGAGAAGAATGGGAATTCCAGAACACTTAATTGTGCTTATGAGGAACCTGTACATAAACCACGGTGCTATCATTCGACATAAGACTAAGACATAAGTCCTCATAAGACTAAGAACAAGGGGAGACTGCATGGTTTAAAATCAGGAAGGGTTATAACATTTCACCATACTTGTTCAATCTGTATACTGAACAAATAATCCGAGAAGCTGGACTATATGAAGAAGAACGTGGCATCAGGATTGCAGGAAGGCTCATCAACAACCTGAGATATTCAGATGACACAACATTGCTTGCTGAAAGTGAGGATGACTTGGAGCACTTACTACTGAAAATTAAAGACCAGCCTGAAGTATGGATTACACCTCAATATAAAGAAAACAAAAATCCTCACAACTGCACCAATAAGCAGCATTAAGACAGATGGAGAAAAGATTGAAGTTGTCAAAGACTTCATATTACTTGGTTCTACAATCAACATCAACAGAAGCAGCAGTCACAATATTAAAAGACGTATTACATTGGCAAATCTGTTGCAAAAGCCCTCTTTCAAGCACGGAAAAGCAAAGATATCTCTTGAAGACTAAGATGCTCCTAAGCCAAGCCATGGTATTTTCAATCACCTCCTATGCACGTGAGAGCTGGACAGTGAATTAGGAAGACCAAAGAAGAGTTGATGCTTTTGAGTTGTGGTGTTGGCAAAGAATGCTGGAGGTACTGTGGACCGCAAAAGAATTAACACACCTGTCCTGGAAGAAGTGTAGCCAGAATGCTCCTTGGAAGCGAGGATGGCCAGACTTTGTCTCACCTACTTTGGTCATGTTGTCAGATGGGACCATTCCCTGGAGAAGGATGTCATGCTCAGTAAAGTGGAGGGTCAATGAAAGAGGGGAAGGCCCTCAATGAGATGTATTGACACAGTGGCTGCTGCGATGGGGTCAGGTATAATAGTGATCGTGAGGCTGGCACAGGACCAGGCAGTGTTTTGCTCTGTTGTACATAAGATTGCTATGAGTTGGAGATGACTCTATTACACATAACAACAGTAACAACAGTTTCCATAAGTGGATTGTGGATCCAAGTAAAATGAATTCTTTGACGACTTCAATATTTTCTGTGTTTATCATCATGCTGTTTATAGGTCCAGTTGTGAGGATTTTCCTCTCTGAATCGTTGTTGTTGTTATGTGCCATCGAGTCAGACCCCTCCTTGGGTTTCCGAGGCAGTATCACTATGTAGATTGCCCCATCTTCCTTCCGAGGAGTGGCTGGTGGGTTTGAACCGCCAGCCTTCTGGTTAGCAGTCAAGTGCCTTAACCACTACACTACCAGAGCTCCCGCCAAGGAGCTTGAAATCCCACCGTTAGAGGTACAGTTTGAGAAGGGCCTCATTTACATACAAACATGCCTGAGGTGGCGATGGCTTCAATTGGAGCTGCTTTGCCAGGACTCCTGGATCATGTGGTAAAGATGGGAAGTTTTCAGGGCCTAGCCAGCCAGGTGGTTGAGACCCTCATGGTGACTATTTCTTGAGAATGTTACCTCCTCATTCGTGTCTCTCATGCCCCTTCTCCTCTTCCTCCTGCTACGTGCAGGGCTGGGCTAGGGCAGCAATAGCAGCAGCAGCAGCAATTAGCCCAGCTTAGCCGCCCGTTACTGGAACCTGCGTGTCAACTCTGGAGCTGATCCAGGAAACCACGCCCAAAGTCCTGCATGACTCAGCCTCACCTGCCAGCAGCAAAGACCCAGGCCGAAACACCTAGGGGAAAGTCCCAGCATCCTTCAGTTCATCCTCATCTGCTCCATGTGTTTGCAAGGCATGCTGGGATTTAGAGTCCTTGTATTACATGCTTGTTTTCCTGGCTGATTTCTAGTTAAGAGAGAATGCTCCAGGCATCACAAATGTTAGGATAAAGAAAAACTAGAATCTCTATGGAGACTACAAACAACAGCATCTATTCTCTTTTATATCAGTGTTTGAAATACAGGCAGTTTAAGACCACAGAGAGATACTATTTTTCATACATCAAATTGGCAAAGAATCAAAAGAATGCCCCTGAAGTCTAGAGATGGTGTGAATGGGAAGAAATTAAAACCAGCTGGTTGAGTTGTAAATTGGGAGAGATTTTCTGAAGAGCAGAAGCCCCTGGGAGGTGCGAATTGTTAATGTCTCAGCTACTAGATTGTGAGGCTGCCGCAGGACAGGGCGGTGTTTCATTCTGTTGTACACTGAGTCATTATGAGTCAGAACCAACTCAACAACAGCAACAAACAACTAACAGCTAAGAACTAAGAATCTAACAACAAACAACTAACCAAGAGGTTGGCGGTTTCAGCCCACCCAGAGGTGCCTCAGAAGAAAGGCCTGCTGACCTACTTCTGAGACATCAGCTGTTGAAAAACCCCACGGAGCACAGTTCCTCTCTGCTATACCCGGAGTCACCGTGAGTCGGTTGTTGGTTGGTATGGGCTGGTAGCCGCACCTCTCAACCTGGCACATTCCTCTGTGTGACTTGATTGTTGTTGGTTGCTGCTGTATTGATGCTCACGCATGGCGTCCCCACCTGCAGAGTGGAACTGCTCCTTAGGGTTTGCAAGGCTATGACCTTTGGGAGGCAGATCACCAGACCTGTCTTCCAAGATGCCTCTGGGTGGGTTCAAACTGCCAGCCGTTTGACCTTCTAGTTAATAGCCAACTGCTTAACTGCTTGTGTCAGCTAGTGACTACATTCAAAACTAGGCTACCATTAAAGTGATGCTGTGGAGCTATGTTTATTGACATGTATAATTGTCTATGATATACTATTAAGTGGGAAAAAGCATATTTGCATTCATTTTGCATAGAATGAACCCACTTCTGTGTGGTAGTTAAGTTTGTGTGTCAGCTAGGCTGGGTCTGGTAGAATGGTTGGGCAGCTGGTGGTAGTTATTCCCCATGAAGAGACTGGCAATCAACTCCATGGTGGAATCTACCACAAGCAGCTGAGGAGCTGCCTTTGGGATGTGGTCTGCTTCCTGTAAAAACAGAGAAGCTTTGAGAATGGTCTCTAGCCTTTGGCGCGCTTGGACCCTGCATATAGCTGTGTTGTTGCTCAGCAGCCTGCTATGCTCTGCCGACCTTGGGACTTACAATGGACTTAAGTTAATGGACTGCCATGTGGTTTGATAACATCAGGACTGTGCCTTTTTACTTGTCAACCTTGGAGCTTCTCAGCCTCAGCAGCCAACAGCTGTCTGAGTGAAGAAATGCCTCTAGCTCCAGTGGGCCGGGAGCAGGAGGCAGAGCTGGACCCCAAGGTTGAGGGGCTTTCACCTAGTCCCTAGAGCCTGGCACTTTGAACTTGGACTTAGAGCCTCCAAACTGTGAGAAAATAAACTCCTGTTTGTTAAAGCCATCCCATTTGTGGTATATTCCTGTCAGAGCGGCACTAGGTAGCCAGAACATTCTGTAAATTGGTATCTCTGGTGGTATCATGAATAATTTTTCCTTTATAATTCCTAAGTATTTATTACTCGAGAAAAATCAAGCTATTTACCATTTTGGAAAAAAAAAAAAAAAAGCAAGTTATAGGTATCAGTGGGATTAGAAGAAGTTGCCAGTGGCCATAATTTACATCTGTACAACAACCAAAAAAACCTCACTGCTATCCAGTCAATTCTGACACATAGGGTTTCCAGGGCTGTAAATCTTTACAGAAGCTGACTGCCTCATCTTTCTCCCTCTGAGAGGCTGGTGGATTCAAACTACCAACCTTTTGGTTAGCAGCCCATTGCCTTAACTACAGTGCCACCAGAGCTCCTTGAGCATCTGTACAGCACTTTTTAAATGTCTCCAAAGAGTTTCTTCTTTTTAACCACTCATCCCTTTTAGTTTGATGTAAAATATTTGACTCTGAGAAGTTAAAAGGCTTTGTCCAAAGATTCATAAATTGTGATGTTCTTTCATTCTTTTCTCGGCTGGATGGGGCTTGGTGCCTTTCCCTTTGCTACCCCCCCCCACCTTCAGGGTCTCTCTGGTCTCCCGCCCTCCCTACCCCCTTTGCCCGTGAGCCATTGCAGAGGTCTGTAGAGAAGATCCCATTGGTGTGCAGCTCCCAAGGACTCTACTGGCCTACTAGCCCACACTCAGCCTTTAGCAACTTGTTAAAAAATAGTAGCTGAATTCTTACCAGCTTGTATGGCACCTGGTCTCTCCTTCTTGCTTTGCCCTCTGTCTTCAGAGGAGCCTGTCTGTCCTTGGAGCTTAAGCTACTTGGTTGCCCTGTGACCCTAGCTGTCCGATAAGTTCAAGGAAAGTTCTAATTTTGTATATTATCTGACTTTTTTCATGTTACCAGTGTAGGAATGAAGCACTTTTCAGCTTTCTACAGTCCTGAATGGCATAAACTTAATGTTAAGCACACTACCGATAACTGTCAGGTTGGCAGTTTAAACCAACTCAGAGGTGTGTTGGAAGACAGGCTCGGTGATCTTCTCTGACAGGTCACAGCCTTGAAAACCCTAAGGAGCAGTTCTACTCCTTACATGTGGAGTCATCATGAGTAGGAATGGACTCTTGGGCAACAACTAACAATAAGAACATCAGCCCTCTTTGAGAGGGAGAGAACACAAAAAACACGAATAAGAAATGAATTGGACAACATCACAACAGAACCAACTGAAATAAAAAGGATATCGGGATACTATGAAGAACTGTACTCTAACAAATCTGAAAATCTAGTAGAAATAGACAGATTCCTAGAAACACACTACTTACCTAACAGACAGGGGTGGAGAATTTGAATAGAACCATAACAAAAGAAGAAATTGAACAGCTGCCAAATAATAATAATAATAAGTCCTGGCCTAGATGGCTTGACTGAAGAATTCTACCAAAAGCTCAGAGAAGAATGGACACCAATCCTACTCAAACTATTCCAGAACACAGAAAAGGATGGAATCCTCCCAGATTCATTTTATGAAGCAAGCATAACTTCGATACCAAAACTAGGCAAGGAGATCACTAGAAAGCAAAGCTACATACCAATATTCCTCATGAATATAGACTCAAAAATTTCCAGCAAAATCATAGCCAATAGACTCCAACAACATATCAAAAAAATAATACATTATGACCAAGTGGGGTTCATACCAGGTATGCAAGGATGGTTCAACATTAGAAAAACAATCAAAATAATCCATCACATAAGTAAAAAAAGGAAAAGAATCACATGATCATACCAACTGATAGCAAAAAGGCATTTGATAAAACCCAGCACCCATTCCTGATAAAAACTGTCAGCAAAATAGGAATAGAAGGGACATTCCTCAACATAATAAAGGACATATATGCAAACCCAACAGCCAACATTATTCTCAATGTAGAGAGACTGAAACCATTCTCCTTGCTAACAGGAGCCAGACAAGGATGCCCTCTATCACCACTTCTATTCAACATTGTATTGGAAGTCTTAGCCAGGGCAATAAGGCAAGAAAAGGAAATAAAATCATCCAAACTGGTAAGGAAGAAGTAAAATTATCTCTATTTGCTGATGGTATAATCATATACATAGAAAACTCAAGAGACTGAGCAAGAAAACTACTGGAACAAATTGAGAGATTTAGTATAGTGGCAGGATACAAGATCAACGTACAAAAATCTGTTGGGTTCCTCTACACTAGCAAAGAAATTGCTGAAAAGGAAATAAGGAAATCAATACCATTTACAATGGCTATCAAAAAAATAAAATACTTGAGAATAAATCTCACAAGGGACACAAAAGACCTGTACAAAGAAAACTACAAAACACTGCTTCAAGAAACCATAAGAGATTTACATAAATAGAAGAACATACCATGCTTATGGATAGGAAGATTGAACATTGTGAAAATGTTAGTACTACCCAAAGCAATCAATGCCAATGGAAGCAGTAGTCAAGACATTAGACGATGTGTAGCATTGGGAAGGTCAACCACGAAGGAACTGTTTCAAGTGCTGAGGAGCAAGGATGTCTCCTTGAGGACTAAGGTGCGCCTGACACAAGCCATGATATTTCCAATCACCTCATATGCATATGAGAGTTGGACAATGAATAAGGAAGACCGAAGAAGAGTTGATGCTTTTGAGTTGAGGTGCTGGTGAAGAATGCTGAAAATACCATGGACTGCCAAAAGAACTAACATCTGTCCTGGAGGAAGTGCACCCGAAATGCTCCTTGGAAGTGAGAATGGCCAGACTTCGTCTCACCTATTTTGGTCATGTTGTCAGAAGGGATCATTCCCTGGAGCAGGATGTCATGCTTGGTAGGGTGGAGGGTCGACAAAAGAGAGGGAGACCTTCAACGAGATGGATTGACACGGTGGCTGCAATTATGGGCTCAAGTATAGCAGGGATCATGGAGCTGGCGTGGGATCGGGCAGTGTTTTGTTCTGCTGTGCATGGGGTCACTATGAGTCAGAAGTGACTCGATGGCACCTAACAACAACAACAACCCAAAACAATTTATACATTCAATGCAATCCCAAACTAGATCCCATAAATTTTCTTTATGGATATGGAGAAAACAATCACTAACTTTATATGGAGAGGAAAGAGACCTTGGATAAGAAAAACATTATTGAAGAAGAAGAACAAAGTAGGAGGTCTCACATTCCTGGATCTCAAAACCTACTATACAGCCATAATAGTCTAAACAACCTGATATTGGGTACAAGAACAGACACACAGACCAGTGGAATAGAATTGAGAACCCAGATATAGATCCATCAATCTATGATCATCTGATCTTTGACAAAGGGCCAAAATCTATTAAAAGGGGAAGAAATGGTCTCTTCAACAAATGCTGCTGGCAAACCTGGTTATCCATTTGCAGAAAAATGAACCAAGATCCATACCTCACACTACACACAAAAACTAACTCCAGATGGATCAAAGACTTAAATGTGAACCATAAAACTCTAATATTCCTTAAGGGAAAAAAAAGGGGAAAATTCAGGGGCCCTCTGGTGGCATAGTGCCTAAGACATTTCACAGCTAACCAGAAGGCTAGTGGTTCAAACTCACCAGCCACTCCTCAGAAGAAAGATTGGGCAATCTACTTCTGTAGTGATACCTCCTCAGAAACCCAAGGAGGGGTTGCTATGAGTCAGATCTGACTAGGTGGCAGTGAGTTTTGGTTTGTTTTTAAATTTATGGCATAAAAAGACTATCAAACATCACTCAAAATGCACAAATAGCAGAAGATAAGCTAGATGAATGGGACCTTCTGAAAATTAAATTTGTATGTGTTTCCAAAGACTTCGCCAAAAGAGTAAAAAGAGAACCTACAGATTGGGAAAAAATATTTGGCAATGATATATCTGACAAGAGGAGCTCTGGTAGCATAGTGCCTAAGGCACTTGACTGCTAACCAGAAGGCTGGCGGTTCAAACCCACCAGCCACTCCTCGGAAGGAAGGTTGGGCAATCCTACTTCCGTAGTGATACTGCCTTGGAAACCCAAGGAGGGGTCACTATGAGTCGGGGCCAACTCGAAGGCACATAACAACAACAACAACATATCTGATGAGGGACTTATCCCTAAAATTTATAGGAAATTCCAACACTTTAACAGCAAAAAGACAAACAATCCAATTAAAAAATGGGCAGAAGACATGAATAGACACTTCACCAAAGAGGATATTCAGGTGGACAACAATACAAGAAGAAATGGTCACAATTATTAGCCGTCAGAGAGATGCAAATCAAAACAACAATGAGATACTATCTTGCCCCAGCACTAATAGCAAAGTTCAACAAGACAGAAAATAAATGCTGGAGAGGTTGTGGAGCAATTGGGACTCTCATACACTGTTGGTGGGCCTGTAAAATGATACAATCACTGTGAAGATTAGTATGGTGATTCCTTAAAAAGTTGGAAATAGAAATACCATTTGATCCACCAATCCCATTACTAGGTATATATCCTAAAGATGTGAGAGGCAGGATAGGAACAGATATATGCACACCCATGTTCATCACAGCATTATTTACAATGGCAAAGAGATAGAAACAACCTAAGTGCCCATCAACAGAAGAATGATAACCAAACTATGGTTTGGTTATGTCTAGGCAGGGGACTATGTGCCCATGACCATGTTGGCAGATGATGTTTCTACGTGAGTATCGATATGTGCTGTAAGAATGTCCAGGTTTATAGTAGAGCTGACAAGGGACAACATAGTGGTGACTTCTTAGCCATAACCAGCTATCTGGAGAGAGCAAGTATTTGGATCTGTGGGCCTGAGACCGTAGTCGCAGGGGACATCAAGCTCAAATGACATAACATACTACACAAAAATATTGTTCTACATCCCACTTTGGTGAGTAGCCACTGGGGTCTTAAAAGCTTGCAAGTGGCCATCTAGATGCAATGATGGATCTCTCCTGCAAAGAAGAATGAAGAAAAGCAAAGACTCACGGAAACAATTAGTCCAAGGGACTAGTAGACCATGTGATCCTCAGCCTATGTGACCATTAGACCAGAAGAACTAGATGGTGCCCACCTACCACTGTCAACCAATTGGAGGGGGATTGGTTCAGGAGATCCTGGATAGAGTGGGAGAACAATGTGGAACAAAACTCAAAATCATAAAAAAGAAAAAGGGACCAGGTTTGCTGGTCCTGATAGAGCCTGATGGAACCACTGAGACTATGGCCCCTAGCTGCCCTTCAGGTCTGGAACTGAACTCACCCCTGTGGCTTCCAGCCAAACAATAGACAGGACAGGCATATGGGGTGAACATTTACATCACGTAGATACACTCCTTGGAGCGATGGATCAATCTCGATCGATCATTTGATCAATCTCTATTGATCAGTTGATCAATCGTGGGAGAACGGAAGGGCAGTGTTTGCAGAGAGAGATAGCTGGGGTTGGGGGTGTTGGGAGTGCGTGGGAGGGAAGGACACAGAGAAGAGGTAACTATAGGAAGGAAGTGGGAAGAGAGCTATCACATCGTGGGAAATTGCAGTTAATGTCATGAAACAAAATGTATATGAACTGTGGTATGTAAAATGAATTTGCTCTTTAAACTCACCCAAATCACAATAAAAATTAAAAACAACAAAAACATCAGCTTTCTTTGAGAGTGTAAGAAAAATAAAATCCTTTTTCCATCCCCATGCCAAAATGCACATATGCACATAAATTTACCCATCAAAGGATCTGCCCCTAGGTATGCAAGAACCTCTATTTTCAGTGCTTAAGATAAATTAAGTCCCAAACTTACTAAAAATTAAAGAAATGTACATCTAAACAAGACATGATACTATTCTTTTATTTTTATTTTTATTTTTGAAAAAGAAAAAAGGTTATACAACATGTTGGGTTGGCTTAGAAATGGAGGTAAAAATAATCATCTTTGCATGTTTTCCGTAGGTGGGTAAACTGGAACAGCCTCTTTGGAAGGCTTCAAAATACAATGCATGAACCCTCTGACACAACTATTTCATTTCTGAAGATTTATCCTCTGGATATAATTTCACGTGGATGGAAGGATAGTCATTACAGCATTTTTGTTTTGAAAATAACAAATTACTAGAAGCAGATGAAAAATAAGTCACTTTATTAAGTGGTTATTATGTGTCAGATACTGTTAACATTTTATATGTGCAAACCACCTTTTGAGGTATGTCTCTATCATCCCCTTCTATTGATGAGAAAACCAAGGTACAGAGAATTTAAGTCCATTGCTCAAGGTTTCATAGTAGGTTGTAGCAGGGGGAAAAAAACCTCACTGCAATGGAGTGCAATGGAGTTGATTCCAACTCATAGTGACTTCCACTGGGTTTTTAAGGCTGTAAATCTTTACAGAAGTAGATCACCCTATCGTTCTTCCACAGAGTGGCTGAGGGGTTTGAACCACTGACCTGGTTATCGGCCAAATGCCTTATCCACTAGGCCACCAGAGCTCCTTAAGTTGTGGTAGCTCAAGCCCAAGCCCACTGTCATTGAGTCGATTCTGACTCATAGTAACCCCTGTTGGGTTTCCAAGGTGGTAAATCTTTACAGAAGTAGCTCAGTGTTCCTTCTGCAGAGTGGCTGGTGGGTTTGAACCACCAACCTTCTGGTTAGTAGTCAGATGCCTTAGTCACTGTGCTACCAGAGTTCCTTTGTTGTAGTAGAGCAGTATTAAAGCTCATGCTGTCTGATTCCTGAGCTTATGCTCTTATGCACAAGCTCTAAAAGTCTGCTAATCAGAAAACCAAACACACTACCATCTAGTCGTATCCAACTCATAGCAACTCCTCTGTGGGTTTCTGAGGTGGTATCACTATGGAAGTAGATTGTCTAAACTTCCTTCCAAGGAGTGGCTGGTGGGTTTGAACCACCAGCCTTCTGGTTAGCAGTCAAATGGCTTAGAAAAGTCTGCTAATAGGGACAAAATAAACTAAACTCACTGCCATTGAGAGACTGAATTCCAACTCATTGGGTTTCCAAGACTGTGAATCTTTATGGAAGTAGATTGCCTCATCTTCCTCCTTCAGTTTGAACCGCCAACTTTTTGGTTAGCAGCCAAATGACTTTCCCACTACCCCACCAGAGCTTCGTAATAGGGTAAGAGCTCTGGTGGTGTAGTGTCAAAGGCATTTGACTGCTAACCAGAAAATTGGTGGGTTTGAACCACTAGCCACTCCTCAGAAGGAAGACTGGGCACTACTTCTGTAGTGATAAAAACCAAAAAAACAAACACACTGCCATCGAGTTAGCTCCAACTCATAGCAACCCCTCCTTGGGTTTCTGAGGGGATATCTCTACGGAAGTAGATTGCCCAGTCTTCCTTAGGAGGAGTGGCTGGTGGGTTTGAACCACCAGTTTTCTGGTTAGCAGTCAAATGCTTGAGGCACTACGCTACCAGAACTAGCCATTGTTGTTGTTGTTATGTGCCATCGAGTGGGACCCAACTGATAGTGACCCCTCCTGGGGTTTCCGAGGTGGTATCACTACAGAAATAGATTGCCCAGCCATTAGAGAGATGCAAATCAAAACAACCATGAGAGACCATCTCACGCCAGCTTTAATAGCAAAGTTCAACAAGGCAGAAAATAACAAATCCTGGTGAGGATGTAGAGAGATTGGGACTCTCATACACTGCTGGTAGACTGTGAAATGATACAACCACTGTGGCAATTGGTATGGCAATTCCTTAAAAAGTTGGAGATAGAAATACCATTCAATCCAGCAATTCCATTATTAGGCATATATCCTAAAGAAGTGAGAGGCAGAACACAGATACATGTACACCCATGTTCATGGCAGCACTACTCACAATAGCAAAGAGATGGAAACAATCTAAGTGCCCATCACCTGAGGAATAGATAAACAGACTATGGTACATGCACACAGTGGAATATTATGCAACCCTAAAGAACAATGTAGAATCTGAAAAACACCGTATAACGTGGATGAACTTGGAGGACATTCTGCTGAGTAAAATAAGGCAATCACAGAAGAACAAATATTGTATTAATCTAAACCAAAACCAAACTCACTGCTGCCGAGTCAGATCCAACTCATAGCAACCCCTCCTTGGGTTTCCGAGGCGGTGTCACTATGGAAGTAGATTGCCCAACCTTCCTTCTGAGGAGTGGCTGGTGGGTTTGAACCACCAGGCTTCTGGTTAGCAGTCAGATGCCTTAGGCACTAAAAAGTTGAGGAAAGGTTTATACATGGAAGGAAACATTCTTTCTTGGTTAGGAGAGGGGAGGGAAAATTCCTAGATAGGTTGAAAATATATATATATATTTAGAAATCAAAGATTATTAGTGGTTACCAGAGGTAGGAGGGTGGGGGAATGAAGAAGCTTTTGTTTGGGGGCCATTGAGTTTATGCTCATTGTGGTGGACTATTTTGGAAAAGGATAGCAACAGTGGTGGCAGAACATGAAAATGTCATCAGTGTCCCTGAGCTGTAAATGTGGAAGTTGTTATGTTGGTGAGTGTCTTGTTACGTATGTTTTCACCACAATAAAACTAAAAGAACCAAAACAAAAACAGGAGTTTCTTATGAGTATCTAACATAAAATAAAATAAAAAAAGGTAATCATATCAGGTATTGATTGTGATCTCCAATTCATAACTGGGTAAAGCAAGATTTACTAAAGGTAAGTGGCTTCTCTGTGATCATATGAACATTAGGTGATGGAACCAAGATTTGAACTCTGTGTCTAATCTGAGTTCAGTGCTTGTCCCATATGTTATGTCATATCCATACATTGCCTTCACTCATGCATTCCTTCATTCATAAAATGCTTATTAAGCACCAACTATGTGATTATCTATGGAGATGCTGGCCTCAAAACTACTTAACATTCTATCGAAGGGAATAGAAACAATATTCCTCCTCCCACCACAGACTGACAAAGATGAAATTATGTAAAGAAGTGGAGAGACTGGTACTGTCTGACATTGCTGGTAGAAATATAACAATGCTATAATCCTCCTGGAGAACAGTTTAGCCAAAGCTTTAAAAATGTACAAATTCCCAGCCCAACAATTCAACTTCAAGGAATATATTTTAAACAAATAATGAGATAAATGTACAAAGATGTATCTATAACGTGATTCATGGCATCTTGAGTAACAACTTTGTAACAACCAAAATGTCAAAAAGAAGAGATTGGTTAAATAAATTGTCATATCCATAAAATGAAACACGACTTGATGGGAGTGAGTGAGAGGTAATTATTAAAAATGATGATATTTAATGACACGGACGGAGTATTGTTCATAATACACTGTTAAGTGAAGAAGACTGGTTGCAAAACAGCAAATGTAGTATGTCTCAATTTTGGTTTAAAAATGGAAGAATTATAGGTATCTATGTATGATATGGGAGCTCTGGTGATGTAGTACCTTAGGCATTTGACTGCTAATCAGAAGGCTGGCAGTTCAAACCCACCAGCCACTCCTCGGAAGGAAGATTGGGCAATCTACTTCCATAGTGATACCGCCTCG
>NW_006921662.1:9178513-9188822 GCF_000298275.1 Orycteropus afer afer
GTTTTTTGGTTTTATGTATGATGTGCATGTATAGAAAACAGTCTGGAGGGATATCTTGGTTTGATAACAATGGTTATCTTTAGATCTATAGATGGTGGGAATATGCATGATTTTTACACCTTTCTGTATTGCCTGATTTTTTTTTTTTTTTTTTTTTTTGATCACCAGGGATTTTTTGCAATAAGCCAGTTAAAAAAACCCCACTGCCATCTAATTGATTCTGACTTATAGCAGCCCTATAGGACAGAGCAGAACTGCCCCATTACAGTTTCCAAGGCTGTAAATCTTTCTGGAAACACACTCCCTCATCTTTCTCCCATGGAGTGACTAGTGGGTTCAAACTGCTGACCTTTTGGTTAGCAGCCAAATGTGCTAACTAACCACTGCACCACCAGCATTCCTTAATAAGCCTATAGTGCTCTTAACATAAAAAAGAAGGCAATGCTTTTTCCATTTCGAAAAATAAATATTAGTTCTTCAAAAAATAATATTTTGGAAAATTAATACTTAAGATAAATTAAAACAACACTTGGTTTATGTTAAAGTATGACTCATCTCTTTATAATATGGAGTACCATGCCTCTATCAAAAATGATGGTTCATTGAAAAACATGCTATGTGCCAAGCATTGATGACATAGAAGAAGCCAAGACAAGGACTCTTCCCTCATGAAGTTATAAGAGTAAGCAGAAGCTTACCACACATTGGGATTAATATTATGATGACAGTATATATAAGGTGATACTGAACCCACAGAGCAGAGCACAGAATCTGGAACCAGGTGGAAGTGGGATCTGGGAAGATGAGCGGGAGCTCACTGGGACACAGAAGGAGGGGGTCATCTAGGCAGAAGGAACATCATGTACAAGAGTAAAGCATGAAATGGTACTGTTTATACAAAAGATGGTAAGAAATTGGAAAAGATTGGAGCAGAGCCTTCCAGGCAAGGGTGATGACAAATGAGGCTGAGAAATTTATAGATTATGACATGCTTTGTTAGATTTTAGGGTAATGACCACTGTGGTAGTTAAGTTGTGTGTCAACTTGGCCGGGCCTGGTTTTGAGTGGCTGGATGTAGTTATTCCCTGTGATGAGACTGGTAATCAGCTCCATTGTGGAACCTACTGGAGCAGCCAAGTATCTGCCTAAGGGATGTGGTCTGCTTCCAGTACATAAGAAGATAGCTTTGAGAAAGGTCTCTGAGTTTTTTGGCACACTTGGACCCTGCATGTAGCCAAGTCTTCATTAAGTAGCCTGCCATGTTTCCCGCTGACTTTAGGATTGTCTCTGGACTTGAACTAGTATCCTGCCATGTTGTTTGGTAATCTCGGGACTGTGCCATTTTACTTGTTGACCTTTGGTTTGTCAGCCTCAGCAGACAGCAGCTGCCTGAGCTAAAAGACTCCTCCAGCTCCAGTGGGCTGAGAGCAAGAGGCAGAGCTGAACCCCAAGGTTGAGGGGCTTTCACCCAGCTCTTAGAGCTTGGCACTTTGAACTTGGACTTCTAGCCTCCAAAACTGTGAGAGAATAAACTCCTGTTTGTTAAAGGCATCTGCTTGTGATATTTTCTGTTAGAGTGGCACTAGAGAACCAAAACAACCACTGAGGGGGTTAAATGCTTGAAGTGGGGTGGCATGGTCCTAATTGCTTTTAAGAAAGAGCTCCATGATGTCAGTGTAGAGGGTAGATTTGATGCGATAATACTGAAGGCAAGAAGACTGGCTCTATAGAAGGCTGTTGCAGTTCCTAGTAAGAGGGAAAGATGGCTTGAGCTACAGTGATGGCAGCAGAAATGGGGACTGGGATGGAGCAAGAGTTCAGGAGACGTCACGGAGATCTAGTGAACAGGACTCTGAGTGATGGGATGTGAGAGGTGAAGGAGAGGGCAGAGATATGATAACACCAAGGTTTCTGCTAAAATGACCATGTAGATGGGCGGCCATTCTTCAAGTCGTGAAACTCAGGAGGAAGAGTGGATTGGATGTGGGAGATGCTGATCTCATTGCTGGGCTCACTCGTTAGGTTTGAGGGCCTTGAGATGTTCAATTGACAGGTGTTCAGGAAGGAGATTTGATCCCAAACTCTTAAGTTTTAGACATCAAGCATGTAAATGCTAGTTACTAAGCTAAAGGTTTGGCTGTCACCCAGGGAAAATGTGTAGAAAATACATAGGGAAAGAAACCCAAAGATAGAGCTTTTGGATGTTTATGGGCTAGTTGGAGGAAAATGGGCAAATAGATTGTAAAGATGAGATAAGAGAAGATGATGTCCAGAGAAATGAGGTATAGAAACTTCAAGTCAACAGTATCAAATGTCAACAGAAAGTTAAAGAATACATAATAAGAAAAGTGTTTATGACTTGGAAATATAGGTGAATAGTGGCTTCACTGGGGTAATTGAGATTATTTCGGACAAGAAGGAAAAAACGTGAGGACATGAAGTCAGGGAGAGTTCATTCATTTAACCAGGGTTTACCAGGTATCTTCTAGGCATCAGACACTATTTTAGATTCTGGGAACATGTAGGCTGTGAACAAGACAGACAAGGCTACTGTACTCATGGGGTATACAGCACAGTTCTCCAAACTCTTTACAAACACAGATTATTCTTTTGAGAAATTGGGTGTAACCATGTATGAGAATATGGATAGGTTTTAATTTTTAAGACAGAAAAATTTGGATGTGTCTACACATTAAAAAGGAAAATCAGTAGGTAATAATATTCAGTGTTTTCTATACATACTAGGTAGGGGCTGGGGTTTCCCACTCAAATTCTGATAATTAAAATTAACAGCTTACAAAAGAGTAAGACAGATGGAAGACCAAATTATTATATGTATTCCTAATAAATCTTATTTTGGAGAATGTAGATTTTCTCTATTAGCAGAAATACTGAGCCCACAATGAGAGCCACTCATTCAGTCATAGGTAGCATTAGACAAGCACTCCTCTACCCCACCCCACCTCTAAGCCATGCTGAGGTCTATAAAACTAGGCATGAAGAAAGTTAGGCATGAAGAAAGTGGAGCAGAACCTCTACTCCTTGTGGGAAACTCACTCATGCAAGAAAGAGGAAGGCAGGGTCTGAGCTACAAGTGGCCCTGTTCATGCTTCCAAATTCGCCAAACTCATCCCACCTTTCTAAGGCATGACTGCTAACCAGAAGGCTAGTGATTCAAATCCACCAGCCACTTCTCAGAAGGAAGACTGGACAATCTACTTCTATAGATACCACCTTGGAAAACCAAGGAGAGGTTGCTTTGAGTCTAATCAACTTGAGAGCAGTGAGTTTGAGTTGTTTTTTGGTTTTCCAGGAGACAAGGAGCCCTGGTAGCACAGTGGTTAACAGCTGAGCTGCTGACAGAAGGGTCAGTAGCTGGAACCCAGCAGCAGCTCCGTGGGAGAAAGATGTGACAATATGATTCTGTAAAGATTCCAGCCTTGGAAACTCTATGGGGGCAGTTCTATAGGGTCACTATGAGTTGGAATCAACTTAATGACAAAGAGTTTGGGATTTTTTTTTTTTTTTGCTTCTAAGAGAGAAGCAGGTGAGGGGTATAGAAGGCCAGGAATGTTGCCCTGATGAAGTTCCCTGCATGGGACAGAAACATCAGTAATGGAAAGCAGGTGTTTCACTTTGGTCTAGGCACTCTGCTCCTTGGTCAATCTTTATACTCATTCCCTTTTAGAAACCCTTGATTCCCTTGCCTCCTCTTACTCTGCTCTACTCACTTGCCAAAACCACAATTTTGATTAAATCCAACTCTCAGCCCACTCCAAGCTGTGACCTGTGCTGACAAATATGGCAAGAAAACATACACAGTCATGTTGACTGTTGTCAGCGGTTTCCAATGAGAGGCAATTTTGCCTTCCCAATGCACAGGACAGCCCAACACAACAAAGAATTATCCAGCCCAAATGTCACCAGTGCAGAGGTTGAGAAACCCTGGTCTGAATTAATGACCATGAATGCCTTAGCATCGCCTGACGTCATGCTCCCTTTCTCTACTTAACTCGCTCTTCCATGCTCCTAGGGGATAATTTCATATCTTCTCTCTTTTTAAAACTCCACCGCCTCTTCCCACTCTTCACTCTCAGTTGAGGATCTTGCTCTCTATCCACTGTGAAAATGGATCCACCATTGAGTTGATTCTGACTCATAGTGACACTTTAGGACAAAGTAGAATTGTCCCATAGTGTTTCCAAGGTTGTAAATCTTTATAGGAACAGACTGCCTCATACAAATATTGTTTGATCCTACTTATATGAAATATCTAGAATAGACAAATGCACAGAGTTGAAGTTTATTAGTGGTTACCAAACATATGTGAGATGGGGAAATGAGGAGTTATTGCTTAAGGGTTACTGAATTACTTAAGGGTTATGGAGTGACTGGTGGGTTTAAACCACCAACCTTTTGGTTAGCAGCTGAATGTCTTAACCATTGTGCCACCAGAGCTCCTTGTGAAAATGGCAGCTATCAGAAGAGAACTCACATCATCTCCTACCATTACATCCATTCCCATTTACCAACATCCACGCCTATACCCTCTGCCTTCTCTCCTATTACTTCAGATGGACCATCTTGGGTTCCTGGCTGAGGCTATACCTCTACTTGTGTACTTGATCCCATCCTATCTGCCTGTGCAAGGACAATGCTCCATCATTCTTCCTTTTCTCCTCTACTCAAAAATTTCCTCATTGTTTGATTATTCTCAAATTTTATGGTATATAAATACAGAATAATCTTCCTATCCTAAGTAAAACAAAACAAAAACTCTCTCTTGGTCAAAGAACTTGCATAGATATTTCACCAAAGAAGATATATAAATGACCAAAAAATAAATTAAAAACAAACAAACAAACAAACAAACACCTCATTGCCGTCGAGTTGATTTGACTCATAGCAACCTCTCCTTGGGTTTCTGAGGCAGTATCGCCCAGTCTTCCTTCTGAGGAGTGGCTGGTGGGTTTGAAACTCCAGCCTTCTGGTTAGCAGTCATGCCTTAGGCACTATGCCACCAGACCTATGAGCACATGAAAAAAATGCTCAGTCATTAGTCATTGTTGTTGTTGTTATGTGCCGTCGAGTCAGACCCGACTCATAGTGACCACTCCTTGGGTTTCCGAGGCGGTATCACTATGGAAGTAGATTGCCCAACCTTCCTTCTGAGGAGTGGCTGGTGGGTTTGAACCGCCAGCCTTCTGGTTGCAGTCAAGTGCCTTAGGCACTATGCTACCAGAGCTCCTCATTAGTCATTAGGGAAATGCAAATTGAAACTACAATGAAATACCAGTTCACTTCTCACTAGGATTGCCTACTATCAGAAAAAGTTGGTAACAAGAAGTGTTAAAGAAGATTTGGAGAAACTGGAAGTTTTATCCATTGCTGATGGGATTATAAAATAGTGCAACCTCTGTGAAAAACAGTTTGGCAGCTCCTAACATATAGTTAAGAACTTTAGTGGCACAGTGGGTAAGGCATTTGGCTGCTAACCAGAAGGTTGGTGGTTCAAATCCACCAGTTGCTCTATGGGAGGAAGATGAGGCAATCTACCTCTGTAAAGATTTACAGCTTTGGAAACCTTGTGGGGGTAGCTATGAGTTGGAATCAACTAGAGGGCAGTGGGTATTTTTTGAACATACAGTTACCATGTGATCCAGAAATCCCACTCCTAAGTATATCCAAAAGACTTGAAAGCGGGAACTTAGATACTTCAATACCATTGTTTATAGCAATCTGTTTACCCGTAGATGAATGTTTGTTATCACTGACAATGCAGTATTGTATATGTTAAAGGGTTTATCTTTGTTGTCTGTACCTTTTGTGTACCTCTCTGTGTCTTCCTCTTCCTCAGTGCCACCACATTGATCACTCACCCCACTGAATCAAAGTAAACAATGACCTTCATAGTGTTAAATTGAACACTTAATTCTCAGTCCTCATTTCTTCCTTGAGCTAGCAGATTTGACACCATTGATTACATCTTCCTCCTTGAAACACTTCACTTCACTCTTCTAGGTTTTGTTCCACCTACCTCAGGGACTACTCCTCAGACTCCTTTGTCTATGATTCCTTATCTCCTGACCTCTAAGTGTTGGAGTGACCCAGAGTTCAGTGCCTGGTGTGCTTTCCTATCTTTACTCACCACCGCAGTGATCTTATGGAGCCCCATGGCGTTAAATACCACCCATACACTAATGGCTCCCACGAACACCAGGATAGGATGTTCAACCATGTCTGTGACATCTCTCCTTGCACCTCCAACCTGACATACTCAAAACCCAACTCCCAATCTTCCCTTTAGATGGGTTCTCCCATAACAAGTAGAAACTTCTTTCCAGTTGCTCATGCCAAAAACTTCACTGTCATTCTTGACTCCTTTTTCTCTCATGCTCCATGTCTCACTGTCAGCAAGTCCTGTGGTCTTTACATTCAAAATGTGCCCATAATCCAACCACCTCACCCACCTTCACTGCTACCAACCTGGTCTCTTTCTAATCTTGGCTAATACAAAAGTCTCCTAATTTGCTTCCACCCATCCAGTCATGTCCATCCCTTGCTCAAAATTCTCCGAAGCATCCCTCTCATCCATCTCATCCAAAGGAAAAGCTGAGATCCTCCCAGTGGTATCTGAAGCCCAGCACCATCTGTCCTCCCACTTCTCTGACCATCTCTGTCATTATTCTCTGCTCTGCTCTACCCTCAGCCCTCCACATTGCTCTGGAACATGCTGCTGCCTCAGGGCTTTTGCACTTCCACTTTTTTTCTGCCTGGAATGTTTTCTTCCTCTCCTTCCCCCACCCCCTAATCCAAATGCTTTACTCCTTCACCTCCTTTGGGTGTTTGCTTAAATATCACCTCCTTTGTGAAGTCCTCCATTAACTGAAATTAAAATTTAATTTAAATTACAATCCATTCCACATCCAGACCTGCCAGCACTCCCCAGTCTCATCTCCTGCTTTATTTTTCATCATCAAACACACGACATATTTATTTATTTGTTGTTTGCCTTTCTCCTCCAACTAGACTATTAAGTTCCATGAAGGTATGGCATTTTGCCCATTTTGTTCACAGTGTCTATCACACAGAACCAAACCCAAACCAAACTCACTGCTGTCAAGTCGATTTCAACTCATAGCGACCCCTCCTTGGGTTTCCAAGGCAGTATCTCTACAGAAGTAGATTGCCCAACCTTCCACACAGAAGACGTTCATTAAATAATGCATTGAATAAATGAATATACCCACCCAACACTTCATAAAGAAATCAATGGCTCCCCACCACCCAGCACCCCTCATCCTAGGTGGATGTGTTCTTCTAAGCTTCTCTTCCTCAGCTTGAGCTTCTTCCCGTGGAATCAGGGCCCAGGGACTGGCCGGAGGTTTCCATGAGGACAGACTGGGGTGTGCGTAGGAGGATGAGGAATGTAACCGTAGTTCTAAATAAATAAATAAATAAACCCAAACCCATGCCATCAATTCTATTCCGACTCATAGCCACCCTTCAGGACAGAATAGAACTACCCCAACCCCCCCGCCCCCCCATTCCAGTGCTCTCCACCCACTCATGGCCTGAGGTGACATCAGTCTTTCAGTGCAGCCTGTTCAGTGGACTGTGCAGGCCCAGCTGGGTTTGCTGGTTTGCTGGCAGGCTCTTGTCTCTCCCTGAGGGAGATCAGATTACCTCATCCTCTGAGCCTAGTGAATGGTTAACCAGCTCTGTCTCTGAGATCAACAGTGCTGCTCCAGGGCCTTGCAGACCCAGCCTGAAGGGCACACCCAGAGAGGAAGGGGTGGAGGGGACTCCTGACCTGGGCTGGGGAATACGGTGGCCAGTCCTTGGCCAGTGCCTCATCTCCATTACTGCTCGTGAATACCATGATTATGGTAAAGATGTATCCAGTGTATATATAAATATACATACAATGGGGATGTTTCCTGTGGCAACTCACGTTTTGTGTTTTGCATGAGTTCTAGCACTGTTCAGAAAGTATATTTGCATCGAAACTAAGATATACAATATATATTTAAATAACACTGTTCACCTCTTAAGATCTCTGCATTGTATCTGTTCCATTCTGTCAGCTGTGTTCCCCCATTACACCCTCAATATGTACCACAGTACTCAATAGCTAATAGTAGCTCAGTAAATATTTGTGGAATAAATCAATAGATACATGCTCATCAACCCTGATGTCTTTTATTGAAGTTTTATCTTTCTTCCAGTGTTCTTTTAAAGTTATATATACACTGTATACATATACATTATATGCATGTATATATATTTGTTATTTTATATATAAAAAGCTTATATATATGTGTGTGTGTGTGTGTGTGTATATATATATATATATATATACATCTATATATATAAAGTATATATGTATATGTATATGTTACATGGATTCACAGTCAACATCCATGGACACAGCAGTCAAGAAATCAAATGACATATTGCATCGAGCAAATCTGCTACAAAAGACTTCTTTGAAGTTAAAAACCAAAGATGTCATTTTGAGGACTAAGGTGCACCTGACTCAAGCCATGGTATTTTCAGTCACCTCATATGCATCTGAAAGCTGCATAATGAATAAGGAAGACCTAAGAAGAATTAATGCCTTTGAACTATGGTATTGGCAAAGAATAGTGAATATACTGTGGAATGCCAGAAGAATGAACAAATCTGTCTTGGAAGAAGTACAACTAGCATGCTCCTTAGAAGTGAGGATGGCCTGACTTGGTCTCACCTACTTTGGACATGTTATCAGAAAGAACCAATCCCTGGAGCAGGGCATCACTTGGTAAAGTAGAGGGTCCATAAAAAAGAGGAAGATGCTTCACGAGATGGACTGACAGTGGCTGCAACAATGGGCTCAAACATAGCAACGATTGAGAGGATGTTACAGGATTAGACAGTGTTTCGTTCTGTTGTAGATATGGTTGCTATGAGTCTGAACCAACTCAAAGACACCTAACAAGAACACCAACAACATTCTATAAACTGCACAACTGGTGAGGTCTGGCTGCTAGTTAGAGCTAATCTGAGTAAGAAACTATAACTGATTGACTTACAGGGAAGGATGGCACAGAGATATCCAGTCATGGATTAAGCATTAGTCCCCACTGTAGGCCTGGATTATAGATGAACACTAGCACAAAACATCCCATAGCATAAATGTTGCAGTTACTCAGAAAATACTGGACTATGAATGTATTCCCTGGAAAGGTACCTCACATCCTAAAATTTCTTGTTCATCTGGGCCTGCAGACTGTAGTGCTACTGTGACCTTGAGTCTGGATTCTCTCCAGGACCCCAATTCTCAGGGGAGACTCTGCCTGCCTCTTTATTCTGGCAATACCATCATTTGTTCCAATTCCAGAAGCCTCTGCCCCTGGAGAGTCCCAACCTCAGTCTTCTCTCTGCTCAGATTCTGCCCTAAGCATTATCTCCCCTGTTGACTTAGAACCTTGAGATATGGGACATCCAGTCATTGGTTCCCACTTGGCTTATGGAGTGTATGTGGGTCAGTGGCAGTGCAAAGTCCCTTTGGTGCCTTTGCTTGGGCATTGCCCAGTTAGACAGGTGGGAGAAAATGGTGCCAGAAAGCTTGGAATGGGGTCAGGAATGTTTTTGAAGTCATAGCCCACAGACTGTGCCATCTATTAAGTGCCCATCAGGCATTTCCCATGTGGATGGCCAGCCCCACACCAAAGGCTCTGGGAGTACAGAGGCTGAATAGCCAAGTAACACCTTGTTGATTCTTTGGGCAAGAGGTTTACACTTGACTTCTTTTCCACCTCCTTTACTGCCTCTTCTTCCTCCTTCTGTTCCCAACATATTTCTTGTATTTCTGGGCATAGTTCTAGACATGGAGGGAAGAGTGAGTAGTCCTTTCCTTCCGCAGCCTGTCAAACTTCCCGTTTTTAATCACCCATGTAACGTTGCCATATCTGCAGATTTCCTAAACTATACTTTTCTTAATAATTTCCTCTAAGTAGACTCTCCTTTTCACTTGTTGTATGCCGTCGAATCAATTCTGACTCATAGTGAACCCATGTAATGGAGTCAAACTGCTTCACAGGGGTTTCTGTTGTTGTTGTTGTTGTTGTTAAGTGCCGTCGAGTCGTTTCCGACTCATAGCGACCCCATGTACAGCAGAATGAAACACTGCCCAATCCCGCGCCAGCCCCACAATCCCTGCTATACTTGAGCTCATCATTGCAGCCACCGTATCAATCCATCTCGTTGAAGGCCTCCCCCTCTTTGTCGACCCTCCACCCTACCAAGCATGACATCCTTCTCCAGG
>NW_006921662.1:9192612-9193313 GCF_000298275.1 Orycteropus afer afer
AATTTGTCATGATCCACACAATCAAATGCTTTGGCATAGTCAATAAAACACAAGTAAACATCTTTCTGGTATTCTTTGCCTTGAGCCAAGATCCATCTGACATCAGCAATGACAGTCCTCACTCCATGTCCTCTTCTGAATCCAGCCTGCCCACCTGGAATGTCTCTGTCAATATACTGCTGCAACTGTTTTTGAATTATCTTCAGCAAGATTTTACTTGCTTGCTATATTAATGATACTGTTTGATAATTTCCACATTCTATAGGATCACCTTTCTTTGTAGGGTACAAATATGGACCTCTTCCATTCATTTGGACAGGTAGCTGTCTTCTAAATCTCTTGGCATAGCTGAGTGAGTGCCTCTAGCACGGCATCCATTTGTTGAAACATCTCAATGGGTATTCCATCAATTGCTGGAACCTTGTTCTTCTCCAATTCCTTCAGTGCAGCTTTGACTTCTTCCTTCAGGACCATTGGTTCTAGATCATATGCCACCTCCTGAAATGGATGAAGATTAACCAGTTCTTTATGATATAGTGACTCTGTGTATTCTTTCCATCTTCTTTTGATGTTTCCTGCATCATTCAATATTTTGCCCATAGAATTTTTCAATATTGCAACTTGAGGCTTAATTTTTTTCCTCAATTCTTTCAGCTTGAGAAATGCCAAGTGTGTTCTTCCCTTTTGGTTTTCTAACTCCA
>NW_006921662.1:9193413-9195216 GCF_000298275.1 Orycteropus afer afer
GGGTTTGAACCGCCAGCCTTCTGGTTAGCAGTTAAATGCCTAAGGCACTATGCCACCAGAGCTCCTACACCCTAGGAAACCCTCTGGTCCAGTTCTACTCTGTCCTGTCCAGAATCCACTCAAGGCACACAGCAACAATCTTTATGAAAAGAAGTCACCAAGTCTTTCTCCCACAGAGCCACTGGGTGGGTTTGAACAGACAGCCTTTCAGTTAACAACTGAGCACTTAACCACTGTGCCACTAGGACTCCTCCTTTTTACTTAAGTACACTTAATTCAAAAGGAAACTTCATACCTCAGTGTCTCATTGAGGGTCTGATGTGCTTTGTATCACTTTCCTGTTGTTGTTAGGTGCCATCAAGTCGGCTTCAACTCATAGCGACCCTATGCACAGCAGAACAAAACACTGCCCGGACCTGTGCCAGCCTCACAATTCTTGCTCTACCTGAGCCCATTGTTGCAGCTGCTGTGGAAATATTTCATTGAGGGCCTTCGCCTTCTTTGCTGACCCTCCACTTTACCAAGCTTTATATCCCTCTCCAAGGAATGATCCCTTCTGATAACATGACCAAAGTAGGTGAGGTGAAGTCTGGCTGTTCTTGCTTCCAAGGAGAATTCTGGCTGTACTTCTTCCAGGGCAGGTTTGTTCATTCTTCTGGCAGTCCGTGGTACGTTCAGCATTCATCAACACCACAACTTAAAAGCATTAACTCTTCTTCGGTCTTCCTTGTTCATTGTCCAGCTCTTGCTTGTATGAGGCAATTGAAAATACCATGGCTTGGGTTAGGCGCACCTTAGTCTTCAAGGAGACATCTTTGCTCTTCAGCACTTTAAAAAGGTGTCTTACAGCAGATTTGCCCAGTGCAAGACATTGTCTGATGTCTTGACTGCTGCTTCCATTGGTGTTGATTGTGGAACCAAGTATTATGAAATCTTTAACAACTTCAATCTTTTTTCCATTTATTATGATGCTGTTTATTGGTCCAGTTGTGAGGATTTTTGTTGACATATAATCCATACTGCAGACTGAAGTCTTTAATCTTCATCAGTAAGTGCTTCAAGTAATCCTCACTCTCAGAAAGCAAAGTTGTGTCATCTGCATATCACAGGTTGTTAATGAGCCTTCCTCCAGTCCTGATGCCACCTTCTTCTTCATATAGTCCAGCTTCTCGGATTATTTGTTCAGCATACAGATTGAATAAGAATGGTGAAAGGATACAGCCCTAACTCACTCCCTTCCTGATTTTAAACCAAGCAGTATCCCCTTGTTCTGTTCGAATGACAGCCTCCTGGTCTATGTACAGGTTCCTGATGAGCACAATCAAGTATTCTGGAATTCTCATTCTTCTTAATGTTATCCATAATTTTTTATGATCTCCCTCATTCCACATCCTCTTCTGAATCCAGCTTGCATTTCTGGAAGTTCCCTGTCAATATACAGCTGCAACCTTTTTTGAATTATCTTCAGCAAGATTTTACTTGCATGTGATATTAATGATTGTTGTTGTTAGGTGACTCAATGCATAGCAGAACGAAACACCACTGGGTCCTGCACCAGCTTTGCGATCCCTTCTGTACTTGACCCCATTGCCGTACCCACTGCGTCAATCCATCTCATTGAGGGTCTTCCCCTCTTTCATCAACCCTACACCTTACCAAACATGACATCCTTCGCCAGGGAATGGTCCCTTCTGACAACATACCAAAGTAGGTGAGATGAAGTCTGGCCATTCTCGCTTCCAGGGGGATTTCTGGCTGCACTTCCTCCAGGACAGATCTGTTAGTTCTTTTAGCAGTCTATGG
>NW_006921662.1:9199918-9201050 GCF_000298275.1 Orycteropus afer afer
CCAAATATTTTTTCCCAATCTGTAGGTTCTCTTTTGACTCTTTTGGAGAAGTCTTTGGAAGCACATAAACATTTAATTTTTAGAAGGTTCATGGACTTGTTTTAATTGTCTTCAACTTCAAGTTGAACTTGCATATGAACAGTTGGTGGTTTGTTCCACAATCAGGTTTTGGCCTTGTTTTGGCTGAAGATATTGAGCTTTTCTATCGCCTCTTGCCACAGATATAGTCAATCTGATTCCTGTGTACTCCATCTGGCTAAGTCCATTTGTATAGCTGCCATTTGTGTTGTTGAAAAAAATGTATTTGCAATGAATAAGTCATTGGTCTTGCAAAATTCTATCATGCAATCTCCAGAGTTATTTCTGTCACCAAGGCCAAATTTTCCAACTACTGATGATTCTTCTTTGTTTCTAACTTTTGGATTCTAGTCACCAGTGATAATTAACACATCTCGATTGCATGTTTGGTCAATTTCAGACTGTAGAAGTTGATAAAAATCTTCAATTTCCTCTTCTTTGACTTTGGTGGTTGGTGCATAAATTTGAATAATCATAGTATTAACTGGTCTTCCTTGTAGGTGTATGGATATTTTCCTATCACTGACAGCATTATACTTCAGGACAGATCTTGAAACATCCTTTGTGATGATGAATGCCATGTCATTCCTCTTTAAATTGTCATTCCCAGCATAGTAGATCATATGGTTATCTGATTAAAAATGTCCAAAACTAGTCCATTTCAGCTTATTAATGCCTAGGATATCAATCTTTATGCATTCCATTTCATTTTGGACAACTTCCAATTTTCCTAGTTTCATACTTTGTACACACCATGTTCCTATTATTAATGGATATTTGCAGCTGTTTCTCCTCAATTTGAGTCATGCCATGTCAGCAAATGGAGTTCTTGAAAGCTTTACTTTACTAATCAGTAAGGTTGGTTCTACTCTGATGGTGCAACTCTTTCCTAGTTGTATTTTGAAAGCTTTCTGACCTAAAGGGCTTGTCCTCCTGCACTGTATCAGATAATGTTTCCAGGCTATTCATAAAGTTGTGCAGTTATGTATCAGACAGTGTTTCTCTGCTATTCATAAGGTTTTCCCTGGCCAATTCTTTGAGAAGTGGATGGCCT
>NW_006921662.1:9202045-9207302 GCF_000298275.1 Orycteropus afer afer
CACAGATGATATTCTTGATGTCATCCCACAATTTCCCTGTTTTTTTGATCATTGATGTTCAATGCATCAAATCTATTCTTTAAATTGTCTCTAAATTCAGCAGGGATATAATCAAGGTCATATTTTGGCTCTTGTGGATTTGTTTTAATTGTCTTCAGCTTCAACTTAAACTTGCATATGAGCAACTGATGATCTATTCCACAATCAGCTCCTGATCTTGTTTAGGCTGAAGATATTGAGCTTTTCCATTGCCTCTTTCCACAGCTGTAGTCGATCTGATTCCTGTGTACTCCATCTGGTGAAGTCCACATGTATAGCCATCATTTGTGTTGTTGAAAAATGTATTTGCAATGAATAAGTCATTGGTCTTGCAAAATTCTATCATGCAATCTTCAGAGTTATTTCTGTCACCAAGGTCATATTTTCCAACTACTGGTGATACGTCTTTGTTTCCAACTTTTGCATTCCAGTCACCAGTGATAATCAGCACCTCTTGATTGCATGTTTGGTCAATTTCAGACTGCAAAAGTTGGTAAAAATCTTCAATTTCCTCATATTTGGCTTTGGTGGTTGTTGTGTAAATTTGAATAATAGCAGTATTAACTGGTTGTCCTTGTAGGCATATGGATATTATCCTATCACTGACAGCATTTGTACTTCAGGATGGATCTTGAATCATCCTTTGTGATGATGAATGCCACACCATTCCTCTTCAGTTTGTCATTCCCGGCATAGTAGATCATATGGTTGTCTGATTCAAAATGGCCAAACCAGTCCATCAGCTCATTAATGCCTAGGATATCGATCTTTATGTGTTCCATTTCATTTTTTACAATTTCCAATTTTCTTAGCATCAGGCTTCATACATTCCATGTTCTGATTATTAAAGGATGTTTGCAGCTGTTTCTTCCCATTTTGAGTCATGCCACATCAGCAAATGGGGGTCCTGAAAGCTCAATCCATCCACATCATTAAGGTCGGCTCTACTCTGAGAAGGTAGCTCTTCTCCAGTTGTATTTTGAGTACCTTCTGACCTGAGGTACTACTTATCTTTTGTCACTATATCAGACAATGTTTCAGGACTATTCAAAAAATTGTCCAGTAATATATCAGACAGTTTTTCACTCCCATTCATAAGGTTTTCACTGGCCAATTCTTTGAGAAGTGGGTGGCCCCTTTCTTCTTCCGAGTGTTTCTTAGTCTGGAAGCTCCACTGAAACCTGTCCACCATGGGTGACCCTGTTGTATTTGAAATATTGGTGGTATAACCTCCAGCCTCACAGTAGCACACAAGCCACTACAGTATGACAAACTGACAGATGAGCAGTGATCATTTTCCTAGCACACATGAAAATGAATTGATATCTATTAAAGTTTTTTTTTAATATTCATGTGCCAAGTAAGAGCATCTTGGAGCCACCGTCCCACCAGCAGTACCCTTGCTATACTTTGGGAAGCCCAGTCTTTCAGGAAGGTAACTTGGAGTGAAATGGATGGAGGATTGTGGAGGTCAGTGGACCTCGGATCCCATCATGGCACTGCACTGTATGAGCTGTGTAACCTTAAGCAAGTGGCTGAACATCTCTAAGCAAAACTTCCTCAGTTGTAAACTGGGGATGTGAAGAGTCCCTAGCTCATGGGACTACAGAGGATTAACTCATGTAATGTATGTAAAGCATGCAGTGCAGCACATGGCCCCACTCCTTAAGTGGCTACTACTATTGTTAATGAAGAAGACCTGGTGTGCAATGGTTAGGTGCTCAGCTGTTAACCTTTCAGTGGTTTAAACCCATCCAGTGGTTTTGTGGGCAGGAAGATCTGGTGATCTGCTTCTGTGCAGATTACAGCCAAGATAACCCTATAAGGCAGTCTACTCTGTCTCATGGGGTCACTATGAGTCAGAACCGACTTGACAGCACCCAACAACTATTGCTATTATTGAACAGAAACTGACACAATATTTGGGTCGTCTCCTCTAGGAAACCTTCAACGACACCCTCCCCCCCCCCCGCCCCAGAGTGGGTTAGTTACTTGTGCTTACCAAATTCCCTGAGATTGTTTATCATAACCTTCAAATCCAATAGCAGTTCAAGGTAAAAGACTGTTATAGTCACTCATGGGAATGTCTACCCTGGTTTGGCACTAGGATGGTCAGTGGCTTTAGGGAAATGTGCAGTGGGTAGTTTTATTGCTACTGCAGTATGGCAGGTGTGTATGGTAAGGGACACTGACTCAATAGGTGAGGAATGCTGTGGCATCATGTGGCGGAGGGGTTGGCCTCACTGCCCCTCATTAGAGTCAGTGCACCTGGCCAGCTCCTCCCAGCCAGGGGCAGGAGGGAGAGAGAGAGAGAGAACCAGAATGAGTGGTTAGCAAGTAGTGTGCCCCGAGGGTCTTTCTCAACAAATCCTGGGACAGCTGAGATCCATTTGTCCAGCACTTGGTGACCTCTCATGGTTCCTTTAATGTCTGAAAGGAAGCTCAGAAATCCCCCCACTATAGCTTGTCTTATCTTGCCTCTAGCTGGGTGAAACGGCCTGGAGATGAATGAAGACCTTAATGTTTGAATTGGGCTCTGTCACTTACAAAGCATATTCACATTAAATACCTTCTTGGGTCTTCAAGTGGCAATTCTGAGGTGGGCAAACAAGTATTATTACCTCCACTTAATAATGAAAGGATAAAGGATAAAAAGTAGCTAACACTTCAAAATAATATATTATCATTATATTCCTAACCCAGCAGCCAGAGTGATACAGTTAAGTTATAAGTCAGTTCATGACTTTCCTCTGCTCAGAACCCTCCAAGGGTCCCATCTCACTAGAGTACAAATAACTCTTTGCAAGGCCCTCCTGGCACTAGCTACCTTCTGCATCTGACCCATTTCTTCCCTCTCTCTGGTAGCATAGTGCCTAAGGCACTTAATTGCTAATCAGAAGGCTGGTGGTTCAAACCCACCAGCCACTCCTCGGAAGGAAGATGGGGCAATCTACTTCCATAGTGATACTGCCTCAGAAACCCAAGGAGAGGTCGCTATGAGTCAGGTTCGACTCGATGGCACATAACAACAACAACAACAACTCTCTCCCTCACACACTGCAGTCACACTGACCTTCTCACTGTTTCTTGGGGGATACATGCACTCCCATTTCAAGGTCCTTACATTAGATGTTTGTTCTGCCTGCAATGTTCTTCCTCTAGAGATTCATAGTGATTGTTCCCTCATTGTGTTCAATTCTTTACTCAAATATTCTAACATTATGTGTTAGCTTTCTCCTCAGCATGTATTATTATCAAGTATATGATATATTTATGTACTTTTGTTTCTTGTCTATCACCTCACTAGAATGGAAGCTAATGTGGGCAGGTAGGGGTCTTTGTTTAGTTCACTGATATATGCTGGAGCCTAGCTCAGTGCCTGAAACATGGTGGGTAGTCAAGAGATATTTATTGAATGCATGGAGTTTTATTTATTTTAATTAATTCATTTATTTTCTCTTTTTAAAAAATTTTATTGTAATTTGGGTGAAAATTTACAGAGAAAATTCATTTTCCATATAGCAGTTCATACACATTTTGTTTCATGATATTGACTGCAGTTCCCCACAATGTAACAGCTCTCTTCTCACTTCCTCCCTGTAGTTACCTTTTCCCTGTGTCCTTCTTTCCTATGCATTCCTGCCTCCCAAGCTATCTCACTGTGCAAACACTGCTCTTCTTTTCTCCCAGAATTGATCACTATAAGGAGTGTATCTACTTGATGTAAATGTCCACCCTGTACATCTGTCTATTGTTTGGCTGGAAGCCATAGGAGTGAGTTCATTTCCAGGTAACTAGGAGCTCTGGTAGCATAGTGGCTAAAGCACTTGACTGCTAACCAGAAGGCTGGCGGTTCAAACCCACCAGCCACTCCTCGGAAGGAAGGTGGGGCAATCCTACTTCCATAGTGATACTGCCTTGGAAACCCAAGGAGGGGTCACTATGAGTTGAGGCCGACTCGACAGCACATAACAACAACAACAACAACAGGAGCCGTAGTCTTGGAGGTCTCACCAGGCTCTATCAGATCAGTAAACTTGGTCTTTTTTTTTTTAACGATTTTGAGTTTTGTTCCACATTGTTCTTGCACTCTATCCAGAATCTCCTGCACTGATCCCTTTCTGAGTGTTTGACAGTGGTAGGCAGGCAACATCTAGTTCTTCTGGTCTTATGGTCATATAGGCTGAGGATCTCACGCTTTACTAGTCCCTTGGACTGATAGTTTCCATGTGTCTTTGGTTTTCTTCATTCTTCTCTGCTCTGGATGAGGAGAGATCCATTGTTGCATCTAGATAGCCACTTGCAAGTTTTGAAGATCCCAGTCGCTACTCACCAAAGTAGGACGTGGAACAATGTTTTTGTGTAGTGTGTTATGCTTAATGTCTCCTGTGACTGTGGTCCAAGCCCACAGGTCCAACTACTTACTCCCTCAGGGTGATTGGCTGTGGCCAAGAAGTTATCATAACTTTGGCCCTTGTTAGCTCTATTATATAAATAGATATTCTAACAGCACATACAAATACACATATAGAAATTTCGTCCACCAGCCTTATATATAGTCATGAGTATATTCGCTTTTGTCTAGACATACTTGATCATTCAGCCTGTTTACCCATCTATTTACCCATAGTGAATGCATGGAATTTTTTATGCATTTCCTGTGGACCAAGTATCCATCTTAACACTTTTGTGACCCCTGGGATACATATTGCCCACCTACATTTTCAGCCTCTCAGGTTTCTTGGGAAGCTGCTATCCCAGTTGTAGTACATGCTGCTGCCTGTTGGGGACCTGAATAACTGTGTGAGTCTGAAGAAACAGACCTCATCCCACCAATCCTACCACCAGAGTCCATTTGGGACATATGTGTCCCACGTGATCGTATCAAAATTAATAGTAGTTTTCCCTTGATTTTAGCATGCTTTCTGTTACTGAAAACATATGATATCAACAAAAAATTTAAAGCAAATAATTCAGTTATAAAAAGATTAAATGAATTAACACTGTGAGGTCAAAACCAAACCCACTGCCATCAAGTCGATTCCAACTCACAGTGACCCCCTTTGGGTTTCCAAGGCGGTAAATCTTTATGGAAGTAGATTGCCCAGTCTTCCTTCTGCAGAGTGGCTGGTGGGTTTGAACCACCAACCTTCTGGTAGCAGTCAAATGTCTTAGGCACTACACCACCAGAGCTCCTTAAGATCCTCTCAATTACTCA
>NW_006921662.1:9207402-9228795 GCF_000298275.1 Orycteropus afer afer
CCCCGCACTGCTGAACTGGCCATATGGCAAACTCTGGCCAGTGACTCAGCACCTACTGCTCTCTTGTTGTGTGCTGGTCATGGGCTGGGCAGGTAGGACCTTGCCTGAGGCCAAGGCCATGGCTGTGAGGAAGGACAAGTGGGTCAAGGACAATTCTGACCAATGGGTGACATGAGGTGGGGAGAAAGTGGTATCTGGGGAGTGGGGATGCAAAAGGGGACAGGTCAATGGCACTTAATGTTGCCCCTAAATGGACTGGTCCCCCCAGGTTCCAGGGTGCCAGCCCCCTGGAATGTGATGTGAGCAGCCCCTGGGCTGACTGAGGTGCAAACAAAAGACTCAGGTCGCCTTTGTCCTCCACCTGCCCCTTGTCCTCTGTTTACATCCTCTCTTCCCGTAAATGAGTTGGTCGCTGGGCCCCACTGGCCCTGAGCCAGACACACCTGTAGGACAGGTTGGGCAGAGCTCCTGGGGGCAGGGAGCAGGCGGTGTACTACTGGTAGGTGATTCAGGCCCTTGAGCTCTGTTCCTTTCTATGGCGGTACTGGGGCCAGGATCTTGCTGCCTTCGGCCAGGGATTCTCAGCCAACTCTAAGGAAATGAGATGCCTCCAGGGGGGCTCCCTTACCAGGGAGTACCAGGAAATTATATCCATGTCATCAGAGGTGGGAGGACCAAAGATTTTTCCTCCTCAGTAGGCATTTCCTAGAGGGAAACTGAAGTCTAGGGAGAGATAAAAGTGGAGTTGTTGATGGACTCCATGCTTGAGCCCCTTACCCTCCAGATGAGAGATCCCCCCATGGTGATGTGAGGCCTTGGGTGAGGTGGCTGCTTGGTAAGGTGTCTTACTGAGCTGGACTTTGTCCTGCCTTGTAGCCTGGGTACCCTTGAGGAGGCTCAGCCCTTCTTGGAGCTTCAGTACAAAGGTAGGGTCAGTTGAGGAAGCAAGAGGAGGTCTACATCTCTGGAAGTAGTGAGGGGAGAAGGCAGTCTTTGGGAAAAAGTTGAGGAGAGGACCAAAGGTGTCAAGTGAGATAAGTTTGGTGGAGAGACAGTAGGTAGAACCTACCATAGAAGAAAAATGCTAGATGTTCAGTGCCCAGGATATCTGCAGCCTTCAAATTTATTCAGACAAGTCAGTGGGGAGTCTAGGCAGGGACAGGATGCCTTGGGAAGGTGTGACTCAGAGAGGAGAAGTTTCCTCCTCCACCAGGGGATTAGCTGACCAAGTGTTCATGTCAAATGTGTTTTCCACCTGGTCTCTTCTCTGTCTTTCTCAACAATGATGACTGGGCAGTCAGTCACCATATAAGCACTGACTGCCTGCTATGAGGAACCTGTCCATAGATCAAGAGGCTGTCGTTCAAACAGAAAAAGGGAACACTGCATGGTTGAAAATCAAGAAGGGAGTGCGTTAGGGTTGTATACTTATTCAATCTGTATACTGAGCAAATAATCCGAGAAGCTGGACTATATGAAGAAGAACCTGGCATCAGGATTGGAGGAAGAATCATTAACAACCTGGATATGCTGACAACAACTTTGCTTGCTGAAAGTGAGGATGACTTAAAGGACTTACTGATAAAGACTGAAGAATACAGTCTACTGTATGGATTACATCTCAATATAAAGAAAACAAAAATCCTTACAACTGGACCTATAAGCAGCATTACGATAAATGGAGAAAAGATTGAAGTTGTCAAAGACTTCACATTGCTTGGTTCTACAATCAATGCCAATGGAAGCAGCAGTCAGGACATCAGACAATGTATAGCACTGGGCAAATCGGCTGCAAAGGACCTCTTTCAAGTGCTGAAGAGCAAAGATAATCTCTTGAGAACTGAGGTGTGCTTGACACAAGCCATAGTATTTTCAGTCGCCTCATATGCATGTGAGAGCTGGACAATGAATAAGGAGGACGGAAGAGTTGATGCTTTTGAGCTGTAGTGTTGTTGAAGAATGCTGAAAGTACCGTGGACTGCTAAAAGAACTAACAGGTCTGTCCTGGAGAAAGTGCAGCCTGAATGCTCCTTGGAGGCGAGAATAGCCAGACTTCGTCTCACATACTTTGGTCATGTTGTCAGAAGGGATGATTCCCTGGAGAAGGATGTCATGCTTGGTAATATGGAGGGTCAACGAAAGAGGGGAAGGCCCTCAACGAGGTGGATTGACAGGGCGTCAGCAGCGATGGGCTCAAGTGTAGCAAGAATCATGGAGCTGGCTCAGGACCGGGCAGTGTTTCGTTCTGCTGTGCATAGAGTCGTTATCAGTCAAAGATGACTCGATGGCACCTAACAACAACAAGCCTACTATGTGCCCAGCCCTTTGCTAGGTGCCTGTATCACAGCTGTGTTCATTGATGACTCTACCAGTCCCTGGAGTCCCATCTTGCTGGGACGTTCAGTGCTGATTTGTCGTCATTTGACACAACCCAGTCAGCTCATTCTCTCACTCCCTTCAACTCCTTCCCGCCTCTCCTCCAGTCTTGCATCTCCACCCCCTTATCTACTGTTTTTTTTTTTTTTTCAAGCACAAAGAAAACTAAAAGCATAAAGTTATTTATTTATTTTTCAGAAGTAGTAAGAGGAAGGAAAAACGTAACAGAGGCTATTAATATCTATTTGACAGAGAGAATGATATTCTCTTTAGGATTTTTCTATTTAACATTTTATTGTTTTAGGTGAAAATTTGCACATATTAGTTTCCTATTCAAGAATTCACACACCAGTTGTCCTGTGACATTGGTTACCATCCCCACCGTGTGATGTCAGCATTCTCCTCATTTCCTGCCTTCCCCATTTCATCCCTCCAGTTTCCCTGTCCTTCTTGCCTTCTTATCTTTGCTTTTGGGCAAATGCTGTCTGTTTGGTTTTGTTCTAAAGAGCACATTCCTTACACGTGTTATTCTTTATTTTATAGTCCAATCTATTATTTGGCTGAAAGGTGACCTCCAAGAGTGGCTTCAGTTCCAGGTTAAAAGGGTATTTGGAATGATAGTCTGAGTATTCCTCCAGTTTCTATCAATCCAGTAAATCTGGTCTCTCTCTTTCTTTCTCTCTCTCTCTCTTTTTTTTTTTTAAATGAATTTGAATTTTGCTGTATATTTTTCTCCCGTTCTATCCAGGACTTTCTATTGTGTCTCTAGTCAGAGTGGTTGATAGTGGTAGATGGGCACTATCTAGTTCTTCTGGTCTCAGGCTAGAGGAGGCTGTGGTTTGTGTGGGCCATTAGTCCTGTGGACTAATTGCTTTGAGTCTTTGGTTTCCTTCACTGTCCTTTGCTACAGATCCAAAAGAGCTCACGGCTGTCAAGTTGATTCCAACTCATAGCGACCCTTCCTTGGGTTTCCAAGGTGGTATCTCTATGGAAGTAGACTGCCCAGTCTTCCTTTCAAGGAATGGCTGGTGGGTTTGAACTGCCAGCCTTCTGGTTAACCATCAAATGCCTTAGGCACTATGCCATCAGAGCTCCTTTGCTACAGATAGGAAGAGACCAATAGTTGTATCTTAGATGGCCGTCTGCAAACTTTTATTCATTTAACTTTTTATTGTGATTTGGGTCAAAAGTTACAGAGCAAATTGGTTTTGTTCACAAGCTTTTAAGATCCCAGATGCTACTCACCAAATTAGGTTGTACAACATTATCTTTATGAACTATGTTATGTCGATTGACCTTGATATGTCCTGAGATTGCTGTCTTTAATCTTTAAGTCCAGTAACTCAGTCCCATGAGGTATATGGGTATGTCTAAGAGTTTCCCATAACTATGTCCCTTTTATGCTTTATTATATATATATGAATACATGGAGTATATACAAATATGTATATACAAATGCCCACAACTATACCTATATATGTATGTGCATATATTCCCATATACCTCCCACACCTATATAACATATATATCTACCTATGGAACCACTTACACATTTTGAGTTGTTATTACTATTGCTGCAGAATTGTATATGTCACAGCATTTTACCATGGTTGTTCTTTATTCTTGCACACCTCTCAGTGTCTTCATTCATCTTGGTCATGCTGTGCAGACTTCCCCCATACTGTGAATTATCTTTCCCTTCACCAGAATTAATAGGTGTCTACTATCTAGTAAGTGATTCTCCCTCCTTCCCTCTCTCATCTCTGGAAACCATCAAAGAATATTATTTTGTCTTGACTTTTTTTTTTAAATGAAAGTAGTATCATACAATATTTGTCCTTTTGTGATGGACTAATGTCACTCAACATAATGTCCTCCAGATTCATACATGTTATGTTTCATGGACTCATCATTATTCTTTGTTGTTATGTAGTATTCCCTTTAAGTATGTACCACATTTTATTATCCATTCATCCATTGATGGACATGTGGGCTATTTCCATATTTTTGCTATTGTGAATAATTGCTGCAATGAACATGGGTATGCATACATCTACATGTAACTGCTCTTATTTCTCTAGGATATATACCTAGGAATGGGATTGGTAGATCATATAGTATTTTTATTTCTATCTTTTCGAGGAAGTGCTGTACTGTTTTCCAGAGTGGTTGTACCGTTTTTGTTTTTGGTTTTTTTTGGATGGGACTGTTTTGGTTTTTTTGTTTTTGAAATTTTTATTGTGATTTGGGTGAAAATTTATGGAGCAATGTCATTTTCCATATAATAGTTCATACACATTTTGTTTCATGACATTGCTTTCAATCTGCATAATGCAACAGCTCTTTTTCCACTTCCTCCCTGTGGTTACTTTTCCCTGTGTCCTTCTTTCCTATGTATTCCTGCCCTCTGAGCTATCTCCCTGTGCAAATACTGCCCGTCAGATCTCCCATGGTTGATTGTTCTAAGGAGTGTACCTACCCAGTGTGAACGTTCACCTTATACGCCTGTCCATTGTTTGGCTGGAAGCCATTGGAGTGAGTTCAATTCCAGGCCTGAAGGGTACCTAGGGGCCATAATCTTGGGGGTTTCACCAGTCTTTGTCATGGTTTTGAGTTTCATTCCACATTTTTCTCCCACTCTATCAAGGATCTCTTGTTGTTGTCAACTTGACTGGGTCTGGTTGAGTGACTGGACAGCTAGCTGGATGTAGTTATTCCCTATGGTGAGACTGACAATCAGTTCCGTGGTAGAATCTACTGGAGCAGATGAGTAGCTGCTTTAGGGATGTGGGCTGCTTCCAGTATATAAGAAGCAGCTTTGAGGAAGGTCTCCAGCTTTTTGGCATGCTTGAACACTCCATATAGCTATGTCTTCATTCAGCAGCCTGCCATGCTTTGCCAATCTTGGGACTTTTAATAGACTTGAATCAATGGCCTGCTATGTGGATTGGTAATATCGAGACTGTGCCTTTTCAGTTGTCAACCTTGGGTTTGTCAGCCTCAGCAGCCAGCAGCTCCCTGAGTGAGGAGATGCTTCTACCTTCAGTGGGCTGGGAGCAAGAGGCAGAACTGAAGCCAAAGGTCGAGGGGCTTTCACCCAGCCCCTAGAACCTGGCACCTAGAACTTAGATTTCTAACCTCCAAAACTGTAAGAGAATAAACTCTTGTTTGTTAAAGCCATCCCATGTGTGGTATTTTCTGTTAGAGCAGCACCCAAAACCAAAACCCAAGCTCACTGCCATTGAGTCAATTTTGACTCATAGCGACCCCTCCTTGAGTTTCTGAGGTGGTATCACTACAGAAATAGATTGCCCAACTTTCCTTCTGAGGAGTGGCTAGTGGATATGAACCACCAGCCTTCTGGGTAGCAGTCAAAGGCCTTAGGCACTATGCCATAGAGCAGCACAAAAGTAACCAAAACAATCTCCTACACTGATCCCTTTCCAAGTGGCTGACAGTGGTAGCTAGGTATCATCTAGTTCTGGTCTCAGGGTCATGTAGGCTGAGGTTTGCATGGTCCACTAGTTCCTTGGACTAATTGTTTCCATGCATCTTTGGTTTTCTTCATTCTTCTTTGCTCTGGATGAAGGGACCAATTGTTGCATCTTAGATGGCCACTTACAAGCTTTTAAGACTCCAGTTGCTACTCACCAAAGCAGGATGTAATTTTTATGTAGTATGTTATGCCAATTGAGTTTGAAGTCCCCTGTGATTATGATCCCAAGCCCATGGGCCCAACAACTCACTTCCTCTGGGTGGTTGGCTGTAGCTAAGAATTTATCATAACTTTGCTCCTTATTAGCTCTATTATATATATGGACATTCTTACAGCACACACAAATATATATGTAGAAATAGCGTCTGCCAACCTTATATACGGTCATGGGTATATTCCCTTTTGCCTAGACATACCTGATCATTCAGCCTGTCTATCCATCTATTTAGGAGCTCTGGTAGCATAGTGCCTAAGGCACTTGACTGTTTACCAGAAGGCTGGCAGTTCAAACCCACCAGCCACTCCTCGGAAGGAAGGTTGGGCAATCCTACTTCCGTAGTGATACTGTCTCGGAAACCCAAGGAGGGGTCGCTATGAGTCGGGGCCGACTCGACGGCAAACAACAACAACAACAACAACAATCCATCTATTTACCCATAGATTAATGTTTGTTATCACTGGCAATAAAGTATTGTATATGTAAAAGGGTTTATGTTTGTTGTCTGTCTCTCTTGTGTACCTATCTGTGTCTTTCTCAGTGCCACTTGTTTTTGGTACATTGCCCTTCCCTTCACCCAAATCAATACTTGTCTTTTACCTACCTAGCAGTGTTCTCTCCCCTTCCTTTTTCTCCCATCCTCGATAACCAACGAAGAATGTTTCTTTCCATATCTAAACCTTTCCTTGACTTTTTATAATAGTGAATTAATATAATATTTGTCCTTCTGTGATTGACTTATTTCACTCAGCATAATGTCCTCCAAGTTCATCCACATTATGCAGTGTTTCAGAGTCTACATTATTTTTTAGTGTTGCATAGTATTCCATTGTGGGTATGTACCACAGTTTGTTAATCCATTCTTCTGTTGATGGACACTTAGGTTGTTTGCAACTCTTTGCAATTGTGAATAGTGCTACCATGAACAATGGCTGTCTATCAATCTGCTCGTATCCTGGCTCTCATTTCTTTAGGATATACCTAAGAATAGGATTGCTGGATCAAATAGCATTTCTAACTCCAACTTTTTAAGAAATCACAATACTGATTTCTGCAGTGGTTGTATTATTTGACAGTTCCACCAGCAGTGTATGAGAATCTCAATCTCTCCACATCCTTGCCACTTTGCCCATTTTTTGATTGGATTGTTTGTCTTTTTTTTTTTTTGTTGTTGAGGTGTTGAAGTTTTCTATATATTTTATTTACACATATATTAAAGATCAGACCCTTTTCAGATATGTCATTGCCAATTTTTCCCCCCAGTGTGTAGGTTCTCTTTTCACTCTTTTGGTAAAGCCTTTTAATGAGCATACCTATTTAATTTTTAGGAGGTACCAGTTATCTAGTTTATCTTCTGTTGTTTATGCATTTTCAATTGTGTTTGATAGTGTATTTGTGCCATAAATGAGGACCCTCTACCTTTTTCCCTATGTTATCTTCCAAGAACTTTATAGTTTTAGGTTCAACCTTCTCATCTACTCTTACCAAATGACCTTGCCATCTCCTTCACCATGAGAGTCCAGTATATCAAACATGACATCCTTCAAATTCCTGCCCTGTTTGATCTCCAATCACATCACCTTCCCTTCCAGCTGGATGGAGGGGGTGCCAGCCCAGCCCCTGTGCTGGGTGTCCCATGCCTGCTCAGCTTCTTAGGACATGCAAGTCAATGTATAGGGGATCAACTCTAAGACCACCTGGAGAGCCTACATCAGGTGGTCTGACAGTGTGAAGGGGAGGCCCAGTGTGCCTGCAGCTGAGAACTGCTGGCTTAGCTTGCCTTCCTGCACTGTGCTTGGGATACCTATGCCAAGGTCTTCTGTCTCCCACACCTGACCCTGAACGTCTGGGGGCACAAATACTTGGGTTTCATCTTCTCTGACATTTTCCAAAGACTTACATATATCCTAGTGATGGTGGGTTTCCTCCATAGGTCTTTGGAAGTGTGCTTCTCTCATTTCCTCTACAGTGATCTCTGGGATCAGGCTCTGGGTAGACTTGGGCCAGGAATCTCTTTGCCAACTCTGAAAGGTTCCTACCATCCAGGAGTGTAAGGGCTTATAGTCCCTGAACATACTACCTAATACCCATATAGTCTCATAGCTCCCTGATTTTTGCTCTCAGCACCCCCCATTTGTCTATTATCCCTAGAAGGAATGGCTCAAGGTCCTCCAAGTCTATGGCCCACTGCCCACTACCATTTCCCACAAACCCACAGTGCTGAAGTCCAGTGGAGCTTGTCATCAGACCTGGGAGAACAGCTTTGTTCCAACCCATGTATCTCACCTCTGCTGAATTCACCTCCCACAGCCATCCCACCATAGTAGCTATGGCTCCTCTCCCACACCTTCATCTACCCCTAGTACCCTGGATACCCTAATGACCTGCCAGTAACAGAGCAAGCTACACATCTCCCACAAGGGACTCCAGAATGTTGACTGGCAGGCCAAGTACTGGTAAGCTTAGATTACTAAGAAGCTAAGTAGAAGTGGAATCCTTGCCCTCGAGGGGTTCAGGGTCTAATTAAGACAGATGAGTCCTCTTCCTGAACTAGGATGCTTGAGCTCAGTGTGTCCAGCTCTTGCTCAGTCTAGAAAGGATTCTTCAGCTTTCCTCGCTGTTCCTTGATTCTTTAAAGCCATGACTCTGCCTGTCTCCACACATTATTGCTCCATCTGTCTGTCTCCTGGATTTCAGAATACATCACCCCAGAGTCAGCAGAAGACATGGGAAGGCATGCGAAGAGATGGGAGGAACTACTACCTATTACGTGTGTGTTCCACGTATGTTCTCTCATCTCATTTTCACAAGCACTCTATGAGGTAGGTTCTATTATTATCCTCATTTTACATAATGAGGAAACTGAAGAATCACACTGGTTAAGTAACCTGTCCAAGGCCAAATTGTGAGCACATAGTGGTGGAGTCTGGACACCTGCCCAGATCTTCTAGACTAGAGTTTCTAAAACTATTTATGGTGAAGGATCAGTTTTGTTTTGTTTTTAATTTCCAAGCCAATACTGTTGCAAAACAAAATAAAAGAGAATTTAATAAAATGAAAAGAAAAAGATATACAAATTACAAGTTTCTCACTTTTTTTGGGGGGGTGGGTGGGTTATTAGACTCCAAAGATATAAAATTATCCTGTCAGATTGATATGAAAGTTTCTAAATCCGCACCAGTCCATAGATCACCCAGCATGCCTCCAAAGATAGGGCTGGCAATCTGCTTCTAAAAAATCATAGCCTTGAAAACCCTACAGAGCTGCTCTACTCTGCACACCTGGAGTCACAATAGGTTGGAATGACTGGCACTAAACAACGATACCATCTCTGTGCCACTCCTTGCTCTCTCTCTAAACCCCTGCCTTCTGGCATTATAGAGTAGGACAGATGGTGCAGAACTATGCAGGATGCCTCATCTCTCTTACCTCTCAAAAATTTATCCATGAGGGGATGGGAGCTCTAAGCAATGACCCAGAGAGAGTCTCTTCATAGAGACAGGTGATTTTAGTTTCTTCTTCTTATTTTTTTGGCACTGTTTGAATACTTTACAATAATCATACTAACTTTAAATAATAGCTTTATTGAGGTATAATTCACATACTATAAAATTCACCTTTTTAAAGTGTACAGTTCAATGGCTTTTAGTATTATAGATTCATAGAACTCTGCAATCATCACCACTATTTAATTTCAAAACATTTAAAAATCCAATACTGTTGAGTTGATTTTGACTCTCAGTGACTCTATAGGGCAGGGTAAAACTGCCCTGTAGGGTTTCCAAGGCTGTAAATCTTTTTGAAAGCAGACTGCGTCACCTTTCTCTCATGTAGTGGCTAGTGTGTTTGAACTACTGACCTTTTGGTTAGTAGCTGAATGCTTAAGCACTATGCCACCAGGGGTCTTTTCAGAACATTTATAAGACCCCAAAAAGAAACCCAGGATCCATTAGGAGTCATTCCCATTCTTCCCTCCTCCCCTAGACACTGACAACCACTAATCCACCTTACGTATCTCTGAAATTGCCTATTTTGGACATTTCATATAAAAAAGTCATACAATATCTAGTCTTCTGTAACTGACTTCTTTCATATAACATGGTGTTTTCTAGGTTCACTCATGTTACTGCATATACTTTATTCGTCTTTAATGGCAAATAATATTCCAACCGTGTACTGCCTTTACAAAAACATGGAGTTTGGAGTAAGAGTGGAGAAGACACCTAAGTTGTGAGCATCATTCATTTCTCAAAACTGTTTTTCTTGAGCTTCTTTTGTTTGAAGTGCTGGGGATGCACATTTGTACAGGACAGAAAAGAATTCTGTTCTTGGGCAGTTTGTGTTCGAATTGTTGAGGGACAGATAATAAACAAATAAAAAGAGACCCTGACTAATTTCAGGTGATGATAAGTGCTCTGAAGACAAGGTGGCAGGATGATGTGCTACAAAGTGGGGATAGGGTTGGGAAGGGAATCTATTTTAGATAGAATGTTTGCTGAAGGCCTCTCTGCATAGGGGAGATTTGAGTCAAGACCTATCTGATGAGGAGTGAGCCATGGGAAGAGGAAACAGCGAGGAGCAAGCTGGGTGATTGTGTGTGTGTGTGTGTGTGTGTGTGTCCCTATCCTTTGGGCTATCCCTGAGGGTACTGGGGAGTCACAGAAGGGATTTGAGCAGGGAAGGAACATGGCCCAGATCTCATGTCTTAGGGAAAGAGGAAATAAGAGTACTGGTCCCTCTGCTGTCTCTTGACATAGCAGACACACTTTAACCTTAGCTGCCTGGAACTCTCTTTAAAGTTGGGTATTTTTGAGAAACAGAAAAGCTGTGTGTTAGAGCTAGAGTCCTTGGGTGGTGAAAATGGTTAAGTGTTCAGCTGTGAACCAAAAGGTTGGAGGTTTGAGCCCAACTGGAGGCAACTTGGAAAAAAGTCTTGGTGATCTACTTCCAAAAAATCAGCCCTTGAAAACCCTATGGAGCACAGTTCTATTCTGATACACGAGGTTGCCATGAGTTGGAGTTGAGTTGATGACTACAGGTTATTGGTGTCCTGAAGCTAGTGAATGCCTGGTGGTGCCAGACAAGACTGAAGAGGTAGGCACAGAGGAACCAACACACACAGGGCGTTTATTGTAGGTTAAGAGTTGAGGGGTCTTTTAAAGTGTGATGGGAAACTGTAGCTTGAAACAGGAGTAGTCCAATCTGATATATGTTTTGAAAAGCTCACTCCAGTGGCCACTTGGAGACTATGTGTAGGAGAAAGAGTAGAGCCAGGACCCCAGTTAAGGGGCCATTGTAGGAGTCCAGGATGAAGAGAATGGTGCCATGGACACAAGTAGGACAGTGGAGATGGTGAAAAATGGGTAGATTAGTATTTTGGTGATAAATTGAAAGAACAGGCTGATGGATTAGATGTGAGACAACAGGAAGGGAGGAATCAACAACGATGGGAAGGTTTTTTGCTCAGAAGAGGGTTAATGTAGCAATGCACACAGGTGCTGGAGACATACCTGAAATACTTTTCCCAGGCCTAGTGGGGTTAAGACAGAGCTAAAGTAGGTGCTGAGGCTAGACTTAGGGGCACAGGGCAAGTATGGACAAGCCCAGTGTGTCTTGACAAGGCTCCACACAAGGAATCCTGGGAAGAGAGGAAGGGGGGCTGTGCCATGATTTGGTATCTATGACAACCAAGGCCCCTGCACGCCTTTGCTGTTCTCCAAGAGACCTCTGATGGGGCCCTGCTGTGCTCCTCAGGCACCCAAACCACCTGGGGGATGGGGCAAGGCTCTCCCACCCAGGTCTAGGCCTCTTTTGTAATCATAGAAGCACTGTGTAACCTGAGCTTGCCTCACTTGTGTGTGAGAGGGTGTGGTCCTGTGGGCCTATGGCCAGAGAATGGAGCAAAAAAAGTCAGCCCTGTTGGCTGCCCTGGGTGCCAGCACTCTGCAAACAGACTCTAGTCACGAACCCAACAAAGTGCTGGCTGGATTGTCATCAGGGCCACAGTACCGAGGGCAACTGTAACTGCAGAGGGTGTGTCCAGGTCACATTCTCTTGACCAACCTGTCCCTGCTCTGGTCTGGTAAGGATTATCCTAGGAGACAGACTCCTATGAGCACCAGATGAACAAGATTAGTGGGGGTGGCCTGTGACCCTCAATGGAAACATATCCTGGGATAGCTAGTAAAACTGCCTTTTCTGGTTTTCTTCCCCTCAGCCCATCATCTGGAGAGACAAGCTCTACTCTAGCTATAAGAGGTAAATTGGTGGAGGGGCTGATGGCATGAGATGTGTTTTGGATGAAGACCCATCGTTCTGAATTATTGCAAGAGTGGAGGGGTATGCACAAGGGTCTGGATGGCCTCATGTGGGGAAAGGGCAAGGCAGGCTGGAAGGGGAACCCATGATGCATCTGACCACAGCTAGAAAGGGGACATGTTTATATTAATTCAATAAATGCCTGTGGCACACTTGTTGATACATAAGATAAAGCTGAATCATACATGGATTCTGTCTTGTGGAGATAGAGTTGAGTGAAGCTAAGACGTGGACATAAATTCATTGGCACCCTGTGCATCTCTCTTTCTTTATCACTTACTCTCAGTCTCCTTATCTACCCATCCATCCATCCATCCATTCATTTGAGTCCTTACCCCATTGTTTCAACCTCAGTTGATGTGCCTATCTCCTCAACCAAATGTAAGCAGGATTGTGTCTTGGCTACCTTTGTGTACTCAGCACTTAGTACAGTGTCTAACACTTATGTGTCAGACATAATGGCCCCTGAGTTCAGTAAACATTTTTTTTAAGTAAACTTTTTTTGAATGACTAAATACATACATTATTGACTATAACACAACACGTAAGCATCATAAGAGAGGTTTTGTGTCTTTATTGCTCACTATGATATCTCAGGGTCTAAGAATAATTATTGCTGTATGCTATTGAGTTGATTCCAACTCATAGTGACCCTATAGGATAGAGTAAAACTGTCCCATAGGGTTTTCAAAACTTTAATCTTTACTGGAGCAGTCATTAGGTCTTTTCCCCTATGGAGTGGCTGGTGGGTTCGAACTGCTCACTTTTCAGTTAGCAGCCTAGCACTTAACCATTGCATGACCAGTGCTCATTTGAAGTGATGCTCAACAAACGTTGTTGTTGTTGTTGTTATGTGCCATCGAGTCGGCCTCGACTCATAGCGACCCCTCCTTGGGTTTCCGAGGCAGTATCACTACGGAAGTAGGATTGCCCAACCTTCCTTCTGAGGAGTGGCTGGTGGGTTTGAACCGCCAGCCTTCTGGTTAGCAGTCAAGTGCTTTAGCCACTATGCTACCAGAGCTCCTAAACAAACATTAATTGAAAAAAAAAAAAAAAAGAATGAATGAATGGAGCTATGGGTAGTTCAAAGAAGGGGGCAATCATGTTCTATTGGAGAAAGGGGGACAAGAACAAAAAGAAAGATCTGGTATCTGAGAAGGCTTCCTGGTAGTGGATCATCAGAAGGACTTTGTGAAGGCCTTTGATATTGCAAGAGCACTTTGAATAGCAAAATCACACTTTTTTTAAAATTGTGATTTGAGTGAAAGTTTACAGAGCAGATTCACTTTCCATATAGCAGTTCAGACACATGTTGTCTCATGACATTGACTACAATTTACCCCAATGCAACAGCTCCCCTCCCACTTCCTCCCTATAGTCACCTCTTCCCTATGTCTATCCCTCCATGCACTCCTACCCCCTGAGCTGTCTCCCTGTGCATAAACAACCCTTCTTTCTCCCATGATTGTTCTCTCCAAGGAGTGTATCTACCTCAGGTACATGTTCAACTCATATGCCTGTTTTTTTGTTTGGCTGGAAGCCACAGGAGTGGATTCAATTCCAGATGTGAAGGGCAACTAGGGGCCATAGTCTCAGTGGTTCCACCAGGCTCTGTCACACCAGCAAACCTGGTCTTTTTTTTTTCCCCCAAATGATTTTGAGTTTTGTTCCACATTGTTTTCCTTCTCTATCCAGGATCTCGTACATAGATCCCCCTCTGAGTGGATGACCGTGGTAGCGGGCACCATCTAGTTCTTCTGGTCTCATAGTTGTATAGGCTGAGGCAAAATCACAATTTTTTTAAAAGTTGGACTCAGTCTCTGGGACCCACTGTGAGAGGTGACCTTTCTCACTGATGGCCTAAGGAATTGTTCTTGCCAAAGCCTGATAACACCAGAAAAAACTTCAAACACCTGAAGTGAGGAATCATGGAGGTGAGTTGTATTATGTAGTTGACCAGAGGCCAAGTCAAGGACCGATGAGCATAGGTCATTTGAAGGCAGATTTGGGCTTAGTAGAAGAATTTCAACAAGGGGATGGGCAATTTCCTGAGAAGACAATACAGATACAAAGGCTAAATTTCAAAGAGCAAACAAAGTCTTAGGAATCAACCACTCTCATGGTTAGCTACCAACTCAGACCTGGTCTGCTGTGGCTAAACCTACAGTCTTATTATTTTAGTCTGCCATCTTTCTCTTCCTGTAGGCACATCCCCACTAAGCTTGGGGCTTTTTCTTCCTAGATCTAATCTCTTATGATCTCCAACTCTCCACCAAGCCTTCTTCACTTTCTGGCCCCATTAAAACTTGGTCCAACACTGAGGACACTGCTTCCCCCTGCAGCCCAGTCAAATTGAGGCTGTGTAGTGCCTAAGGAGGAGCTGTGGTAGCATAGTGCCTAAGGCACTTGACTACTAAACAGAAGGCTGGGGTTCAAACCCACCAGCCACTCCTTGGAAGGAAAGTTGGGCAATCTACTTCCATAGTGATACTGCCTTGGAAATCCAAGGAGGGGTCACTATGAGTCGACTTGATGGCAAAAGCAAATAAGGACAACAACAACAACAACAGTGCCTAAGGCATTTGACTGCTAACCAGAAGGAAGGGTCACTATGAGTTGGAATCAACTCCAAGGCAGTGAGTGAGTAGCCTCCCACACCCTCAGGGGCCAGAAGTGAGGTAGATGCAGTCTTGCCTTTCCATCTTAGTAAATGACTGGTTCACCTACTAGGTTGCTGTAGCCAAAAGTCAAGGAGTTATCATTGGTTCTTTTCTACTCCTGACCCTTCATTTTAAACCCATTAGCAAATCTTATCAACTCAAACTTTAAAACATCCACTGAATTTGTTCAATTTTTTTCTATCTTCACCTCTCCTACCCTAGTTTCATCATGGTCATCTCTCAAGTAATGTTACTTACTACATTAGCTCCTTAACTGGTCTCCCTGGTTTCTCTCATGACACCCTGCAAACATTCTCCACAGAGTTGCCAAAATATTCTTAAAAGATTATTTTGAAGGAAAAATATTTCCAACATAAAATTCTATAATTATTAACCAAGTGTGAGGGTGAATACATATTTTAAGTTACTAATCATCTCAAAAAGTTACCTCCCACACATCCTTCCTCAGAAAGCTAGCAAAAGATGCATTCCACCAAAATGAGGGCTTGACATCAATTTTATTCTTGATCATTTGGAAGTTCTCTCTCTCTGTAAACTTGTAGGAGCTCTTTTTATCCTGAAACTCTGAAATATAACTATGACATGCCTTGAAGAGTTTCTGTTTTCAAACATTGTCCTGGGTACTTGGTGTGCCCTTTCCACCAGGAAACTCATATCCTTTAGTTCAGTTTTGGGAATTTTCTTGACATGTTTTAATGACGTGTTTCCTACTTCTGTTTTCTCTTTCAAGAGTTCCTATGTTTTAGAAGTTTGCTTCTCCAGGATTGATTCTCTAATTTTCTTTTCTCTCCTACTTTCCATCTGCTTTAGCTCTACTGTCTGGGAGATTTCTTCCACTTTACTTTCTAACCATCTATTGCATTTATTAGGAGCTCTGGTGGCATAGTGCCTAAGGCATTTGACTGCTAACCAGAAGGCTGGTGGTTCAAAGACACCAGCCACTCCTCGGAAGGAAGATGGGGCAATCTACTTCCGTAGTGATACCGCCTCAGAAACACAAGGAAGGTTCGCTATGAGTCAGAATTGACTCAACGACAGTGGGTTAGGTTTGGTTTATTGCATTTATTATTTCTGTGTTCACATAGATAATTTCCAAGAGCCCTTTTTTGTTCTCTAAATGTTTTTTCATCGCAGATTCTATTCTTGTGCACTCATTTTCTATTGCTGTTTGACAAATGATTCCAAAACTTAGAGGTTTAAAACAACAATAAACATTTACTGTCTCACAGTTTTTTTGAATCAGGCATTCAGGTGAGGCTTAGTTGGATGAGCTCAGGCTTGGGATCCCCCATAAGCTGCATTTGAGATGTTGGCTGGATCTGTAGTCATCTGAAGGCTTGTCAGAGGCTGGAGGATCTGCTTCCAAGATGATTCACTCCTGTCTGTGGAGAATAATTTATTTTTGGCAGGTGACCTCATTCCTTCTCCCTTCTGCTCCGTGGGCTTCTACACAAGCTGGTTAAGTGTCTTCTGAACATGGTGTCCTGGTTACCCAGTGCCGCTCTGATAAGAATATACCACAAATGGAATGGCTTGAACAAACAGGAGTTTATCCTCTTACAGTTTGGAGGCTTTAAGTCCAAGTTCAAAGTGCCAGGCTCTAGGGGCTGGGTGAAAGCCCCTCAACCTTGGGCTTCAGCTCTGCCTCTACTCCTGGCCCACTGGAGCTAGAGGCTTTTTTTCACTCAGACAGCTGCTGGCTACTGAGGCTGCCAAGCCCAAGGTTACAAGTAAAAAGGCACAGTCCTGATGTGACCAAACCATATAACAGGTCATTAATTGAAGTCCATTGAAAGTCCCAAGGTTGGCAGAGCATGGCAGGCTGCTGAACAATGACATGGCTACATGCAGTGTTTGAGGGTGCCATAAGCTAGAGACCATTCCCAAGGCTTCTCCTTATATACAGGAAGCAGACCACATCTCAAAGGCAGCTATCAGCTGCTTGTGATAGATCCCACCATGGAGTTGATTGCCAGTCTCATTATGGGGAATAACAACCACCAGCTGCCCAGCCACTCAACCAGGCCCAGCCAAGTTGACACACAACCTTAACTACCACACATGGCAACTGTCTTGTCCCAAAGCAAATCTAAGAAGAAGGCAGAAGCAGCAATATCTTTACTTACTTAGCCTTGGAAGCCAGACATGGTCACTTTATCAACATTCTATTCATTAGAAATTAGTTAACCATCTGGCTCACATTCAAAGGAGGGGGGGTGTCAGGCTTCACCTTTGAAGGGAGGACTGTCAAAGAACTTGTGGAAATATTGTTGTGATTTGGGTGAAAGTTTACAGAGCAAATTAGTTTTCCATTCAACCATTCATACACATTTTTTTCATAACATTGATTGCAATCCCCATAATGTAACAGCTGTCTTCCCAGTTCCTCCCTGTGGTTACCTTTTCCCTGTGTCCTTTCCGATGTATTCTTGCCCTCTGAGCTATCTCCCCATGCAAATGCTGCCCTTCTGATCTCCCATGGTTGGTTTTTCTAAAGAGTATACCTATCTGGTATAAATGTTCACCTTGTAGGTCTATCTATTGTTTGGCTGGAAGCCACTCCTATTCCAGGTCCAAAGGGTGATTTTGTTGTTGTTGTTGGTGTTATGTGCCGTCAAGTCGGACCCAACTCATAGCGACCCCTCCTTAGGTTTCCGAGACAGTATCACTATGGAAGTAGATTGCCCCATCTTCCTTCCGAGGAGTGGCTGGTAGGTTTGAACCACCAGCCCTCTGGTTAGCAGTCAAGTGCCTTAGGCACTATACTACCAGAGCTCCTAAAGGCGCCATAATCTCAGGGGTTTCACCAATCTCTATCAGACCAGTAAGTCTGGTCTTTTTTTTTTTTTTTTGAGTTTTATTCCATATTTTTCTCCCACTCTATCCAGGGTCTCCTATTCTGATCCTTTTCTGAGTGGTTGACAGTAGTAGCTGGGCCCAATTTAGTTCTCCTGGTCTCAGGGTCATGTAGACCGAGGTTTATATGGTCTACTAGTCCCCTGGACTAATTGTTTCTGTGCATCCTTGATTTTCTTCATTCTTCTTTGCTCCAGAAAGGAGAGACCAATTGTTGCTGCTCATAAGCTTTTAAGACCCCAGTTGCTACTCACCAAAGTAGGATGTAGAACAATCCTAATTTTTTGTTCGCTTGTTTTTGTGTAGTATGTTGTGCCAATTGAGCTTGATGTCCCCTGTTTCCAAGTCTCAAGCCTGGAGCCTTGTGGACATATATTAAAACAATTACATCTTGTTTCACATCCCTAAGGATATTAATGATAAATTGTTTTAAAGATTAATAATTTTTTTGTAAGTTTTCTTTTTTTTTTCTGCATAGTTGCTCTTTTTTTCCCAGTTGTCTCTTTTTTTCTGTTCACTTTATTCTCTTTTTCATAGGAGATGCTTTTCCTCAGGTGATTGGGTGTCTGCTCACATTAAAGGTGAAAGACTAATATGTTGGCTAGAAACTCATGCCGTGTGGGTGAGTTTATTGACTATGTGCTTCACTGCAGGGTGATCTGGCTGGGCCATTGGGTTGAGAACTACTGTTTTTCAAGAAAAGATCTTTAGATCTTTCCAATTGGGTTGGTCCAATTTCCCAGAGAAAACTCTTCCAATCAATCTCCTACCTGGAGGATGAAAGCCAGGCTGTCAGTAGGAAAAGGAGCCAGAAGCCAGATGGGAGAAGAGTTCTAGGAATCTCACCATTCAGCATTCAAAATGAAGGCTTTCACTTATTTCCTGTTTTCTGGAAATTACACAGACCATCAGTTGTTCCTCAAGGCTGGAGCCCTTATTTTCTTTTCAGCAGTAAATAAATCTCTAGTCCTCTGCTTGTGAAAGAGCCTAGCAGAATGCTATAGGGAAGACCAAACCCATTGCTATCAAGTCAAGTGACCCTTATAGGGTTTTCAAGGATATAAATCTTTATGGAAGTAGAGCACCTCATCTTCTTCCCACGGAGCAATTAGTGGATCTGAGCTGCCGACCTTCTGGTTAGCAGCCAAATGCCTTACCCACTGTGCCACCAGAGCTCCTGGAGTTGGGGGAGGATCTAGAAATCAAACAGCTTATTAAACAGATTCCATTCCTTTCTCCACCTATTCCATTTCCAGAGGTGCCTGGTTCTACCAATTCCTGACCTTTACAACGATTCTGCATTGTAAATTGGGCTGCTTCTGGATATTCCCACTGACATTTTAGGTTTTGATTTTTATGAACCTGTAAATCAGTTACCATTTGTCCTTCTACTGTATAGCTTTCAAAATTTTGTTATGGTGTATTCTGACCTTAATGAGTTCATGCCTTTAATAAAAATCTCTTTTTTGTATTTTTGGTGAGTTTGCGGGAGGAAGCAAAAATTAGATGTGAATGTTCAATTTGCCAGACTTATTTACCTGGAACATTGCCAGACAATCTTTAAAAGATAAATCAAATATATACAAGTATACTCTGATACCTGAGAAGCCCTAGAGGCAATGACACCCCAATAGTGATGAGCACAGCAGGATCCTAGATCCTAGTTTCAAAAATGATGCTGTTGAGTCAGTTCCAACTCATAGTGACCCCTGTACAACAGAATGAAACACTGCCCAGTTTCTAAATACCATCTTCCAATAAAAGGAACTAGGCCTCCTTGGACATATGACTGATTCTAGACTTGGAGCAGGAAATGTACAAGATGTGCCTGAAGCATCTTATAATGCCAGAAATTAAGGAAGTGCTCAAAAAAAAAAAAAAAAAAAATCAAACAATCAAAAGCAAAAAATCCCAAAACCCCACCACAATGATAGAGTATGTCAAAGGAACACAGGAAGCAACACACATGCACACGATGGAATACTGCTTGGCTAGTACGAAACATGTGAAGTCTTGATACATGCTATAATATGGATAGAGCTTGAAGGCATTAAACTGTGTGGAATAAGTAAATCACAAAAGGATAAATATTTTAGGACCTCACTTGCATGAAATGACAAAAAAAAAAAAAGGCAAATCTATAGATATCAAATTTTATTAGTGATTACCAGGTATGAGAGGGAGGAGGAAAGGGGTTAGTTATTGCTTATGGAATACTGAATTTTGGATTACAGTAATGGAAAAATCACATTGATTAAGGGTAGGTTTACACAGCTGATTATTGTAAGTGCTGTCAATAAGTTGTACATCTGTAAAAAGTTGAACTGAATAAAGTTGTCTTATATAGTTGACCCTTGAACAGCATGTATTTGAACTCCATGTGTCCAATTATGCATGGATTTTTTCCAAGGTATGGTTCTTGGAGAAATTCAAGAGTTAATAGACACTACACCAGAGGAATTAACAGCAGGCAACTTGACGGAGATGAGTGTGTCTGTACCAGCACCATACAATGAGGAAGATGTAGAAGAAGCAGTGCCAGAAAATAATTTAGCAGAAGGGTCCTGATTATACAGGATGATTTTTGACTTCTTTTATGATGTGGACCCTTCTGCAATATGAACACTGAAACTAAAGCAAATGGTGGAAGAACTGTTGGTACCTTATAGAAACATTTTTAGAGAAAAGAAAAAGTAAAAACATTGGACAGAAACTACGATGTACTTCTGTAAAGTTACACTGTGTGTGCCTGCCTCTCCTGCCTCCCCGTCCACTTCCCTCTACCTCTTCTGGCTCTGCCACCCCTGAGACAACATTACCATCCCCTCTTCTTCCTCTTCCTCCTCAGCCTACTCAACATGAAGATGATGAGGATGAAAACTTTTAGGATGGTCCACTTCTACTTAATGAACAGTAAATAATCATCATGTCATACAGTAAATAACCTTATCTGTTGTGTGTATGTGTGAGTGTCTTCATGTGAAAAATCTAATAACTGTATGGCAAGAGCTATGTTAATTGAGTAAGTGATCAGTGAGGCTTCTGGTCAACAGTCAGCTATTAGTTGTTAAGTTTTTGGGGAGTCAAAAGTTATACATGGATTTTTGATTGCATGGGGGCTATGGCGCACTTAATGCCCAAGTTGTTTAAGGGTCATCTGTGTTTACAACAGCTACAAAAAAAGAGTAGCTGCTGAGGCTGATTATGTGCAATGAAACGACTCATGGGATTTGGTTCCTGGGTCTGAAGGTTTAGGGTCATGATTTCATAGGACATCCCAGTTAATTGGCCTAACAATGTGCTCAGTGTTTCTGTTCTACATCCCAGTTTGTTGCTTAGTGCCTGTTGTTGTTGTTTGCCGTCGAGTTGGCCCCGACTCACAGCGACCCCTCCTTGGGTTTCCGAGGCAGTATCACTACGGAAGTAGGATTGCCCAACCTTCCTTCCGA
>NW_006921662.1:9228895-9243649 GCF_000298275.1 Orycteropus afer afer
TAGGATTGCCCAACCTTCCTTCCGAGGAGTGGCTGGTGGGTTTGAACCGCCAGCCGTCTGGTTAGCAGGCAAGTGTCTTAGCCACTATGCTACCAGAGCTTAGTGCCTAGGGTCTTAAAAGCTTGCAAATGGTCATTCAACAGTTGGTATCTATTTGCCTGGAGTGACAGAGGAAGAAGAAGAAGAGTCAGGAATAGGAGGGGGATGTAGAACGTGTAGGAGCTCTGGTGGTGTAGTGCCTAAGGCATTTGACTGCTAACCAGAAGCCTGGAGGTTCAAACCCACCAGCTGCTCCTTGGAAGGAAGACTGAGCAATCTACTTCTGTAGAGATACCATCTCCAAAACCCAAGGAGGGGTCACTATAAGTCAGATTTGACTTGATGGCAAGTTTGGTTTGGTTTGGTTTTAGATGGAATGTGTGGCTAACTGGCTCCATGAGCTACTGCTTCCTTTGCTATGAGACCAGAAGAACTGGATGGTGCCCTGTTACCATTGCTGAACATTTTGATCAAAGAAGAATCCTGATCAAAATGGGGGAATGGAGAACAGAATTTCAAATTCTCATGGAATCCATAGTTTCTGGAGCCAAGGAGGCTGGATGAGCCCCTGACAACATTACTCCAAGATAATCTTTAAACCTTAAGCCAAAGACATTCCCTAAAGTCTTCTTGAGGCCTAACAATAGTTTGACTTAACTGGTAAGGAGTGTCTGCCTTGAGTATTGTGCTCTTTTAAGATCTACCATTATGGGATCAAATTGACAACAGTAATTCAATAGATAGATTTATGGATGGCATTTTTTTTTTAAGCCTTAGACAAAGACAAGCATCTAGGATGAAGGAAACCATTAGCATGTACACAGTACAGAAAGGTGAATGGAGTCCACTGAGTCATGGCTATTGGGCTAATTACATATGATTGAAAACAAAGGAAATCATTTCAATCAGCATGTACACAGTGTAGAAAGTGGAATGGAGTCCCTCATCCTGGATGATTGTCTTTGTTTTCTCTTTGTCTTGTCTAAGGCTTAATAAAAAGTCTCTGTGGAACCTATTTGAATCTGGGGTCTCTTTTCCCCTAGCAAAAATATATATCAACTTGGCTGAGCCATGGTTCTCAGTGGTTTGGCAGTTATGTAATGATGTGATCAATCAATCAGTTGTAGGGGGATTAGGGTGGGGTACAGCACTCTTAATCAGGTCACAGCCTTGATCTGATGTAAGGGGAGTTTCCCTAAGGTAAAGTCTGCATCACCTTTTATCTTACAAGAGATAAAAAGAGAGAAAAGCAGAGAGGGATAGACATAACCCTACTGTGGTAGTTATGTTTGTGTGTCAACGTAGCTGGGCCTGGTTGAGTGGCTGGGCAGCTGATGGTAATTATACCCCATGATGAGACTGGCAATCAGCTCCATGGTGGGATCTATCACAAGCAGCTGATAGCTGCTTTTGGGATACAGTCTGCTTTCTATATATAAAGAGAAGCCTTGGGAATGGTCTCTAGCCTATGGCATGCTTGGATCCTTCAGGTAGCTGTGTCATTGCTCAGCAGCCTGCTATGCTCTGCCGACCTTGGGACTGACTTACAATGGACTTAAATTAATGGCCTGCCATGTGGTTTGGTATCATCGAGACTGTGCTCTTTTACTTGTCAACCTTGGGGCTTCTCAGCCTCAGCAACCAGCAGCTGTCTGAGTGAAGAAATGTCTCTAGCTCCAGTGGGCTGGGAGCAAGAGGCAGAGCTGAAGCCCAAGGTTGAGGGGCTTTCACCCAGCCCCTAGAGCCTGCCACTTTGACCTTAGACTTAAAGTCTCCAAATTGTAAGAATAAGCTCCTGTTTGTTAAGGCCATCCCATTTGTGGTATATATTTCTTGTCAGAGCAGCACTAGGTAACCAGAACACCTACCAAGAAACAAAAGCTGGGAGCATGTCTTTTGGACTTAGGGTCCCTGTGCTGGGAACCTCCTTGATCCAGGGGAGGTCCAGACACCTGGATATCTCCAAGGGACACCAAGCCCACAGGTGTTGAAAGGAAACAAGGACCTTTCCTAGAGCTGAGAGAGAGAAAAAGCCTTCCCGTAGAGCTGGTGCCCTAAATTTGGACATCTAGCCTCCTACACTGTAAAAGAATAAACTTCTGTTTGTTAAAGACATCCACTTGTATTTCTGCTACAGCAGCTGTTCTGGTTACCTAGTGCCACTCTGACAGGAAATATACCACAAATGGGATGACCTTATCAAACAGGAGTTTATTCTTACAATTTGGAGTAAGAAGTCTGAGTTCAAAGTGCTAGGCTCTAGGGGCTGTGTGAAAGTCGCTTGACCTTGGGCTTCAGCTCTGCCTGTTGCTCCCAGCCCACTGAAGCTAGAGGTATCTCTTTACTCAGGCAGCTACTGGCTGCTGAGGATAACAAGCCCAAGGTTGACAAATAAAATTGCACAGTTACCAAACCACACGGTAGGCCATTAATTCAAGTCTATTGAAAGTCTCTAGTTTATGGCACACTTGAACCCTGCATGTAGCCGTGTCGTTGTTAAGCAGCCTGCCATGCTCTGACAACCTTGGGACTTTCAATGTTGTTGTTGTTGTTGTTATTTGCCGTCGAGTCGGCCCCGACTCATAGCAACCCCTCCTTGGGTTTCCGAGGCAGTATCACTACGGAAGTAGGATTGCCCAACCTTCCTTCCGAGGAGTGGCTGGTGGGTTTGAACTACACCACCAGAGCTCCCTCAGATACTGCAGAAGCCCTAATTATCATCTGTTATGAGTTGAATTAAGAACTCTGGTAGCATAGTGCCTAAGGCACTTGACTACTAACCAGAAGGCTGGCGGTTCAAACCCACCAGCCACTCCTTGGAAGGAAGATGGGGCAATCTACTATCCGTAGTGATACTGCCTCGGAAACCAAAGGAGGGTCACTATGAGTCGGTTCGGTCCTGTCCGGTCAGACTGGACTCACTGGCACATAACAACAACAACATGAGTTGAATTGAGTCTCTCAGAAAGGTATACTGAAGTTCCAACCCCTGAAGCACTGAGTGTGATCTTATTTGGAAAATGGAGTTTTTCTTTTGTTATCAGTTGAATTAACAAGGTCATACTGGAGTAGGGTGGGTCCTGACCCCTTCTGAGTGGTGTCATATAAAAGGGAAGAACCAACAAAAGACAGAATCACATATAGCAAGAAGGTGCCTGGGGCTAGTAGAAGCTTCCAATCTCCTGAATTCAGATTTCTAGCCTCCACACCTGTGGGAGTTCTGGTAGCATAGTGGCTAAGGCAGTTGACTGCTAACCAGAAGGCTGGCGGTTCAAACCCACCAGCCACTCCTCGGAAGGAAGGTTGGGCATTAGTGATACTGCCTCGGATGGCACATAACAACAACAATACCTGTGTGACAATAAATTTCTGTTCTTTAAAGTCATCCACTTTGCAGTATATCATTAGGGCAGCCCAAGAAAACTAAGACCCCTGCTGATATCTCTCGCTTATTTGTTGACTTGTGCACAAACGGCTGATCTCTGTCCACTGAACGGCTGATCTCTGTCCACTGAACGGCTGATCTCTATCCACTGAACTATGAGATCCTTGAGAGCAGGGCCTTGCCTCTTTTGTTCATTGCTTTGATCCCCAGATCCTAGAAAACCTGGCATTAAAAGGACATTCAATTAATATTTGTTCAAAAAAATACAAGGTTTTCAGAACAATGTCAAGTCCAGATATTCTGTTCAATTGTTATTAGACCTACCTTCAGGTCTATTATTGCTTTGGAAAATAAGATCACTAAATATATTCATTCCAATCCATCTGTCACTTCCATATTATTTACTGCCCTGTCTTGTTGGTTCTCTTGTGATGCCCTAACCTTTATTTTTCAAACTGTGCTTCACAAAGTTCCAGTAGTTTCAGGGGCCACCACTGATAGGGAGTAGGCCATGGGGAAGGCATTGGGCAGAGTGGCCTGAGTCTTGGTTCCTTCTCAATTTTTCAGCTACCCTGACCTCCAGCTCTAGATTTCTTCGTTTCACATATTAGAATTTCCTATGAACTCTCAACTGAAGAAAGAGTTCTAAAGATCAAGCAAGTATGAAAACTGCTGAACTGGCTAATTTTAATTCCAGGCTAAAATCACTGAGGCTGCCAATAAGCACATGAAAAGTTGCTAACATCAACCGCCATTAAAGGAATACATCTCAAAACCACAATGATCTCTATTTCACATGCACTCGGGTGGCCATTACTTAAAATTTTAAAATAATAAATGCTGATGAGAATGTAGAGGAATTAGAACCACCATGTTTAAACGTAGAACCACCATGCCAACCAGCCAGCTGCCATTGAGTCAATTCTAGCTCATGGCAGCCCCATGTGTGCAGAGTAGAACCACTTCATAGGGATTTGCAAGGCTGTGACTTTTCAGAAGCAAATCACAAGGCCTGTCTTCTGAGGCACCTCTGGATGGGTCTAAACCACCAATGTTTTGGTCAGCAATTCTGTTGTTGTTGTTGTTAGGTGCTATCGAGTCGTCTCCAACTCATAGCGACCCTATGCACAACAGAACGAAACATTGCCTGGTCCTGTGCCAGCCCCATGATTCTTGCTATACCTGAGCCCATCGTTGTAGCCACTGTGTCAATCCATCTTGTTGAGGGCCTCCCCCTTTTTTGTTGACCTTCACTCTACCAAATATAATATCCTTCTCCAGGAAATGATCCCTTCTTACAACATGACCAAAGTAGGTAAGACAGAGTCTGGCCATTCTTGCTTCCAAGGAGCATTCCAGCTGTGCTTCAGCAATTCTACTCTTCAGTATATGCCCAAGAGAAATGAAAACACTGTCCACACAAAAACTTGTACACAAATGTTCATAGCAGCATTATTCAAAATAGCCTCAAAGTAGAAACAACTCAAAAGCCCATCAACTAACTAACTGAATATTGCAGAAATAAAATGTGGTGGTTGGCAGTTTGAACCTAACCAACACCTCTGCAGAAGAAAGACCTGGCAACCTGCTGTTGCAAAGATTTCAGGAACCAAAACCAAAACCAAACCCACTGCCATCGAATCAATTCCAACTCCTAGCAACCCTATGGGACAGAGTAGAATACCCCATAGGGTTTCCAAGGTTGTAAATCTTTCTAGAAGTAGATTGTCTCATCTTTCTCCTATGGAGCGGCTGGTGGATTTGAATCACTGACCTTTTGTTTAGCCATGGAATGCCTTAACCACTTCCCCACTGGAACATTACTCAGCATAAAGAGAAATGAAGTTCTGATACATGCTATGACATGGCTGAACCTTGAAAACACAGAGTGAAAATAAGCCAGTCACAAAAGGATAAATATTGTATAATCCCACTTACATGAATAGACAAATGCATAGAAGCCAAAGTTTACTAGTGGTTACCAGGGGCTAGGGGAGGACAGAATGGTAGTAATTGCTGAAAGGGGATTGAGTTTCTGTTTCAGGTGATGAAAAACTTTAGGAAATAGATCATTGGTGAAGGCTGTACAACACGGTGAATGTAATTAACTGTACATTTAAAAATTGTTAAAACGGTAATTTTTATGATTATTTATATGGTCATATATATTTTACCATGATAAAATGAAATAAAATAAATTTTAAAAAAAGAAAAGATTTGCTGTCCAGCTGTGAGGAGTGCAGCCACCAGCTTCTATTTGTCAGCTCCTTTGGGGTCTGTTGTAGCTGCAAAGGGCCCTTTCATAGAGCTCATGCCCTTCCTGGAGCACCCCACATATAGTGAATGAGTGAGGTGGGGGTATAAAGGCCTGGCTGTCTCAGCCAGACATGGACAGCCCTGAGATGCAGTGCATGGACTCTGGGTTCAGTTTCTAGTTCTATCATTACTAGCTGCTGACCCAAGACACTATTACTTAACTGCTCTAAGCCTTGACTTGTTGTTAGGTGCCATTGAGACAATTCTGCCTCATAGCAACACTATGTACAACAGAACAAAACACAGCCTGGTCCTGAACCATCCTCACAATCCTTGCTCTGTTTGAGCCTGTCATTGCAGCTACTGGGTCAATCCATCTCATGGAGGCTCTTCTCCTTTTTTGCTGACCCTCCACTTTACCAAGCATGATATCCTTTTCTATGTGGTCCCTCCTGACAGTGTGACCAAAGTAGGTGAGACAAAGTCTGGCCATCGACTTATCCATAAGCTTTGACTTATTTGCCTATAAAATGGTGGATGTTGTTATTAGTTGTCATTGAGTCAGCGTCAACTCACAGTGACTTTATGTATAACATAACGAAACATTGCCCAGCCTGTGCCATCTTTGTGATGTTGACATGTTTGAGTCCGATATTGCAGTCACTGTGTCAATGCATCTCATTGAGGATTTCCTTTACCTTCACTGGCTCTCCACTTTATCAAACATGATGTCTTTCTTCAGCAATTGGTCCCTTCCAATGATGCATTCAAAGTAAGAAAGTCATAGTCTCGGACAATATTCTGTGATCTGTCAGGTTTTCGTTGGCTGAGTTTTGGAAGTAGACTGCCAGGTCTTTCTTCCTAGTCTGCCTTAGTCTGGAAGCTGCAGTGAAACCTGTCCACCATTGCTGACCCTGCTGGTATTTGAAATGCTGATGGCATAGCTTCCAGCATCACAGCAACAAGCAAGCCACCACAGTATGACCAACACCTGGAAGACAGATAAGTCTATCTGTTTTGCAGATCAAATGAGGTAAAGCACTTAGAACCATACACTACACATAGTGAAAGCCAATGAATGCCAGGCATTATTATTACCAGTGTGAGGTGCTTAGACAAAGAATTTAGGATGACCTTACCTCACATTTCCCCTAGATAGTCTCAGTTTAGGTCTATTGTTCCAGTTTAATTGTTAATAGTGTCCCTTTTCACCCTCAAATTTATCCCAGCTTGTAGGATAAATTATATGGTCATGTCGACATTGTCTAAATTATCATTGCAAATGACTAGGTATTGTTATTTCAATATACAATTAAAGAATTCTAAGTCTCAGGAACTGCCATATTTGCTAGATAGTCAACCTGAGTTTCCAATGACAGTTCTGTCTTTCACTTCTGATGATTCACACCTCTCGCTGAAGGGTAACTACAGGAAAGTCACAACACATTTGTTGGGGGAATCCCAGAGGGCTCTAGAGGGAGGGGCTTGGGGGAGAAGCCCTCTCATCCAGCCCAGGTCAAAAGAGCTGCCCCAGAGCCTAGCTGCTGTGCAAGCTGGTGGCCAGACCTTGGCAGTTAGCCCTGCCACTCAAACACACATGGGTGCTCCCAGGCATGGCAAGGTCTCTCCCAATCTTGTCATCACCCTGGCCCACCTTTCTTTTCCCATTTTATAAATGTAAAAACATATTATTTTCATTTTGGATCTCAATGCTCTTTGGCCACATCTAGGAGCTAAGTTTTTGAGGTGCTAAACTTTCTGGTTTAGGGTTTGGGAGTGAGAAAACAGTGAGTGAAGCCAGAATAACAAAGCTATCCTCTATTTTTTTTTTTATTTGTTAAATTTTTATTGTGATTTGGGTGAAAGTTTACAGAGCAATTTCATTTTCCATACAGCAGTTCGTACATATTTTGTTCTATGACATTGACTGCAATTCCCCACAATGGAACAGCTCTCTTCCCACTTTCTCCCTGCAGCTACCTCTTCCCTGTGTCTTTCCCTCCCATGGACTCCTGCCCTGCCCCCGCCCCCCCCCATCTATCTCCCTGTGGAAACACTGCCCTTCTGTTCTTCCATGACTGATCATTCCAAGGAACATATCTACCTAATGTAAATGTTCATCCCATATGCCTGTCTATTGTTTAGCTGGAAGCCACAGGAGTGAGTTCAGTTCCAGACCTGAAGGGTAATTAGGGGCCATAGTCTCAAGGATCTCACCAGGCTCTATCAGACCAGCAAACCTGGTCTTTTTCTTTTATGATTTTGAATTTGTTCCACGTTGTTCTCCCACTGTAAACAGGATCTCCTATACAAATCCCCCTCCGAGTGGTTGACAATGGTAGCCAGGCACCATCAAATTACCCTCTTGACACAAATTACATAGCTTAATTCTTATAGTTCTCTAATGGAATAAGTATTATTATCACCCTCATTTTCCTGTGTGGAAACTGGGGTTATCAGGGTGCCCCAGGTCATCATTAAATGGTGATTTGAACCCAGATCTTTCTGAATTTAGAGGTGCCTTGAAGGAAGACTGGGCAATCTACTCTTATACAGATATCGCCTCGGAAACCCAAGGAGGGGTTGCTATGAGTAGGAACCATCTTGATGGCAATGAGTTTGGTTTGTTTTTTGGTTTTGGATTAACCACTAAGTTACAGAGAATGTGGTAAGAGATACAGGAAAGGGAGAATAGAAGTGCTACGATTACTCAAAAGTGGTCAGAAAAGTTTCAGAGAGGTGCTATTCATTCATTCAATAAGCATTTATTGAGCACTTCTCGTTGGCATAAACAGTTAAGAACTTGGCTGCTAACTGAAAGGCTGGTGGTTCGAGTCCGCCTAGGGGAGCCTCAGAAGAAAGGCATGGCAATACACTTCCAAAAGATCAGCCACTGAAAACCCTATAGAGCACAGTTCTACTCTGACCCACACGAGGTCACCATGAGTCAGAACAAACTCCACGGTAACTAGTTGTTTTTAGAAAAGTTGTTATTAGAAAAGTTTACTAATAGTGAGAACACCAGGATGAAAAAGACACAGCCCCAGGCCTCAAGGAGCTCGCAGTCTGGGTGAAGATGTCAAATAACAGGTTATTGCAGAACAACTTAAGTGCTGTATTATAGATGTGGACTCTATGCCAAATGTGGCTGTCAAATAGATCCTGAATCAGAGGGACCTATAGGACAGAGTGGGAGCTCTGGTAGCATAGTGCCTAAGGCACTTGACTGTTAACCAGAAGGCTGGAGGATCAAACCCACCAGCCACTCCTCGGAAAGAAGGTTGGCAATCTACTTCCATAGTGATATAGCCTTGGAAACTCAAGGAGGGGTCACTCTGAGTCAGATCTGACTTGACGGCACATAACAACACAACAACATAGGACAGAGTAGAACTGCCCCATAGGGTTTCCAAAGGAAGCACACTGCCTCATCTTTCTCCCACAGAGCAGCTGGTGGGTTGGGATCACTGATCTTTCTGTTAGTAGCTAAGTGCTTAACCACTGTGCCACCAGGGCTCCTTGGACTCTAGATAGCTGGAGGTAAAAGAGGGAGTAACCTTGCTGTATATAAAATAAACATATTGATTTAGAGGTTGCCATGTGCTAGGCATGGCACTGAGTGTTGAACAAGACCCAGGAGGGAGAAGGGCATCCTAGAGAGAGGGGACAATCTGGGATGGTGTGGAGGCATGGGGTACTGTGGTTATATGGAGGATTTGGGACCTATTCTGGCATTAGTTGGAAAATGGGTGAAAATGGGGAAATAGGGTTGAAGAACTAGGCTGGGCCACATCATAGAAAGCTTTGCAGGCCTAAATAAGGGATTTAGATTTTACCCTGTAGATGAAGGCTCCCCAGCCTGCATGAAGACTCCCTTTACAACCAAAACCCAAAACAAACCCACTGCCATCGAGTTGATTCTGACTCATTGAGAAGCTATAATACAGAGTAGAACTGCCCCATAGGATTTTCAGTGCTATAAGCCGTTAAAGAAGCAGACTGCCTCATCTTTCTCCCGCGTAGCAGCTGGTGGGTTTGAACCACTAACTTTTTGATTAGCAATCAAATGCCTTAACCACTGTGCCACCAAAGCCCCTTTCCCTTCACAAAACCAGTTAAAAGAACTTCTGAGGTAACAACCTAGGTGCCCATCAATGGATAAATGGAAAACAAAACTATGGTACATACACACAATGGAATACTATGCAACATTAGAGAATAATGAAGAATCTGTGAAACACCTTATAACGTGGATGAACTCGGAAGGCATTATGCTGAAGGAAATAAGGCAATCACAGAAGGACAAATCTTGTATGAGTCCACTATTATAAAAAGTCAAGGAAAGGTTTACACAGAGAAGGAAAATTTCTTTGTTAGTTACCAGGAATGGGAGGGGAGGAGAAGGAAAATTGCCAGCTAGGTAAGAGTCACATATTGATTTGGGTGAAGGGAAAGGCAATGTACCAAAAGCAGGTGACCAACACAATATCACTAAAGGAAAACGAAGACACGGAGAGGTGCACAAGAGGTACAGACAGCAAAGGTAAATACTATTACATGCACAGTTCTGCATTATCAGTAAACAAACATTAATCTATAGGTGGATACATAGGAGGACAGGCAAGATGATCAGGTATGGGCAGGCAGGTAGAAATACACCCATGACCATATACAGGTTTGGCAGACAATGTTTCTATACACATATTTGCATGTGCTGTGAAAATGTCCATATATATAATAGGATGAACAAGGGGCAAAGTTATGATAACTTCTTAGCAACAACTAAACACCTTGAAGGAGTGAGTTGTTGGGCCTCCAGGCCCGGACAATGGTCACAGGGGACATCAGGCTCAATTGGCACAACATAGTACACAAAAACATCGTACTTTATCCTATTTTGTTGAGTAGTGACCAGTCTTACAAGCTTGTGACTGGCTACCTAAGATGCAACTATTAGTCTCTCCTTGTCTGCAGCAAAAGAGAGTGAAGAAAATCAAAGACCATGGAAACAATTAGTCTCAGCCTTCATGACTGTGAGACCAGAAGAACTAGATGGTGCCTTAATACTATTACCAACCACTTGGGAAGGGATCAAAATTGGGGGAAAATAAATAAATAAATAAAATAAACTTCTGAGGGCCTTTTCTGAAATGAGTGAGGAATGGTTATCCCTTTGTGCCTTCTCATTTATGAAGGATATTTGTAGTCCTATGCAAATTATCCCTCCATTACCAAGAGCATGTGAAAGCATACCTATTTTGATTACCAAGGACTAGAAATAAAAAAGCCTAGAGTGTATCCAGGAAGCAAAGGTGTTCCGCCTTCCCACTTACCCATACCACTTTGGTATTTTTGGTCATTAGATTTTGCATGCAATTTTAAAATCCTTATTTCTGGTTCTAGGGCTTCCCTCAAGGTCCCTTATTGGAGCAAATGGTTTGCACTAAACTACTAACCTAAAGATTGGTGGTTTGAACTCACCCAGTGGCACCACAAAGTAAAGGTCTGGCGATCTACCTGCATTAAGATGACAGCCAAGAAAACCCTACAGAGCAGTTCTACTCTGTAACACATGGGGTTGCCATGAGTGGGAACTGACTGGAAGGCAGTGGGAAAGGGCTTCCCTTAGTTAATGGTTATTATCAATCAGTTAATTCATCTCTATTTTAATCCTTAAAGGAGCTCTGGTGGCGTAGTGACTAAGGCATTTGACTGCTAACCAGAAGACTGGTGGTTCAAACCCACCAGCTGCTCCTCGGAAGGAAGGATGGGCAATCTACTTCCGTAGTGATTGTTGTGTGCCGTCGAGTCGGCCCCGACTCGTAGCAACCCCTCCTTGGGTTTCCGAGGCAGTATCACTACGGAAGTAGGATTGCCCAACCTCCTTCCAAGGAGTGGCTGGTGGGTTTGAACCGCCAGCCTTCTGGTTAGCAGTCAAGTGCCTTAGGCACTATGCTACCAGGGCTCCCTCGGAAACCCAAGGACGGGTCGCTATGAGTCAGAAATGACTTGATGGCAGTGAGGTTTTTGTTTGTTTGTTTGTTTAATCCTTAAAACCTGTTTTGTTTTAAAAATTAACAAAGACAAAAACAAAAGTTCTGAGCACCCTTATATGCTAGAAGTTCCGTTTTTAGGATATTTTTATTGAAATTTGTGTGCACTTGTAAACCTGCTCAAGCCATCCATTTTCTCCTTCGGCACCACCTATATCCCTTACATTGGCCTTGATGTCCCTGTCTGCCCGCTGGGTCCCCTCCTCCACACACTGCAGTCAGAAGGATCTTTCAAACCTGCAAATCTGCTTAAACCCTTCAACAGCTTTCCTTTGTCCTTAGGACCAAGTCCCAGTTTCCTTAACCCAGCTCAGCAGCCATGTATCATCAAAAACTTGCCCACCTCTGCCAGCCATTTGCCTTTCGCTCTCTCTGTTCCACTCACACTGGCCTTTGGTTACAGACAAAGAGCTGTGTATGGGCAGTGATATGTGTTCCTAATTCTATCGAAGAAGAATGTGCTGTCTGATTCCAAGTGTGATGGTGTGATGGTGCGAAGATGTGGGGGTCTAGCCAACTTTTTAAGATGCCTTCACAAGCTTGCTTTCCTAGTCCCCAAACTTAGACATATATCTATGGAGGGAGGGCAGAGTGGGAGGCAGTGGTACAAATCCTTCAGGGCACCTAACACTGTACCTACTTGCCCATCCCCACACCAAGGAGAGTTGGGTGCTGGCACTCTTATGTCAATGGGGCCCGGGCCTGGGCACCTGGTGTGAAGTGAGGTGAGGTGGACATCAGGCTATGGCCTCCTGGGTGTTGTCTGAGCTCGGGTAGGGAGTATCTGATCTGCTAGGGCTGGTGAGGAGGATAGTCCTGGGGCCTGATCTGTGACCAGGCTACCAGAGAAGGCTACAGAATGACCTAGTCTCCTCTTTGTTTATTTGGCTTCAAAATATTAAAGGTGACTTGGTCCTGGGCAGGTGAGAAGCAGTTCTCAGTCAGGGTAGGTAGACCAAGGCAACATGGTCTGCTTCTCCTTGACAAACTTCTCTCCTGCCCTGAAAGGGTGTTGAGATTGGGATATTGCAGAGGAAGACTAACAGCTGGGCCCATGTTTTGGGGCCCCAGGGGGCCCACTGCCAGGTGATAAGAAGAGGCCTAACACCTGCCCCTTAACATGCTTGCAAGTCTAGCTGGACCTCCAGGCTAAATTTTTTAGCTCTGACTCTACCCAAGGTGACATCATGAGAATTTAACCTGTCCCTCACTTCTCCCTAGACTGTGATGAGGGGCCCTGAGGGACAGAGGTCTGGGAGAGAGTGGGGCATTGGTGAGTGAAGGCAGGGCAGACACACACAGCTGCCTTCCCCAGGCCAGGCTGGAGGCCTGGCACTGGGCTCTAGGCAGCCAGGAAAGCTGTTATTCTAGAACCTGATAACTGCCTGGGCTGGGCCCAAGATAAGAGGCAGCTGTTTGAAGTCCAGAGAGATAACACCTTCAGAGAAAGTTGATAAGAGGAGTGTGATGCACTGGGTTAAGCTCACTAGTCTTGCCTGCTAGTTTCAATAACCAGCACTCTAACCCCAGCCAGATATCCAAGCACATCAAGGGACCTCAGTGTCACTGGTCTCTTAACAGATTGTTGTTGTTGTTATGTGCCAAGTCTATCGGACTCGCAGCGACCCCTCCTTGAGTTTCCGAGGCAGTATCACTACAGAAATAGATTGCCCAACATTCCTTCCAAGGAGTGCTGGTGGGTTTGAACTGCCAGCCTTCTGGTTAGCAGTCAAGTGCCTTAGGCACTATGCTACCAGAGCGCCTCTTAATAGATAGTCTGTGTATCTTTTGTCAATGTCAGTATCTGGAGCTGCAGCTGCTGCTCTTGTCCTACAAGATGGCTCTTGGTCACCAGCCCTGCCTTTCCAGTCCCATTGCTTTTCTGCCCATCAGACCTTCTTCCCAAATATATTCATTTACTCATTCATTCATTCATTTAGCAAATATTTCATGAGTGACCACTTTGTGCCAGACAGGGTCTGGGCCTGTGATAGATACAATGGGGAAGCTACCAGGCAGAGTCTCTGTCCTCACTAGGCTCATATTCTGGGCGGCTGGGGAAAAACTATGAACTAATAATTATGGTAAGTCATGTATACATTGAAGGAAATCAGAAGTGGGGTATGGTAAGAGGGGAACTGGGGGAGAGGACTGGCTGACTTCAGATACAGTGATCAGCACGGCCTGTCCAAGAAGACTTGGAGGATAAGAAGGAGCCAGCTCCAGGAGCAAAGGGAAAAGCTTTCTGGACAAGAGGAGGCAGTAAGTGCCAAGGCCCAAGGGAGGTGTGAGCTTAGTCTGTCTAGAGGATACACAGAAGACTGGGCTGTGGGTGAGTGTTGTAGGAAATGGGATGGGCAGAGGCCCCATGAAAGCAAACTTAAAAGTCCTGCTAAGAACGTTGGAGATGATTATACAGGGAAGGAGAAGCAACAAGAGGGGTGAATCAGAAGGAATCTGATTTACATTTAGTTGCTATGTGGAAACTGGATTGGAGGAGACATTGTGGCTGAGATGTAGGCACGACAGGTGGGAAACACAGATGTGAAGGGGCGATTCTTGGGCCTGTCACTTTGTTGTTGTTAGTTATTGTCCAGTTTGCTCTGACTCATGGAGACCCAATGTATAACATTTCCTGGTCCTGCCCCCATCTTCATCCTCATTGGTATGTTTGAGTCCATTGTTGCAACTAATGTGTATTTTGAGTGCCTTCCAACCTAGGGGGCTCATCTTCCAGCAAACAATATTCTGTTGTGACCTGTAGGGTTTTCATTGACTGATTTTAAGTTTGCCAGGCCTTTCTTCCTAGTCTGTCTTTGTTTGGAAGCTCTGCTGAAACCTGTTCATTGTGGGTGACCCTGCTGGTACTTGAAATACCAGTGGCAAGCTTCCAGCATCATAGCAACATGCAAGCCACCACAGTACAACAAACTGACAGATGGGTAGCGGTTCTGCCACTTGCTGCCTGTACAACCTTTGACAAGTATACATGGAAGGAAACTATGTTGATTACCAGGGATG
>NW_006921662.1:9243802-9255585 GCF_000298275.1 Orycteropus afer afer
AGGCTGGTGGTTTGGTGGTTCAAACCCATCAGCCGCTCCTTGGAAAGAAGACTGGGCAATCTCTCTCTCTGTCTCTCTCTCTCTATCTATCTATACCAAAGATTATTAGTGGTTACCAGGGGTAGGAGGGAGGCGGAAGGGCAAGTTTTTGTTTGCAAGGCATTGAGTTTATGCTAATGGTGGTAGAATATTTTGGAAAAGGATAGCAATAATGGTGGCACAACATGAAAAATGCCATCATTGTCCCTGAGCTGTAAATGTGGAAGTTGTTATGTTGGTGAGTGTCTTGGTGTGTATGTTTTCACCACAATAAAAGTTAAAAATAAATTAACAACCTTGGGCAATTCACTTAACCTCTTTGTGCCTCTGTTGTCACAGCTATAAAATAGGCCTTCATCCAAAATAATGTTTATTGACACTGATGCCTCTAAATTATGTTGTTGGTGAAGAATATTGAATATACATACAATAGATTGCCATAAGAAAGGACAAATCTGTCTTAGAAGAAGTACAGCCAGAATGCTTCTTAGAAGCGAGGATGGTGAGACTTCAGCTTATATACTTTGGACACGTTATCAGGAGTGACCGATCCCTGGAGAAGAACATCATGCTTGGTCAAATAGAAGGTCAGTGAAAAAGAGGAAGACCCTCAACAAGATGGATTGGCACGGTGGCTACAGCAATGGGCTCAAACATAGCAACGATTGTGAGAATGGCTCAGGACCCAGCAGTGTTTAATTCTGTTGTACATAGGGTCACTATGAGTCAGACCCAACTCGAGGGACCTAACAACAACAGTGCCTGTGTCCAGGCACTGCTCTAGGTGTGTGGCACAGTGGTAAACAAGGCAGACGTAGTCCCTCACATTCTAGTGGGGGACAGACACCAAATCAGAAAACCAACAGAGGGCCAGGTGCTGGTGGGGAATTAAAATAAGACTGTTGTCACAAGGAGGTTGGGTGTGGTCAAGAAAGAACCCTCTGACTTGACATTTGACCTGAGACCCAAATGACAAGAAGACGCCAGTCCGAGGGAAGGCCAAGGGAGGGAAGGAGTTTAAAGGATGATCGCAGAACCTGCTTCATTGGGCTTGTTAGAATGAAGCAAGTGCTCAGAACAGTGTCTGGCCAGTAGTTAAAGCTCAACAAATGTTCGTGTTTATAAATATCACTATTATGGCTGCCAAGCTGGTAATAAGTAGTAGAGGGCTCCACATGTTTTAAAGGTAGTCCCAACTTACAAGTTGATTGGATATGGGCACTGAGGGAAAAGGAAGAATCCAGAAGACTCTTAGGCTTTTGGGATTCAAGGTAAGTAAGGGATGTTGCTATGCACTGAGGTGTTGCTGTTTACTTGAAGGGTCCCATGGCTTGACCACAGGCCGCCCTCACCTAGACCCTACTTAATTTCAAGGAATTTTGGAATCCTTTGGAAACATCCTTAACAAGGTCTTCCCAACACCTGCCCACTCTCCTTTCACACTGCCTCACCCTGCGGCGTACAGGTCTTGTCTCCTCAGAGCCGGTGGGCAAACTGCCCCTCTTGGTCCACCCAGGCCACAGCAGCACAGCCTGAATGTGGTGAGCCACATGGAATCATAGATTCAGATATCCAGTTTAATCCTCTTTCATTTTCCATGTGAGGAACCTGGGGTCTATGTGACTTACCTTTCAACAATAACCAAAAAACAAACACCAAACTCACTGCCGTGGAGTCGTATTCGACTCATAGCGACCCCTCCTGGGGTTTCTGAGGAGGTATCTCTATGAAAGTAGATTGCCCAACCTTCCTTCCAAGGAGTGGCTGGTGGGTTTGAACCGCCAGCCTTCTGGTTAGCAGTCAAGTGCCTTAGGCATTATGCTACCAGAGCTCCCCTTTCAACAATAGTCATTGAAATATGTATTGAGCACCTACTATGTGCTGTCTGGAATTCCTAGGAGGTGTAAATGTGTCAGTTGGAGGTTGGAGTCCATCCAGAGGTGCCTCGGAAGAAACGCTTGGTAATCTACTTCCAAAAAATCGGCCATTGAAAACCTTATGGAGCACAGCTCTACTCTGAGATGTATCGGGTTGTCGTGAGAACAGCTAGTTTGAGGTTTTTTTTTTTAAAGATAAGGTTTTTTTAGAAAAAGTAATTACATCAAGTGCTAAGTTCTCTGAAGAAAAATAAAGAGAGGAAAGGGATAGAAATGAAGTGGGGGTAAGGGTGAGCTTTTCATCATAGAGTGCCTCTTGGTTAAGGGAATGTTGGAGCAGAGAAAGAGGAGGACGTGAGAATGTGTGGCTGAGGTATCAGATCACCTTTGGGGAAGAGCCCTCCAGGCAGAGAGGACAGCTTGAGGGTAGGGGGAAGAGCAGAGGCTGAAGAGTGACACTTGTGTGAAGAAAAGCAAGGAGAGCTGTGTGGCTGAAGTAGAGGGAGAGAGTGTGCTTTGGTGAGGTCTACAGTCCCCTACAGATTTCAGAGGATCTTCACAGGACTTTGGCTTTTACTTTGAATAAGATGAGGAGGCCCTGGAGGGTTTGAACCCTCCAGCCTGTGTACGGGGAATAGTGTGGGGGCCATGTGCCTTGTCTTTTGAACAACCTCTTGGAAGCTGACTGTCACGTCTTTCTGCTGCAGAGCAGTTGGTGGCTTCAAACTACCAGACTTTTGGTTGGCAGCAAAGAACTTTACCTACTGTGCCATAAGGGCTCTTTGTGTTTTGAACAGGGCGTTACATTTCTTTGGGGGCAAGTTCCTTGCCTTTCTTCTTTACAGAGCCCAGTGTTCAGTCAGGAGCTCAACAATGCTGTTTCTGACCCCATGTGGATCCTTCATGCATCTCCGGTGGGACTCACCCAGAATGCCCAACCAGTCCACATTCAGGGCATGGAGGTGCTACGTTCCTGCCCACAGCAGACCTCGCCAGAGGATGGGGCAGAGGGCCCCACAGGGCTTCCTTCTGAGTGCTAGTTTTCTTGTGTATTTATAGTAGGCATGTTTTTGATGTAATCTCTTTGCAATGCATTGAGCCTGTATATTTATTCATATCCCAGTCTGTCAACTCTTATCTATTTCATCTCTGCTTGATTGTTAAGTTTCCTTAGGGGAGGGACTGGGTCTCCCACAGGCATTTGAATTAACCCTCATCTTTGTGAAAGGTCATCAACCCCTGTGGGAGGTTGCTAGCAGCTAGATAGGCTATACAGAGGGAAGAGCAGGGATCCACATCTCTGGCCTTCGAGGTAGGAGATCTTACTTCTAGTCTCAGATGTGCCACAAAATCAGATGTGCCACAAAATTCGCTGAGTGACTTCTTCTCTCTGAGTCTCAGTTTCCCCATCTGTAAAGTGATGTGGATTGGGCTAAATAAAAGATAAGGAAACCCTGTCTCTTTCCAGGTGATTCTGACTCATGGCAACCCCATGTGTTACAGAGTAGAACTGCTCCATAGCATTTTCTTAGCTATAATCTTTCAGGACTCTGGTGGTGTAGTGGTTAAGGCATTGGACTGCTAACCAAAATATCAGTGGTTCAAATCCACCAGCTGTCTTGTAGAAGAAAGATGGGGCATTCTGCTTCCATAAAGATCTACAGTCTTGAAATCCCAATAGGGGTCACTATGGGTCAGAATCAACTTGATGGAAGTGAGTTTGGCTTTAGTTTAATCTTTGTGGAAGCAGATCATCAGACCTTTCTTCCGAGGCCCTGCTGTTAGTAGTTAGTTGAGGGCAAACCATTTGTACCACCCATAGATCTTCTCAGTGGATCTTCAACTATTTTGAAACCCTCAACAAAATATGAACCTCCCCCAGAATAATAGTTAGATGCCCAAAACTTTGGTGCGATTGGGAAAAGAGGGATCACACGCTCATAAATTTGTCTCAAAGGCCTCCTCCAGTTCTGATAGTATAATTCTCAACTCTGATTGTAGCGCTGACTCAGGGAGGCTCTAACCTTGGAAGAGAGACTGGTTTTCATCTCCATGTGTTCTAAGACTTTTCTGTTGGATTCTTAAAAAAAAAAAAAAAAGTGTGGAATATGTTTATGGAGGCAAAGAAGGAGTTTGTGGTCTGAGACCTGTGTGTCCTCAGCCCCTGACCCTGGATACAGGGGATGATGGACAAAAAAAAGTCCACTGGGATGCTGAGCCACTCAATGTGGGAGATACAGAAGAAGGTGGGTAGGGCCACAAGGTGAGGTGGAACAAAGAGAGAAACTGGGCAGTGGGAAAGCATTGGGGTGGGTGACACGCTGAGGGTTAGAGAGCTGTAGGCAGAAGAGGGGACCTGGGCCCATGTGTGTCAGGGTAGGGATTCACCCTGTGCCAAAGTTAATGGGGAGGAAAAGAGGCCCCTGTGAAGTGGGGAGGTGTTGCCCCCCTTGACTGAGGACCTAGGAGGGTGGCTCTGGGCCAAGCCAGGCACCACCCTTTCTCACCAGGCAGTGCCTTTCTGCACGTTCACACCCAATGCCTCGCTGGCAGTGGCTGCGGCTGTAACCTGAGCCCCAGGTGCTAGAATGGAGAGAGACCCACCCTGTCCGCCTCAGTCTCCCCAGCTCCCATCTCACACCAAGGCCCACGCAGGTAGGAAGGGTGCTCTCAGTGGGCTTGGAACAGGTAAGGATTAGGGGCCGATGACAGGTTGTCAGCAGTTCTGGGGACGACAACTTCATAATCCCCAGCACCCTGTTCTGCAATGCCCTTTGATCCAGCCTTTGAAAGCTTGATTATGAGACACAGCCCATGTTTCCATAAAGGGGAGAACAATTGTTTCCAGCCCAGACAAAGGACTCTTTGTACAGCCCCGGGACCAAGCCCCAGGAGCTGCTGGGGGAAGGAAGGACGGCCCTGGCCCAGGGTGGGAAGGGGGTTGGGGCAGGGCTGTGCTGGGTGAGGCAGCTGCTTGGCTCCCACCAAGCCTTCCTGTGATGGGCAAAGGGCATGAATGACGTCCTGTTGCCTGCCCAAAGGGCACACCCAGCCCCAGTACAGGTGGAAGAGGGTCTTTTCTGAACTCTCCAGCCTCACTTTCAGAATACATAGTCTTGGCCCTAGTTAAGGCCAGTGTTGGATATCTAGTTGCCAGGTTGATAATGCTCCCTCTGTTTAGGGGGAGGACTGACTCCTCCTGGCCAGGTTTTTGAGCCCAACCAACTAGTTAATAGGATAGGCAGTGAGGGATTTGGGTTGCAGAGTGTCTGGGGGTGAGGAGAGCTTGGAGAACATTAGGAAGTGGACATGAAGGAGGGATGTTGAGAGCAAGTAGTAATTCTGAGTGCAGCAGAATCTGTCCAGTTGGAGGGGCCTCCTGCCCATTTCAACACCCGCTGTAGAGGCTTCTCTGAGGCCTGGACATAGCATACCCTCAGATTTTGCAAAGCAAATCAGACTGTTGGAGATGTGAGAGCTTAGCTCATTTCCAGAGCAAGGGAGAGAAGTCTGCATTGGTGGTGGTGGTGGTGGTGGTGGGGTTCTGCTCAACCCCAGGTGCACCCCTTGCCCGTTTGTTAATTAAATTAACCCCTTCCCTCCCTACCATTCCTTCTGTCCACATATGCCCAGGCCTGAGGTCTGCTCTAGATTGATCTCCCAGTTGGTCAATTCTGGGGCAAGGAGCTGGAATTCAGAAAGCACATTTTTTCTTCTTGTTTTAGGGGTGGGGTGGGGTGGGACTGGGACTGGTTGGAGATGGGGGCTAAGTTTGGGATTTTAGGGGGGCAGTACCTGGAGAGACCACAGTGACTCAGTTGGGTGGAAGATAAGCAGAAAGTGTTAAATGATGGCTCCCCAAACATTACCTGGGAGTTCCTGCGTGGCTCAAATCATTAAGTATTGGACTGCTAGTGAAAGATTGGTGGTTTGAACCCACCCAGAGGTACCTTGGAAGATAGGCCTGGTGATTGGTTTCTAAGTCACAGGCTTGAAAACCCCATAAAGCAGTTCTGCTCTGCACACATGGATCACCATGAGTCAGAACTGACTCAACAGCAACCACCACCAACGATGAAACATTACCCACAACCTGTGGGTAATACAGAGCTGAGCTTACTGCTTACCACACAGAGTCTTGGAGAGGAGAAGACAAAGTCAGAGTTCATTGAGATGGAATTGGAAGTTGGATTAAAGATGGATCTTTCAGCATTTTTTATTATGATTGGATAAGGATCATATTATAACAATCCAGGATTGGTGGAAACAGTAAGATGAAGGCTTTTTAAAGAAATTATGGTAAAATATATACCCACCAGCCACTCCTCTGAAGGAAGGTTGGGCATTCCTACTTCCGTAGTGATACTGCCTCGGAAACCCAAGGAGGGGTCGCTATGAGTCGGGGCTGACTCGATGGCAAATAACAACAACTAACAACAACATATATGACAAAACATTTGCCAATTCAACTATTTTTACATGTACAGGTCAGTGATGTTGATTGCGTTCATCATGGTAGACAACCATCACCCAAATCTTTTTCCAAATTATTCTACCAAGGGGAAAAGTTTTGAGGCTAGGGAGTGAGAGAAGCTTAGCGAACCCACTGTTGATGCTTTCCATTGAAAAGCTGAAAGATCTTTTGGGACTTTCAGAAAGTGAGCATTCCAGCCTTTTACTTGGACAGAGTCTCTTAGAATAATAAAGTAATGCTAATGAAGACAATGGGACAAAGTCATGTTAATGTGCCAGTAAACTCCCTCTCTCTCTCTCTCTCTCTCTCTCTCTCTCTCTCTGTGTGTGTGTGTGTGTGTGTGTGTAGGGGCTAGGTAGTTTTTCAGTCTCAGACGCAAATTAAGAGAGTGTAGGAGTAGAGGCTTGTCTGGGGCTTGGAGTGGGGAGTGATCCTGAAGGTCTGTGATCCTGAAGAGCAAAGGAAACAGAGAAGCTTTTAGACTCAGAAAACTGGAGGGAGAGAAACTCCAGCTGACCTCAGGAGAGGCCAAGACCCAGGCATGTGGGCTGGGAACCAGGCCTGCAGGTGCCAAACCAGTCCCTGCCCATGAGCCAGGCTGTGTTGACTTTGGCAGCCCCACCCTGAGCCTCCTCCTACCCCAGAAGGGCCTGAAACTGACACTGGGCCCTACTGGGGACTGGAGATGTTCCCAACCCAGTCCTGTCCAGGCCGGCTGTGCCTGCTGCCCTGGCAGCAGTGGGTGGGTACTGGAGGAGGCAGGCTGCTTCAAAGTGGGGCTGGTACCTGGGCCCAGCTGGTTGAGGCCAGGACTGGGGAACATCAGGACTGAGTGAGAGTGGCCTCATAGTCTCATATTAGTGAAGAACTGGACAGAGAATAAAGGGGGAGAGGAGAGACGAGCTTTAGGGATATCAGCTATGGACAGCTTCTGTGCAGGGGGTGCCTACAACAAGCTGAAATCTGTTGTTGGGTGCCATTGAGTCCATTTTGACTCACAGCAACTCCATGTGACAGAGTAGAACTGCTCTGTAGGGTTTTCTAGGGAGTAATCTTTCTAGGAATAGATTGCCAGATCTTTTTCCTGCAGAATGGCTAGGTGGGTTCTAACACCAACCTTTTGGTTAGCAGCTGAGCACGTAATCCTACTACTATTAGGGCTCCTTAGCTGGATAGGCACTAATTATTTATCACAATGGATCATTTTGTAGATGGGGAAATCAAAACACGGAGAGCTTCAGTGGCTTAAACAAGCAAGTAAATGGATGGGATGGAATTCTGAGTCAAGTTTTTGTGGCTTTAAAGACCAAGTCTTTGCCAGTAGCATTCTCCTGGGCTCTACAGGCACCTCATTCCTGCAGATACCAAGGGGGGAGCTCAGATCACTCCCATCTTGGCTGAAGGGATGAAAGGATAGCCAGAAACAGAGATCTGGGAAGAAGAGAGAAAGAAAGGAGGGAAAGGGCAGTCCAGAGAAAGGTGCAGAGACAGAGATGGGGAGGACAGGAAGAAGGGGGAGATGAGAATGTGTGTGTGTGTGTGGTAACTAGTATAAAAACTCCCAACTTTAAAAATAATTTTCATATCTATTGTCCCTTTTCAGAAAGAGGCGGAGACAGGTAGGGGACCAATGAGTGTCAGAGAAGGGCAAAGGCAGACAAAGAATTGTTTTTTTTGTGTGGGGAAAATTAGAGGGAAAGGTGACTAGGAAGAGAAGGGCAAAAGGAGCAGGGTGCCTGAACGGGCTGGCACAAATCTGCATCCTCCACAGATGGGCCAGTTAACCTGCAGTTACTTTAGGTCCTCCAGCTTGTCACCACGGTGATGCCTGGGGCTCAGGGACTCTGTGTCTAGCATCTGCTGCCCATGCAGCCCTCTGGCCAAGATTTTGCCTTGCTGTAGGCTGAGGGGTGGGGATAGGCATGGGTAGGGTGTTTAGGGACTCAAGAGAGACAGATGGTAGAAGGTGGGATTGGAGCAAGGCAATAAAGAGTACCATGGACCTTTGGCAATAGGATCTGACAGACGGTCTACCCTCAAGGGTACTTTCTGTATGGTGATGATAAGAAACTATCTTCTGTGCCCTAGATTGAGATAGTGTCTGGGTCCCAGGAGAAGCCAAGGGCAACCTTTCCTTCTTTTTTTAAAAATTGTTATTTGGGTGAAAATTTACAGAGCAAATTCATTTTCCATACAGCAGTTCACATACACTTTGTCTCATGACGTTGACTACAATTTACCACAGTGTAACAGCTCCCCTCCCACTTCCTTCAGATAGTTACCTCTCCCCTGTGTCCATCCCTCCATGCACGCCTGCCCCCTGAGCTGTCTCCTTGTGCATAAGCAGCCCTTCTTTCTCCCATGCTTGTTCTCTCCAAGGAGTGTATCTACCTCAGGTAAATGTTCAACTCATATGCCTGTCTTTTGTTTGGCTGGAAGCCACAGGTGTGGGTTCAATTCCAGACCTGAAGGGCAGCTAGGGGCCATAGTCTCAGGGGTTCCAACAGGCTCTATCAGACCAGTAAATCGGGTTCTCCCCCTCTTTTTTTTCCAAATGATTTTGAGTTTTGTTCTACATTGTTCTCCCTCTCTATCCAGGATCTCCTACATAGATCCCCCTCCGAGTGGCTGACAGTGGTAGCTGGGCACCATCTAGCTCTTCTGGTCTCATAGTCATATAGGCTGAGGATCATATGGTGTACCAGTCACTAGGACTTATTGTTTCCATGAATCTTTGGTCATTCTTCTTTGCTGTGGATGAGGAGAGACCCATTGTTGCATCTAGATGGCTGCTTGCAAGCTTTTAAGATCCCAGTTGCTACTTGCCAAAGTAGGAGTGGAACAATGTTTTGTGTAGTATGTTATGCTAATTGAGCTTGATGTTCGCTGTGACTATGGTCCCGAGCCCACAGGTTCAACTACTCGGTCCCTCTGGGTAGCTGGCTGTGACCAAGAAGTGACTACAACCTTGTCCTTTGTCAGTTCTGCTATACACCTGGGAATTCTTACAGAACATACAAATACACTTAAAGGACCATTGTCTGCCAACTCTATATATGGTCTTGGGTACACTCCCTGCTTCATAGACATACCTAATAGTTCAGCCTTTCCACTCATTTATCCACCCTTGTTTGCCTTCACTGATGACGCAGTACTATATGTGCAAAAGGGTTCATCTTTGTTGTCTGTACCTCCCATATACCTCTCTATGTCTTCCTCTTCCTCAGTGAAGGGCAAACTTTCTTGAGGAGGGTGGGAAAGAGTGGAAAGCAAGACCTGCACTGGACCCCAAGATTTCTTCACTCCAAGGACTTCCCCCTAACCTCTTGCCATTCATCTGTCACCCATGCTTCAGCCTCCCCAAAGGACTTAATCCTAACAACAATAAAAATAATGGCAGCCATTGTTTGCTGGAAATTTGCCTTGAGCCAGACATTTGGTCAAGTGCCTTATTTTAACTTTATTTTTCAGTTTGCCACTACCTAGCAAGTAAGGTATTATTATACCCATTTTATAAACTAGGAAACTGAGTTCCAGAGAGGTTAAGTAATTTGCTCACTTGATCTGGGATTCATTAAAGATCATTGGTCCTGACTGGGGCTGATCCTTTCCCAAGAGGCCAGTCCACCCTGATCTGCCAGAATTCTATGGAGACCTGTCCTCTGGAGTCCTCACAGCCACTGGGCCCCATCAGTCATGCCAGTTACCACTTAAAACATAAGCCCCTCCTGGCCTCCTGTACACTCATCCCCCAGCTGTTTTGAAATTCCTCTCTACAACCAAACTTTCCACCTTTCCAAAGCTTTCCATTTTACTACCAGAATGTTTGACCCATGAAAAACTCCCTACATGGTCATCCCTTTCATAGTCTATTCCCAGCACCTATGGCTTTAACATCCCTGGATGATGCATACGGTAATGTACTAGGCTACTAACTGGACTGCCATAAGAACGAACAGATCTCTCCTGGAGGAAGTGCAGCCAGAAAGTTCCTAGGAATCAAGAATGGCCAGTCTTCGTCTCACCTACTTTGGTCGTGTTGTCAGAAGGGACCATTCCCTAGAAAAGGATGTCATGTTTGGTAAAGTGGAGGATCCATGAAAAAGGGGAAGCCCCTCCATGAGATGGATTGATACAGTGGCTGCAACAATGGGCTCAGGTATAGCAAGGATTGTTGGGGGATGGCACATGACCGGGCAGTGTTTAGTCCTGTTGTACATAGGGCCACTATGAGAGTCTACTCAATGGCACTGACTCGATGGCACCTAACAACGACAACAACTGACTGAAAGACTGGAGGTCTGAACCCACGCAGAGGCATCTCGGAAGAAAAGCCTAGTGATTTCATTCCAAAATATCAGCCATTGAAAACCCTATGGAGCAGTTCTTCTCTGACACACATGGGGTTGCCATGAGTAGGAATCAACTTAACAACATTTTTTTTTTCTTTAGTATCCTTAACAGAGAACCTGGCTCCACTTCGGGCAGCATCTCCAGACAGACTGTGACTTTCTCCACACCCCAGGAGGCACCCTGAGGCCTTGCTCATTAGAGTTGCTTCCAGAGGTTCCTGCAAGGCTCCTTCCCTGCATCTCTCTCCTCTTTGGTCGTCTTGTCTACCATCTGCTAGTTACTTGTTCTCATTCCTTAAGGATCTGGAGACCTGGATTGGAGTGTCTCTCTCTTCCTATCCTGCCCTTATTCTGGGTGACTTCAGTGTCCACAGAGACAACCACCCAATACCTTAACCTCTTCGTTGCTTGACCTCTTCAACATCAATAATCCTATTCCATTCTACTTCAGCCATATATTCCCCCATGACCACATCCTGTATTTTGTCATCCCTAGGAACTGCCATACCTGTTAAATCTTAAATTCAAATATCCCATGACCTGTTTCCCTCAGCCTCTTCTATCGTTTATTACTAATGGTGTTTTTCTATACATGTTGTTCAGTGACATTGGTTACAAAATGTAGATTAAAAAATATATATGTTTTATTGTGATTTGGGTGAAAGTTTACAGAGCAAATTCATTTTCCATACAGCAGTTCACGCACATTTTATTTCATGACATCAACTCCAACTCCCCACAATGTAACAGCTCTCTTCCCACTTCCTCCCCACAGTTACCTCTTCCCTGTGTCCTTTTATCCCATGCACTCCCACTCCCTGAGCTGTTTCCCTGTGCAAACGCTGCCCTTCTGTTCTCCCATGATTGTGATTGCTCCAAACAGTGTGTCTACCTGATGTAAATGGTCACTCCATATGCCTATCATTTGGCTGAAAGCCACAGGAGTGAGCTCAGTTCCAGATCTGAAAGGTAACTAGAGGCCATAGTCTCAGGGGTCTCACCAGGCTCTATCAGACCAGCAAACCTAGTCTTTTTTTTTTT
>NW_006921662.1:9256119-9289309 GCF_000298275.1 Orycteropus afer afer
ATGCCTGTATTTTATTTGGCCGGAACCCACTGAGTGGTTCAATTCCACTTCAGGAGTGGGTTCAATTCCAGACCTGAAGAGCAGCTAGGGGCCATAGTCTCAGTGGTTCCACCAGGCTCTATTGGACCAGGAAACCTGGTCCTGTTTACAAACTTTTAAGACCCCAGTGGCTACTCACCAAAGTAGGATGTAGAATAATGTTTTTTGTGTAGTATCTTATGACAATTGAGCTTGATGGCCCCTGTGACCATGGTCCCGAGCCCACAGGTCCAACTACTTGCTCAGGGTACCTGGCTGCAGCCAAGAAGCCACCACTACCTTGTCCCTTGTCAGCTCTACTATAACCCTGGACGTTATTATAGCACATACAAATATGCATGTAGAAACATCATCTTCCAATTCTATACACGGTCATGGCCACACTTCCCTCTGCCTAAACATACCAGATCATTCAGCCTGTTCACCTCTCTACCTACCTGTAAATCAATGCTTGCCATCACTGATAACACAATACTGTACATGCAGAAGGGTGCATCTTTGTTGTCTGTACCTCCTGTGTAACCTCTCTCTGTCTTCCTCTTCCTCAGTGTCACCGTGTTGATCATTCACATTTGGTACATTGCCCTTCCCTTCACCCAAATCAATACTTGTCTCTACCTATCTAGCAATGTTCCCTCACCTCTCCTCCCATCTCTGATAAACAACAAAGGAAGTTTTCTTCCATATTTAAACCTTTCCTCGGCTTTTTACAATAGTAAACTAATACAGTATTTGTCCTTTTGTGAGTAACTTATTTCACTCAGCATTATGTCCTCCAAGTTCATCCACATGATGTGGTGTTTTGCAGATGCTATGTTATTGTTTAGTATTGCATAATATTCCATTGTGCGTATATATCATAGTTTGGTTATCCATTCTTTTGTTGATAGGTACTTAGGTTGTTTCTATCTCTTTGCTATTGTGAATAGTGCTGTGATGAACATAAAAAAAACCCAAAAAACAAACCCACTGCCATCGAGTCGATTACAACTCATAGTGACCCCACTGGGTTTCCAAGGCAGTAAATCTTTACAGAAGTAGATTGCCAAGTCTTCCATCCATGGGATGGCTGGTGGGTTTGAACTGCCAACCTTCTGGTTAGCAGCCAAATGCCTTAGGCACTACGCCACCAAAGCTCCTTTTTTGCAATGAACATGGGTTTGCATGTATCTGTTCTTGTCCTGGCTCTCACTTCTTTAGGATATATACCTAGTAATGGGATTGCTGGATCAAATGGTTTTCTATTTCCAACTTCTTAAGGAATCACCATACTGATTTTCACAGTGGCTGTATCATTTTACACCAGCAGCGTATGAAATTCTCAATCTCTCCACATCCTCACCAGCATTTTTTATTTTCTGTTGTTGAACTTTGCTATTAGTGCTGGGGTGAGATCATATCTCATTGTTGTTTTAATTTTCATTTCTCTAGTGGCTAATGATCGCAAACCTTTCTTCATGTGTTTGTTGGTGATCTGAATATCTTCTTTGGTGAAGTGTCTTTTCAAAGTTTGTATTTTTTGAAACCTGCCTTTGCTTTGTCTATCAACCCCTTCCTGTTTTGCTCCCTTCTAATCCCACTTAGGGAGCTCTGGTAGCATGGTGGCTAAGGCACTTGACTGCTAACCAGAAGGCAGGCGGTTCAAAGCTACCAGCCACTCATCGGAAGGAAGGTTGGGCAATCCTACTTCCGTAGTGATACTGCCTCGGAAACCCAAGGAGGGGTCGCTATGAGTCGGGGCCGACTCGACGGCAAACAACAACAACAACAATCCCACTTAAAGGAACTCTGGTGGCACAGTAAGGCATTTCACTGCTAACCAGAAGGCTGGCCATTCAAACCCACCAATTTTTCTGCAGGAGAAAGATGAGGCAATCTACTTCAGTAAATATTTATAGCCTTAGAAACCCGATGGGGGTTGCTATGAGTCGGAATTGACTTGATGGCAGTGGATTTGGTTTGATTTTATCCCACTTAAGGAGGCCTGGTGGTGTAATGGTTGAAGCATTAGGCTGCTAACCAAAAGGTTGGCAGTTTGAATCTACCAGCTGCTTGGTGGGAGAAAGATGTGGCAGTCTGCTTCTGTAAAAATCCAGTCTTGGAAAACCTATGGGGCAGTTCTATTCTGCCCTATAGAGTCAATATGAGTCAGAATTGACTCGATGACAGTGGGTTTGGTCTGGGTTAGACGGTTATGGGAGGAGCCCTGGTGGCGCAGTGGTTAAGCTCTCAGATACTAACTGAAAGGTCAGTGGTTTGAACCCACCAGTGGCTCAGTGAGAGAAAGATGTGGACAAGAAAGATGAGGCAAACAAAACTATTTTGTTTTTTTGGAAAACGTATGGGACAGTTCTACTGTCCTGTGGTCGGTATGAGTTGGAATTGACTTGATGACAACAGGTTTGTTTTTTTCTTTTTTCAGACAATTATTAGATTTCTTAGACATTGTTTTGTTAATCATAAAGTTTGAGTCAATCATCTTGTTAATCTATGGATATTAGGGGTCGGCCTGAGTAAGCACTCTTCCTGGGAACATGCTGTGAGATGAGGCAAGGAGAGGGGACGGGAGTCAGCAGGGTTCCCGGAGCTTTCTGGTGCTGAGTTTGAGAGTCAGCTCATAATCAGCAATGAAAATGGAGTCCGGCCTACGTCTCTGGCAGAAGCCTGTCGTTGTGCCAAGCACTGGGATTTTTTCGGATTCTGAAAAAAAACACATGGAGGCCACATTTTCTGACCTCCTCTAATTTCACAAGAGGAAGACAGAATCACCATTAGCAGCCCAAGGTTTATTCCTATGAAGCCAGACATGCCACCACCCTCCAGCCTTTTTACCAACTTTGACACCAACTGTCCCTCCCACGGTACGCAGTACTTCTCTTCTGGGTTGGATAATTTCATTGCAATGGCCACACAGAACTCAGAGACAATACTCACGATTATGGGGTTTATCAGGGAAGTAACAGGCTACAATTCAGGTTCAGGAATGCACTCAGGATACAATTCTTCGATCCAGACAGTCTCCCATCTGCTGTGCCCTCAGATACACCTCTCTGGCCTTTGGCCTCTCGGTCTGGCCTCTGCTTCTGTGGGCCAGGTAAGCCTGCAGCTCTGTCTCATGCCTCTTGGTTCCACTGCCACCATTTCTCCACTGGGGTGTCTCTCAGCCAAAGAGGATCGCACAGGGATCTCAGGTTCAAGGACAGGCTCCACTTCATCTCCAGCTCTTTGTCGATGGCAGTGAGATCCCTTCTCTGTCTCTAGGAGGGCTCATTTTAAGCCTGGCAGAGTGAAAAAACTAACCAATCCCAACATCAGAGTTCTGCACACCTTATTTGCATGATCCTACCCAGTAATCCGGTGGGACTTACAAAGGCTATGGCTAGAAAAGCCACACCAAGTAATTCACTGCGCCGCAGACCCTTCTACAACTTGTCACATCACCCAGGAACTCTGATTATAATAGTGTTTTCCATAAAGGTTGTTTGACGATTAAATGAGTTATGGAAAACATATAGGACAGTGCCTCATTCATAGGAAGTGCTCAAGAAATGTTAGCTACCGTCATCTTCGGGAGCTCTGGTGGTGCAGTGCCTAAGGCATTTGACTGCTAACTGGAAGGCTGGCGGTTCAAACCCATAGCCACTCCTCGGAAGGAAGACTGGGAATCTACTTCTGTAGAGATACTGCCTTGGAAACCCAAGGAGGGGTCGCTATGAGTCAAATCAACTTCAGGTTTTTTTTTTTCCCCTGTATCATCATCTTCAACATCATCAGCATCAGACCATCATGCCAGACAGCCCAAAGAAACACAAAATGCTGCCAAAAAGAGCCTCTGAAGTTTTAAGCCTTTATTTTAAAAACTCCTCTCCCATTCCCAAGCATCACCAAGGATTATCCCATCTTCAGTGGGAGGAGAATTACCCCAGTGAGTATGTGGGACACACAAGAAGTAGATACATTAGGTTCCTGTCCTCAAGGACCCGTGAGAGAATAGGACACACACAGGAGAGTGGGTAGAGCTCACGTGTGTGGACTGGGGAGAAGCTCGGGCGTCACCTCTCACCTTACCTATTTTGGGTACCAGTAGTAAAGTGCATTTTCTGATTTTATTCTCACAACAACCTTGTGATGTAGGCAGGGGAGGGAATAATATCCATATTTGTAGATGAAGAACATGAGGCATAGAAAGCTCAGGTAAGTTGCCCACAGTGGTAAAGGACAAAGCTAAGAAACCAGTCCTGTGGGGCCTGGCTGCTGTTCTTTCTTAAACACTATAATGTTTTGCATCATTCATGAAGGCTTGAATGCCAAGCAGAGTGCTTTCCATCCTCACCCAGAGCTGGGACCCACCCAAGCACACCCTCTCCCACCAGCAGACACCTGAGGATTCCCACACCTTGACCTCCTTCTAACTCCTGTCAGCAGAAGAGGAATACTCCCTTTTCCTGCGTCCATGATCTTCCCACCTGTGCCCTCAGCCCCACCCTCCCTCACCAACTCAAGGAACTTGCTCCATCCTGTCCCCCTCCTTTTTTAAAAAATAATTTTTTTCAGCTTCATGGTTATCATTTAATTTCCATAGAATAAAACCCACCCATTTTAATTGTACAATTTATGATTTCTCTCTCTCTCTCTTTTTTTTTTTTTTTTTTTATGCAGTGAGCAGCAGTTGTGGTTTCAGTGGCAGAATTCTTGCCTTAGGACCTCTGGTGGCGTAGTGCCTAAGGCACTTGACTGCTAACCAGAAGGCTGGAGGTTCAACCCACCAGACACTCCTCGGAAGGAAGATGGGGCAATCTACTTCCATAGGGATACCACCTCGGGAACCCAAGGAGGGGTCACTATGAGTTGGGTCCGACTCAATGGCACATAACAACAACAACATGCTGAAGACCTAGGTTCAATTCCCAGTCAGTGCACCTCAAGTGCAGCCATGACTATCTATCAGTAGAGGCTTGTGTGTTGCTATGATACTGAACGCGCTGAACAGGTTTCAGTGGAGCTTCCATACTAAGAGGGACTAGGAAGCAAGGCCTGGTGATCTACTTCCCCAAATCAGCCAATGAAAATCCATCTTGATCAGGTTTCAGCAGAGCTTCCAGACTAAGGTAGACTAAGATGAAAGGGCTGGCAATCTACTTCCAGAAAACCAGCCAATGAAAATCCTATCAATCACAATGGCCAATCCCATTGAGCATGGGGTCACCATGAGTTGGGTGCTGATTCAATGGCAGCTAACAACAACGACATTTATGGGTTTGGGCACAAGCATACAATCGTGTAACCACCCCCCACAATTGAGTGTAGAGCATTTATATTACCCTCAAAATGTCCTCTGTGGCCTTTTGTTCTCAATCTCCTCTCTCCACTTCTAGTCCCAGACAGCAACTGAAGTTTCTGTTAGCATTGTTTAGCCTTTGCTAGAATAAAAATGAGTCATGTAGCCTATACTCATTTGTGTCTAGTTGCTTTCACTCAGTAACGTTCCTGAGATCCACCCATGATGTTTTATGTGCCTATACTTCATTCCTTATTATTGCTAAGTCTGATTCCACGGTATGATATACCATAGTATGTTTATCTGTTCAACTCTTGGTGGACATTTGGGCTTGATTCCAATGTTTAGCTATTATGAATAATGCTTCTATGAACATTCCTGTTCAAGACTTTGGGTGGACATTTGCTTTCCTTCCCCCTGGATAGATACTAGGAGTGGCATAGCTGGGTCACATGAAGGATATGTTTATAAGAAACTACCAAAACTGTTTGGTCGTGTCCTAGAAAGTTAAATATACACTCTCTCCTTTATTTCAATATGACATAGAAAGCCCTCCCTTCCTAGCATGGCCTCATATGCATTTGATCAAAGTATAATTTTCAAAAAGTTAAGAACACGAGCCTCTTACATATACAGTAAACACATGTCAGGGCTTTATTTAATTCATTAAGTAAAACCTTTATTAAATTCATTAATGAGGTTCAGTAGAGACCATGGGCAAAGTTAATGGGAAAAAGAATGCTGGGATAAGATTGCAAAGTTGGATACAAAATCAGTCAGTGTCCTACAAGATGATAATACTGTAACCTTTGACATTCATTTTTTCTACAAGGTAAAAATTATTTGCAACTTATCAATTCCCTACCAGTTAATACATAAATGTAGAGTTCTACTCATAGTAAACAGGAGCTCTGGTAGAGTGTAGATAAGGCACTTGACTGCTAAGTGGTAGGACAGCAGTTCAAACTCATCAGCCATTCCATGGAAGGAAGACGGGGCTATCTACTTCCATAAAGATTACAGCCTCGGAAACCCAATGGGGGTCGCTATGAGTCAGAAACAACTCGATGGCAGTCAGTTTTGTTTTGTTTGGTTTGGTTTGGTTTTACTCGTAGTAAATAGGAAGTCAGACAAAGCTATCTCTCCTAAAGCATCGGAGGATTCTTAGCTGGCTGTTAAGATGGATTTTGAAAGAGACACAGTTCTCTTTTTGCCTTATTTCTAAATTTTGGATAATTTTGCTTGTTATTGTTGTTAGGTGCCATTGAATCAATTCTGACTCATAGAGACTCATTGTACAACATCACAAAATGCTGCCCATCCTGCACCATCCTCACAATCCTTGCTATACTTGAGCACATCATTGCAGTCACTATGTTAATTCATCTTGTTGAGGGTCTTCCTCTATTTTGCTGACCCTCCACTTTATCAAGCATGATATCCTTCTCCAAGGAATGGTCCTTCTCCAGGGACTGGTTCCTTGTGACCAGTCTGGTCCCTGTATTAACTTGGTAAGAGGGACTGGTCCCTCTTACTAAAGTAGGTCAGAGAAAGTCTGGCCATTCTTGTTTCCAAGGAGCATTCCGGCTGCACTTCTTCCAGGACAGATTTTTCATTCCTATAGCGGTACTTTGAGTATTCTTCGCCAACACCACAATTCAAAGGCATCAACTCTTCTTTTGTCTTCCTCATTCTTTGTCCAGCTTTCACAAGCATATGAAGTGATTGAAAATATCATAATTTTGCTTAGTGAAAACAAAAAACAACAACAAAACACTTGCCATTGATCCTACTCATGGCAAGTCCTCATGTGTCAGAGTAGAACTTTGCTCTGTAAGGTTCTTTAATAATATTTTATTTTTGGTGAAAATACACAGCAAAACCCATCCTCATTCAATAATTTCTAGACATGGTAATCAGGGACACTAGTTATATTCTTCACCTTGTGTCAACATTCTAGCTACTTCTTTCTAGTTATTTTACTCCTCTTAACTTCCAGTCCCCAACCTTCTTGTCTATGATGTGGAATAGCTATTGTCCATTTCCATTATATAGATAATATTTTAAAAGAGTACCACACTCAAAGGTAACAATCTTTATTTTTTGAGTTAAACTGTTACTTTGTTTAAAGGTGACTCCAGGGGATAGTTTTGATCCATAGGGTTTTCAGTGGCTGCAATTTTGGAAGTAGACTGTCAGGCCTTCCTTCCCAGGCACCTCCAACCTTTCAGTTAGCAGCCCAATGTGTTAACCATTTGTACCTCCCAAGAACTCCTTTCTTCAGCAGACAAAAAACCACAGCAGTTGCTGTGGAGTGGATTCCAACCAAAGGCGATTCCATGTGTTACAGACTAGAACTGCTGCACAGGGTTTTCTTGATTGTAATCTTTATGTCAGCTGATTGCCAGGTCTTTCTTCCTTGGTGCCACTGGGTGAGTTTGAACCACTGAACTTTTAGGTTAGGAGTCTATTGCAAACCATTTGTACCACCCAGGGAAGTCTTTTCATAAAAAGTCACACTGAAAATATTTGTGGTTCTATAAATACCTGGCTCCTCCCTGCCTCTGTCAATGTACCAGCTTCTTTCTGTTGGTTCCCAAAAGAAATGCACTTCTTCCTTAACCTAACTCCTCCTCTCTCCTGTGACTGCTCTTCTTTCACTCCCTCATGCTTGAGGTCAAATGTCAATCACATCCTGAAACTCCTCCCCCCACTTCCTCTGGCCCCAGTGGCATTCCTGGCTTCCCTCCAGCCTCTGGCCCTGCATCCCAGCTTGCCATTGCAACATCAGTTGGCCTCTTCCAGAAGCTGTGGCCTTCTGCAGGGCAGGGACTGCTTTTTCACTTTTGTATCCCCAGGGCCTAGACCAGTGCCTGGCCCCTCATAAGGCTTAATAAATGTTTGCTGAATAAGAATGTGGTACTGACTAGATGCCTCCTCAAGGTCCTTTCTAGACTCAATGAGTCCCCATTTCTGGAATGATTGCCTTAGTTATGCATTCTCTATTTCTCTCTCTCTCTGTCAAGCTCTCTCCACACTGCATTGAAATACAATGGAAACAGAAAAAGTGTCTTCCTATTCAGCTGGGGACTATGGACAGAGGCAGCACTCCACGCCCTCAAGCCCTTTTCCGTATAAGGTGCATTCAGCCACTTGTAACCAAAAGTGGTCCAGGGAGACCTTGGGCTGGCTAAGGGATCCACCTTTTCACTTATTTGGGAGGATTTTCAGGTCTTCACACCTTTACCTTGGTACTCTGGGTCTGGAGTTCCCTCACTTTAGAGGAAGCCTGGCCCTGCTGAGGACTCACAGATTTAAAAACACAAAGAGCTTGATTGTATGGTAATTTCCTCTTTACAAAACTACTGAGCCTTCTGAATTCTTCTTTGTGCTATTATTGTTGTTGTTTGCTGCCTTCCTAGTGGGTTCTGACTCCTGGTGCCCCCATGTGTGCAGAGTAGAACTCCTTCTTCTATAGAGTTTTCAAGACTGACCTTTTGGAAGTAGATCACCAGGCCTGTCTTCCAAGGTGCCTGTGGGTGAGTGTGAACTACTAACTTTTTGGCTAGTAGCCTGGTGTTTAACGGTTGTACCTCTGCTGCTATTATGTGCTGTCAAGTCAATTCTAACTCATAGCACCCCAAAGTGATAGAGAAGAATTGCCCCATAGGGTTTCCTAGGCTATAATCTTCATAGGAGAAAATTGCCAGTTCTTTTCTCCTGAGTGGCTAGTGGGTTCAAACTGGCATTCTTTCAGTTGGCAGCCGAGTGCATAAACACTACACTGCCAGGCCTCTTTCATTGTACTTGTTGCACCTTTTATTATTGGCTTCCTTAATTAAATAAGCTTTAGACATCTCCCTCCTCCTCCCAAGTTTCCCAGGAGGGGAAATTTTCTTGTTGTGAGTTAGACAGGGCTTCCTGCAGAGGGTTCCCACATCTAGACCAACCAGTTGCTGTGGAGTCAACTCCGACTCATGATGACTCATGTGTGTTAGAGTAGAACCATGCTCCCCAAGGTTTTCTGTGGCTGATTTTTCAGAAGTAGATAGACAGGCCTTTCTTCCGAGGCACCTATGGGGGTGCTGAGTGTGTTAACCATTTGCACGCTCTTCTCCTGTGATGTGGTTGGTTATTATTAATATTACATCTCTCTTATTCTATAGTATTTGTATTTTGTCATCCAAAAATTGAGCACATATGGCTACTTGCCAGGCATTGTGCCTGAGTTATACACAGTTCGTTTAATTTAATCTTCACAACAATCTTGTAAAGTAAGTATTCTCATTTTGGGCTTACAGATGAGGCTCAGTGAGGTCAGAAACTTGTCCAAGAGCTCACAGCTGACTAGAAGTGAGCTGAGATTTGTGAGGAGACCTGATACTCTGAATTCTCTAAATTCCACCCTCTTCACCACAATGTTTCATAGTGATTAAAGGATTCAGCTGCTAACCATGAGGTTGGCAGTTTGAACCCACCGGGTCTGTGGGAAATAGATAAGGCAGTCTGCTTCTGTAAAGATTTACAGCCCCAGAAACCCATTGGGCAGTTCTACTCTGTCCTAAAGGGTCTCCATGAGCCTGAATCAACTTGATGCTCATGAGTTTGGTTGGGGTTTAACCACAATGCAAGATGCCCTTGTGGCACAGTGGTTAAGTGTTCTGCTGCTAACTGAAAGAATGGAGGTTTAAACCCATTAGCCACTCTGTGGAAGAAGATGTGACAGTCCGCTTTCGTAGATTTACAGCCTTGAAAACCCTATGATGCAGCTCTACTCTGTCCTATAGTGTTGCTATGAGTCACAACCAACTTGATGACAGTGGGTTGGGTTGGGTTTTTTAACCATAATGCTACCTGGGCTTTATATGACTCAAAACTTGGCCCCAGAGAGCTGACTCAGTCATGGAAGCAGAACCAGAGATCTTGAGTTTCGGGGGGCGGGCAGAGGTGGGCAGCAGAGAGGGAGTTTCAGGAACCCCTGAAATCAGGGCATGCTGGAATAGATACTGTCTGTTGCAGACACAAAGCCAGACTGATCCCTTTCCCTTCCTCTCTCCAGGGTGGAACCTTCTTAGTAGAACAGGTCCAGCCCTGTGATGTCACGCCAACGGGCAGGGCTTCTGGGGATTGGTGACACCTGCTGACGTCAGACAAATGGAGGGATCACATGTTCTCCCTGTTTCCAGGGACAGTTCCCCAATAATTGCAATTACAAATCTCTCTCAGTACCCTTTCCCAGCAGAAGATGGAGTCATGCTGGGCAGGGAAAGATTGCTGGGAGTTCCATTCTGGCCGAGATTTGAAACCATGCCTTAGGAGTTCCCAGGCCACTGAAACACTGGGTGTCTCTAGAGAAGTCACTTGGCCTCTTTGGGCTATATCTAGGCTGCAGCCCCCTAAATCAGCAAAATAAAGAGGGTAGAGGAGGGATTTCCCAGGACCCTGTTCAGAGTTCCAGAGGAGGGAGTGTGGGGCTTGGTCTGAGTATATCGTGGCGTCTGGCCCTGATAAGTCCCCGCCACTTCGGTGGCCTTCTCGCCCAGGTGGCCGCTGAGCGAGGACGTGACTCAGCCGACTCCGCGCTCAGTTTCAGCTTCACCCCGCCCCCGCCCCGGGCCTTCCATTTGCTGTTCACTCCCGGGAGCAGGTGCACCCGGGTCACCTCAAGCGCGGGAGGAAGAGGTAGAAGCTCTGGGCCTGGGGAAGTTGGGGTTCTACCTGACCCCACCCCTCGCAGGTGGCCCAAGGCCAGGGTGCGGTCTTGGGGCTTCTCCGCAGGGTGAAAGGCTTAGAGGGTACGAGAGAGGTCTGAGCCCTCCTAGCACAACCCTGCCCCCCAGCCCAGGCACCGCCCCTCCCTGGGGGCCCCAGGTTTCAGTCTGCCACCCCGCCCAGCTGCTGAATCCTCAACTATCTGCTTCTAATCTCTTCTCGGGAGTCTTCCGGCCGGTCTCCCGTGGTCGTTGGCGGTTTCAGTCGTAATTCACCGGCTGCTCCTTGTAAACTCAGCCCCGGCCCCACCCTCAGCCCGAGGCCTCAGCGCTGGAGCACAGCCAGCTCCAGAGAGGGAGGGGGTGCCTGGAGGTGCGGGGGTGGGGGTGGCGCGCGACCCGAGCTGCTTCTAGCGTTGAGATGTGGAGGTCAGGCCCCTTGTACCACAAGGTGGGCAGGACATGTAAGAGGGGAGCTGCACAGGGAGGTAGCCTAATTCTACCTGGGTTGGAGGGGTGAAGCTGAGGGAGAGGGAGAGGAGAGCTGTTGGGAAGACTGGAAAGTATGGTGAAAGACACTAGTTTGTGAGTCTGGAAACTTACAGTTTTGAGTCCTGGTTTGGCCAGACTTCCCTCTGACCTTGGGCATGCCCATTGCCCTTTTGGTGCCTCAGTATCCCCATCTGTACAAGATGCGTGCTCAGTTGGTGAGCTCAGGCACTTTCTAACCCTGGCAGTCTGTGGTCTACTCAAGTGGGCTCTACCACCTCACACCCAACTTTCCCATACCCCTACCCAGCTCCTGTGTTTCCCTGAAGGAGGAAACGAGAGACCCTGTTGGCTGTCATGGAATAAGAAAAGGATCTGGGTCCCTGTGTGAAGCAGCCCAAAGACAACCTGAATTCTCCTCCAAGGTGTCCAAGGCAGCTTGCCCCTCCATAGGCCCAGGCTCCAAGATCACAGAGCAGACAACAAAGCCAGGCAGGTGGAAAATTCCCTCTGGCCCTCTGCCCAGGCACCCTGGATGGCAACTGTGCCAGACTGGGCGGGCAACAGCAGGGAGCTCAGGGTAGCAACAGACAGCCTGGCAGCCATGGGGAGCTGGTGAGGGCCTGCCAAGGCCTCCCCAGAGCTTGTTCCTTGTCCCATGAGAAAATTGCATTTTGCTAAGGTGGACAGACAGAGGGAAGGAGGGGTGATGGGGAAATGCCTGATGGTTTCTCTTTTGAAATCTTGGGGCTTCTTGGAAGTTGCAGCCCTTAGTGGAGTTCCTTCCAGTAGTCTGAGCTGAGTGATCCCTGGGACAGCAAGGGAGGATAGAAGAGAGTTTGTCTAGAACTGTAGGGGACAAACGATATTGTGCCTGCTGTACCCCTATTCACTGCAGTCTCGCCCTTGTGACCTCGATTAGTGTGTGTCCCCCTCAAGCCCATGCTCATCTCTAACTTGAGGATAATCATCTCGGCTCTGCCTTTCTGGAAGGGCGTGAAGCCATACCCATGAAGGGACTTGGAAAGTAAAAAACTCTGTACAGGTGACTTGAGTCTGGAGGCTGAAACACTTCCCATGGTCTATGTGTCTGTGGGTCCCTTGAGTCAGAAAAGCCAGGGCAGAGGATTCCTTCTTCCTTGTCTGTGCCCATACCCTCAGAAGGTTGCTGAGTTACCATGGCAACATTTCTCTCTCCATTATCTCCCCCAAGGCCTTTCCCAGAGTCTAGAGTTGATTTAGAAAATGTTTACCCACAAACATTTTCAAGTTGCTAGTCAGTTCAGGTGGAACTGAAGAAGCCGTTTTACGGCTTTGCCAGGTCATGGCCAGCCCCTCAAATCACTCCATTGAGACCTCCACTGGACAGGCAAAGGCTTAGGTGTCAGGGTGTGGTGAGGTCAAGGTGAGCCTATGTACTGCTGGGAAAGCTATCCAAAGGGCATGTCCCACTGACCCGGAGTCAGCAGCTTCTGAGCGTCATTGCCAATACAGGAACATTGTCCGTCTGGGCTGGCAGGAGAAGGCCCTAAAGATAAGGCAGGGCATGAACCCGACTCCATGACAGCCAATTAGCTCCGCTCCAGGAACCCAACTGCTGTGACTCACTGACAACCAATCAGAGGCCCTGGTACAGGCACCTTTTCCAGCCAGACACACCTGTGAACCTGCTAGCCATCTGTTGGACCACACCCCTGTCCCCAACAATTCTAGAAAGAAATATAAATCTCTTTTTACAGCTGCACGTAGAGAGTTCTGTAACTCTAGTGTGGAGATAGGTGCATGATGATATATACTGAGCACAGACACATGCACAAATGTATAAAGATGTACCTGTTTAAAAATGTCTCATCAATTAGATTCTGACTCATGGTGACCCCTTGAGTGTCAGAGTAGAATTGTACTCCATAGGATTTTCAGTGGCTGATTGTTTTCTGAAGTAGCTACCAGGATTTCTTTTTTCATTTTTATTGTGATTTGGGTGAAAGTTTACAGAACAAATTCATTTTCCACACAGCAGTTCATACACATTTTGTTTGATGACATTGACTGCAGTCCCCACAGTGTAACAGCTCTCTTCCCACTTCCTCCCTGTAGTTACCTCTTCCCTGTGTCCTTCCTTCCTATGCATTCCTGCCCCCTGAGCTATCTCCCTGTGCAAATACTGCCCTTCTGTTCTCCTTAACTGATCATTCTAAGGAGTGTATCTATTTGATGTAAATGTTCACCCTATATGCCTTCTATCATTTGGCTGGAAGTCACAGGAGTGAGTTTAGTTCCAGGCCTGAAGGGTCACTAGGGACCATGGTCTTGAGGGTTTCACTAGGCTCTATCAGACCAGTAAGCCTGGTCATTTTTTTGTTTGTTTGTTTTGTGTTAGTTTATATTGTGATTTGAGTGAAAGTGTACAGAAGAAATTCATTTTCCATACAGCAGTTCATACACATTTTGTTCATGACCAAACCCACTGCTGTTGAGTCAGATCCTACTCATAACAACCCCTCCTTGGGTTTCTGAGGCAGTATCACTACGAAAGTAGATTGCCCTATCTTCCTTCCGAGGAGTGGCTGGTGGGTTTCAACCCAGCCTTTGGATTGCAATTTCCCGCCATGTAACAGCTCTCTTCTACTTCCTCTCTATGGTTACATCTTCCCTCTGCATTCTTGCCCCCTGAGCTATCTCTCTGTGCAAACACTGCCCTTCTAGTCTCCCATGATTGATTGCTCTAAGGAATGTATCTACCTGATGTCAATGTTCACCCTGTATGCCTGTCCATTGTTTGGCTGGAAGCCACAGGACTGAGTTCAGTTCCAGACCTGAAGGATAACTAGGGACCATAGTCTCAGAGGTCTCACCAGGCTCTATCAGACCAATAAACCTGGCCTTTTTTTCCTTATGATTTTGAGTTTTGTTCCACATTATTCTTCTACTCTACCCAGGATCTCCTGCACTGATCCCTTTCCTAGTGGTTGACAGTGGTAGCTGGGCACCATTTAGTTCTTCTGGTCTCATGGTCATATAGGCTGAGGTTTGCACAGTCCACTAGTCCTTTGAACTAATTGTTCCCATGCATCTTTGGTTTTCTTCATTCTTCTTTGCTCTGGACGAGGAGAGACCCATTGTTGGGTCTTTGCTCTGGACAAGGAGAAACCCATCTAGATGGCTGCTTGCAAGCTTTTAAGATTCCAGTAGCTTTTCACCAAAGTAGGATGTAGAACAATGTTTTTGTGTAGTATATTATGCCAGTTAAGTTTGATGTCCCCCATGACCATGGTCCTGAGCCAATAAGTCCACTATCTTGCTCCATCAGGGTGGTTGACTGTGGCTAAGACATTACCATAACTTTGTTCACTGTTAGATCTATTTATATGGACATTCTTATAGCACATACAAATATGTATGTGGAAATATCATCTGCCAACCTAATATATGTTTATTGGTATATTTCCCTTTAGCCTAGACATTCCTGATCATTTGGTCTCCAGGCCTTTTTTTTTTTTTTAAATTGTGATTTGGGTGAAAATTTACAGAGCAAATTCACTTTCCAAATAACAGTTCACATATACTTTGTCTCATGACATTGACCACAATTCACCACAATGCAACAGCTCCCCTCCCACTTCCTTCCGACAGTCACCTCTTCCCTGTGTCCATCCCTCCATGCAACCCTGTCCCCTGAGCTGTCTCCCTGTGCATAAGCAGCCCTTCTTTCTCCCATGATTGTTCTCTCCAAGGAATGTATCTACCTCAGGGAAATGTTCAACTCCTATGCCTGTCTTTTGCTTGTCTGGAAGCCATAGGTGTGGGTTCAATTTCAGACCTAAAGGGCAACTAGGGGCCATAGTCTCAGTGGTTCCACCAGGTTCTATTAGACCAGCAAACCTGGTCCTCCAGGCCTTTCTTATGAGGTGCCTCTGGGAGGACTACTAACCTTTAAGTTAGCTACACAGATGAAAATGTAACCACCTTTAGCCCCACTCCTTCCTTCTTCTACCAAGGTCACCACCATCTCCACTGTCCTCCACTTCTTTGGTCAGAAATTGACAAAAGAGAAGAGGTCCAGGATATTGCAAGAGACCTGAGTATGTCTCTCCAGCGTTCAGCTTCCTGTGATCTGTTAGCCCAACAGTAGCCTAAAAATTTTCCCTCTAAGACACCCCTCATCCTGTGCAAGAAAAAAAAAATTAACTGAAGTCTCATTCATTGAAAGCGACTGAGAGCTCCTGTAGACTCATGTTAAATATGAGGGCCAGGGCCCAAAGAGGGGGATTCTTCATGAAAAGACAGACACAGTGCTCAATATTGTTGGCAAAGTTGTCTTGCCACAGAGTTCCAGAAGCCAGGTCGACTGGGGCCCAGTGTCCTACAAGGAGGATTTCCTGGGTGGATGTGTCTTAGGTGGCAGAGGTGGAGCAGGCATGCTGAGAAGATAAATACCCTATATTGTCCTCCTATCTTTCCTACCTTGTCACCTGCGTGAGTGTCAGGAGAGCTAGGATCCCATGTCTGTTCTGACATGGAAAGGGGCTGAACCAGAAGGTTAGAGTTATCTCATAGACCCTGGAGCTCTGGGCTGTGTGCCAGAAAGACCTCAACGGAGCTCCGGAACAACTTAATTGTTTCATATAACACTGGAGCGGTCAGAAGAAACCCACATCCACATTTTCCCATTGTTTAGATGCATGTGCTCATCCTACTAAGTACTGAGCCCCTGGACATGGCCTTGACTTAACACACCACATCTACAGCACAGCACTGCTAAGAACAACAACCACCACAAATATATATGAAGTACACACTTAGTGGCAGAAACAGTGCAAGGTACTGGAGAGACAAGGATGAACAAGGCACTTGCCTCCTGAAATTTGTACTCATGTAGAATAGCTCTAGCAAAGAACAAAGCTACCCCACCCCACCCTCACTGTCACAGGAACCCAAATCCAAGTGAGGCTTGCAGACCCACAGGACTTCTGTGCTGTGTAGAACGGGAAGAAAAGGGACAAGTCTTCAGAGGACTTAAAGGGGCAACAATTGACCACCACAGCCAAGGATATCCAGAGGTGGGAGGAGTTTTGCCAGAGTCCAGAAGTTATTCGATTCATCTCTAGGTCGTGTCACCCAAAGTTGGGTAGCCACCTGGGCCCTACCTGCTTCAGGGAACAGCTGTGATTCAATGGCTGGGCAAGCCTGAGTCAGTGTGGAGTCTTTTTGTCTATCTTTAGCCTCTTTGAATGTGGAGAATTTCCTCTATCTTTCCTACAGAAACCTTTGTCCCTCTCCCTTTGAAGCACTCTCTGCTTCTCCTCCATCCCCAGTCTGGAACAATGGTTGAAGTGGGCATAGAATAAACTCTTCACTCTGGAATGGGGAGAGGAAACCCTTGAACACCTCCTTGGGACCCTTGGATGTCTGGGATTTTGGCAGCATGGTCCAAATCCCTCAGCCACATTCTAGTCGGCCAACCAGAAGTTCAGAGTCCCCCCTCAGCATGGTATTTCAGGAAGACTGCACCCTGGTATTGTGAGCACAAGACCCAGCGGTGTTTGAGGAGTGCTCTTAATAGGACCAGGGGCCACAATAGAGGAAGAAGGAATGAGGGAGAGAGGAAGGGAATCAGCATTTATTAAGACACCCCCCCCCTTTTTTTTAAATTGTGATTTGGGTGAAAGTTTACAGAGCAAATTCATTTTCCATACAGAGTTCATACACATTTTGTTTCATAACATTGACTGCAGTTCCCTACAATGTAACAGTTCTCTTCCCACTTCCTCCCTTATTTACCTCTTCCCAGTGTCCTTCCCACCCATGTGCTCCTGTCCCAGAGCTGTTTCTTTGTGCAAACTCTGCCCTTCTGTTCTCCCACGATTGACTGATTGATTGCTCCCAGGAGTGTATCTACCTGATGTAAATGTTCACCCCATATGCCTGTCTATCATTTGGCTGGAAGCCACAGGAGTGAGTTCAGTTCCAGACCTGAAAGGTAACTAGTGGCCATAGTCTCAAGGGTCTCACTAAGCTCTATCAGACCAGCAAACCTGGTCTTTTTTGTTTTGTTTATGATTTTGAGTTTTGAAGAACCCAGTTTGTGACAATACTGCCTCTTATTTAATATTCTGAACAGCCCTTTGAGGATGTATTATTATCCTCATTTACAGGCAAAACTGAGGTCCAGTTAAGTGACTTGCCCAAGGCTGCACAGCTAAGAAGTAAGGAAATGCAAATTTATGTGAATCCAATTTCATGTTATGTCCAAGACAACCCATCACCTCAAGAGAAGGGGAGGAAGAAGGTGCTGCTCTTTGACTCAGTAGCTGAAGTACAACCATCTTTGCCTCAGTACCTGTGAAAGCTGCCCAGGCGGACACCACCTATGGAAGGGTTAACCCCTCCTCCTCGACTTTGTGCTGCATTCCTTAGTGCTGAGCGCAGGCTGGCAGCTTGTGTCAGGACATCAGGGCAAGAAAGCAGAAAGGACAGGGCCAGGGCACCTGGAAATGAATAATCTGTTTGTCCTGGCCCTGCTACCCTGCTGTTGTGTGGAGCTGGGGAAGATGGTGGTCAGCACCAGCACCTGAGGGAAAGGGCTGGGATGAGGAGGCCAGCCAGCTCTGGAAGTTCTTGAAACTAATCTACATGCGGAGCAGTCTTCATCTCCCCAGACACCGTCACCATCTAAACAGAAACTGCAATGGCTCTCTCACCTCCCCCCAGCTGGGGCCAAACCCATAATAGCCATAGCCTGCGTGCATATTAGCTCTGCCCTAAAGTTTCATCCTAACTCTCCCCACCCACCCCAGAGCTTCAGACCCAGGTCCCAGACTCCAGAGGGCTCTCTAGCCTGTCCCTCCAGCTGCAGGCTGAGAATACAGTGCAGGCTTCTGTCCAAGAACAGCCTAGTGCCTCAGGGACTCAGGCCCCTTCTTGCCTGGAATCCCTGGGGGAGGGGAAGATATGAAAACATGTAAAGTTGTCTTCCACCCAAACTCCTCCAGCCTCACCCCAGCCCTACCCCGGTTCCTCCATGGCCTGGTCTTGTGCTCTAGCACCCAGACTCTCCTCCAGGTGGGTCACAGTACCCCACCCAGCAGACTGGATTTTCTTGGAATAAGCCTTTTCTCCCCACTAGCTACTTTTCTGCTTAGAACTTACGCCTAACCTCCTTTCTGCCACACTCTCTTCTTCACTCCCACCCAAACCCTACTCCTGAAGGAATCTCTTCTAAGACTTCTTTCTGAGAAGCCTTCTATGTCTCACCCAAGCCAATTCTGGTTGATCTCAAACATGCCTGCCCTGTTGTCCATGGTCACATACCTTCACCTGTCATATCATTCAGGCTTGTTGCTGTCAGATGCTATTGGGTTGGCTCCGACCCATAGCAACCCCACATACCACAAAACAAAATGTTGTCTGGTCCTGCACCATCCTCACGATCATTGCTATGTTTTAGCTCATTGTTGTAGCCACTGTGTCAATCCATCTTGTTGAGGGTCTTCCTCTTTTTTGCTGACCCTGTACTTTTTACTAAGTATGATGTCCTTCTCCAGGGACTGGTCTCTAGCTCCTACTCCTCATGTATTTGATTTTATGTCTGTCTCATATCTGGGTCCTGTGTGTATGTATTTTGTTTCTTCCAGGGGACAGAACCAGGACCAATGGGCATATGTTCCTGGAGTCAAATTTCTAGTAAGGGGGCAGCTTTCATGTTACAGCTATCTAACGCTGGGATGGGCTGCCTTGAAAGGTAGTGACCTCCCCGTCAATGGAGAGATTCAAACAGTGGCTGATTTTCCTTTAGTAATAAATATTTTTAAGCACCAATTATGTGTCAATAAACATTTGTTAAACAAAACCCAACATGACTTATTCCCCTCTTATTGTACATATGCATCTCATTAAACAAATTGGGATTTTGTTCTGGTGGGGCCAGCCAGTTGGGTCCTGAGAGGCCAGTCCTTGTAGTTACTCTGATATGGAAAGGATTCTTACTAGGAAAGCTTCACCTAGAGGGCAGGCTGTAGGTAAGCAAAAGACAACTAGCCCTCTACCCTCATCTGGATTTGAGGAGAATGAATGTTTATAGGTGAGCTCCTGGCAGTGGGAGCTGTGATGGAGGGACTCTGTGATCTAGAAGGTAGGAAGACACTTGTAGGTTTGATTGTCTGATTCCTTGTAACTGGTTATGTTTATAGCTCTTCGCCGCTCTTGATTCTTCCTAACGTTTGAACATTCTGCCTTGCCTTAGCTGCGCAATGGCATTGTGAGGATAGTGTTTGGAATAGGACTTCCTGGGTAAGCCGCCAGGCTGGCAAGAGAGTAGTTAGTGAGAGATCCTCAGAGGAAAGGAGCATCTGGGAGCAGGCAGAGAAGGTTATTGCAAGTCTTCTCGTTGGAAATCTTACCACTGACCACCTTGAAAGTCATAAGTTTTAATTTTAAGAAAGCCCGACGTTTCCTGACCTCCTTCCCTCCCTCCATCAGAAGGACTTTGGCATTATGTAATAATAAGTAGGATTTGGTGAATAATTTCATACCTCTGTTACCACTTATGTATTATTATTTTTTCTTAAAAACATGCATCAAGCACTCACTGAAGGAAGACCAGGCACTGAGGAAGCAAGAGACAGGAAGATAGGAAGACAGAGGCTCGGTGAGTCTGAGGTCCGTGAGCTCCTGCATGGCCAGTGTTTGCTCTCTCCATCTCCTCCCATAGCTTCCTCCATAGCTTTGCAGCAGAAGCTCCAAGCACAGCCCATTTGACTACAGTGGGAATACTTTACATGGCCAGTATTAAACTCTAGCATGCATGATAATCCCTTAGAAGGTTTGCTAAAATCCAGATTGCTAGGCCTACCCCCAGAGTTTCTGATCCAGCAGCTTTGAGAGTATATACCAAAACTAAACCAAACTCACTGCCGTCAAGTTGGATCTGACTCATAGCGACCCTTCCTTGGGTTACCAAGGCGGTATCACTACGGAAGTAGATTGCCCAACCTTCCTTCCAAGGAGTGGCTGGTGGATTTGAACCATCAGCCTTCTGGTTAGCAGTCAAATAAATGCCTTAAGCACTATGCCACCAGAGCTCCCTGAGAATACATGCTTAGCTGCTAATTCAGCTGCTAAAAGTTGAAGGTTCAAGTCCACTAAGAGGTACCTTGGAAGAAAGGCCTGGTGACATACTCCCAAAAAATCAACCTTTGATAACACTGTGAAGCACAATTCTACCCTGACACACACAGGATCGCCATGAGTCTGAGTTGACTCCTTGGCAACTGGTGCTGGTAATAGGTTTCTACATGTTGCTGATGCTGCTGGTCAGAGACCAAACCTTGAGAACCACTGACTTACATTATTATGGAAGTTTTATCTTTTTAAAATGCCTTATACTGACCATGATAGCATCAGGGCTGGGGTTTTACTTCTTACCTTTTATGGAGGAGAAAAATGAAGGGCAGGGAGGTTCTATGACTTCATGTCTTCCTTTTCTGTCCCTCTATGTCCCGTATCACAATTTAGTTATATTTTCAGGACTTTAGTTTTTTAATGGCTACCTCCTTCAATGGAATGTGAGGTCCAGGAGGGCAGAGATCGTATTGTGCTGTTCGCTTTGTATCCTGAGTGCCTAGAAAAAATGCCTGAGACATAGCAGAGCTCAACTAGTATTTGTACTATCACAGGGCAGAGTTGAGACAGGTCCCAGACGCTCTGAGTTTTAGAAGCACATTTTTTCTATTAGCAGTCCTTCACTTTTCCTCCTGAATAGGGCCTGAGTGTCCCTTGGGAGCATGGACACTGGGCCAAAAGCCTGGAGTGTGGAGGAGAGTTGGCACAGTGAGATCTGGTGGGGTCAGAGTGTACCCAGGCATACTGCCCTCTCCCACCAGTCCTAGTCTGGTGCCAGCTGCTGGCCAAACAGATTCCCTTGTTCAGGTCTGGAACCCTGGAAGAGGTGAAGACTTATCTCAGAACGTTCCCTCCCTAGCCCTTTGGCTGCCTCTGGATCCTCCCTGTGTTTTAATTTCCTCATGTGTAAAGTGAACATGGGTGCTCTGGTGATGGAGTGCCTAAGGCATTTGAGTCCTAACCAGAAGGTTCGGCAGTTCAAACCCACCAGCTGGTCTGTGAAAGGAAAATGGGACAATCTAATTCCGTAAAGATTGACCTCTTTGGAAACCCAATGGGGGTCACTACGAGTCAGAATCGACTTGATGGCAGTGAGTTCGGCAGTTTTTGGTTTTTTTTTTTTTGGTTTAAAGTGAAGATAATAATAGTCAGTTTGTCCTACTGTGGTGGTTTGTGTGTTGCTATGATGCTGGAAGCTACACCTTCAGTATTTTAAATCCCATGCTGGGTGACCTTCAGTGGTGCTTCTACAGTAGGACAGAGTAGGAAGAAAGGCCTGGGAATCGACTTGAAAATCATCCAGTGCAAACTCTATGGATCACAATAGAATATTGTCTAATATGGTGCTGGGAGGTGAGCCCCCTAGGTTGAAAGGCTTTCAAAACATACAGTGGCCTTGACAATGGAATTGAGCACACCCATACTATCATGTTGATGGTGCAGGACCAGGCGACACTTCATTCTGTTGTACGTGGGGTCATCATGAATTGGAGCCAACTCTACTGCAACTAACAACCACCACCTCATTAAGTGGCTGTGAGAATTAAATGTGTTACCATAGTGTCTAACACTTACTAGGGCTTACCATGTGTCTCACAGTTACATAGACGAACTCATTTAATGCTCACAACAAATATATGAGGTAGATACTATTGTTATCCCCATGTTATAAATGGGGCTACTGAGACCCAGAGAGGTGAAGTACTTGACCAAGATCATGTACATAGCTAGAAGGGGCAGAGCCCCTTACTATCAGGTGGTCTGACTCCAGAGTGTGCTCTTCACTGGGGAGTGCATGGCACATCGATAAGATGTTAACCAAAACAAACAAACAAACTCACTGCCGTTGAGTGAGATCCAACTCATAACTACCCCTCCTTGGGGTTCCAAGGCAGTATCACTACAGAAGAAGATTATTCAATCTTCCTTCTGAGGAGTGGCTGGTGGGTTTGAACTGACAGCCTTCTGGTTAGCAGTCACATGCCTTAGGCACTATGCTACCAGAGCACCTTAATAAGATGTTAGCTCTTATTTTCTTACAGAATCCCCACATGGTGCAAACATCCTAAAAGGTGGTGATTCCAGCTCACTCATTGGCACCTCAGAAGAAAGGTGCTCTACGTAGGAAAATCAGCCATTGGAAACCTTCTGGAGCACAGCTTTTCTCTGACACACATGGGCAGTGATATCACTAGGAGGGTCCACAAAGGGTGGGGGGGCAGACTTCTCTGACCTCTCCTAATTTCATGAAGGGAAAGAGAATCACCATCAACATCAGCCCAAGGCTGATTCATATGAAGCAAAAGTCAGACATGCAGCCATCCTCCAACTTCTTCTTTTTACCAATTCTGACACTAACTGTCTCTCCCATGGCACACACTACTTGTTTGCTGGGCTTGAAAATTTGTTGCAATAGTCACACAGAACTCACAGGCAATACTCATGATTGTGCAGTTTATTAGGGAAGTAACAGGTTACAATTCAGATTCAGGAATGCTCAGGATACAATTCTTCGATCAGGACAGCCTCCCCTCAGTCATGCGCACAGGCATGCCTTGCTTTGGGCCTTGGCCTCTCTTTGGTTTCGGCCTCTCTGCCCAGCTGCTGACCTGCTTGGTGAACTGTTACACAGCTCTTTTAGCTGTGCCTGTGCCCTGAGAGGCATTCCACTCCATAAGCAAGTCTCCTGCTCAACGGCACTCAGCTCTCTCTTTCCGTGAGCCAGTAAGCCCACTCCCTGTCTCATGTCAATCTCTCAGTTCTGCTGTCTCTGCTGCCACCATCTCTTTGCCATTTCTCTGCCTTCTCTCTGCCATCTCAGCACAGCGATCTCAGGTTCAAGGATGCACTCCACTCCTGGCTGCTCTTTGTGTTGATGGTAGTGAGATCCCTATTTTCTGCCTCTGAGATGGCTCGGTTTAAGCCTAGTGTAATGACAAGACTGACCAACCCCCACATTAGAGTTCCAGTCACCTTGTTTCCATGGTCCCACCCCCACAAGGGTGCCATGTACCTTACTTACTTTATCAGCAAGCTATCCACCTCCTTGGTAGACCATAACGCACCTCACATTTACATAGTTCTACCCAGTCATCTGGTGGGAGTCACAAAGACCATGGCTCCAAGAGCCACACCAAGTAATTCAGTGCATCACAGGAGATATGGAGGGTGCAGACTGTACCAGGTGACACTGTCAGAGGGGATGCCACCAAAATGACTGTCAGTGTTTGTGCAGTATTTCAGCAGAAATTTTTTATTATTATTATTTTAAATCCTTGTAGTTCGTTATAGGGAACTCTGGTGGTGTAGTGCCTAAAGCATGTGACTGCTAACCAGAAGACTGGCAGTTCAAACCCACCAGCCACTCCTGGGAAGGAAGGTTGGGCAATCTACTTCGGTAGTGATACCACCTTGGAAACCCAAGGAGGGGTCACTATGAGTCGGATCCAACTCAACAGCAGTGAGTTTGGTTTTGGTTTAGTTCATTATAATAAGAAAAAACATTTTTTATTAAGCCTAGTTTACATGTATCAATATACCGACAAGGCTAAAACTCTATGCTAATTTATTTGTTGAACCTTCTAATGCACTCTGCTCAGAGCTGTCATTATTATCCAATTACAATGATGCTTCAAATCATGCAGTTTCATCTGTACATGCTACAAGCATGCACTGTTGTTTTTGCTGCTGTCAGTTGCTGATAATATCCAATTTTCTGGTGTTTTAGCTGCAATATTGTGGCAATTACTATTTGTGAACCTATATCAATAACTTTTTTTGAGCATGAAGTAATCATTAAAGGAAAAGAAGAAGAAAATTCAAAAAAGCTTCAGCTCAGTTAATAATACTATTGTAACTACTAATGTTATAATTCAATGTAAAAAGATTTTACAGAACAACTTTGTGGTTAGTATTCATATAATCTAAGAAGTATTACATTTAAGCAATTTGCAACTATATGTATCACATATTATTCTATGATTCAAATTCAAAATAAACATTACTAAGGATTCTGTATGGTCTGGTACGGGAGGAGGTCCATGGGCAGGTGACACCATGAGTTACCGCACTGGGTGACACCAACCTCAGTGATGCCACTGTGAATGGTGTCACCATGAATTGGAGTCGATTTGCTGGCAATTGGTAACTGACGTTATTTTCTTGGGTGGCTTCCCCTCATTACATGCCAGGGGACAGTCCCGGCCTGTCTCTCACCCAATCACACCTAAGTACCTTTTCCATAGCCAGGATTAGGGAAATTCCCAGGGAGAAGAATGGGGAATTCCTAGGATCATGGATATTCCCAAGGGCTAGAAAAGTTTAGTTTTCTGCCTGACATGTTTCTTAATAAGAGAGATGCCCCCAGCTTAGTCCAGAGAGAGGAATCTTTTTAAAGTAGAATCAGGGAGTAGGAGAGAAGAATCTTTGGGCCCCCCTGCTGGCTGCCCCGGGGGTGAAGTAAATCATGGAAACATCTGCACCCATGCCCTTTGGTCTTACCCTGGGGGCACACCTTGTCATCTCTTTTCAGACTGCCTCCTCAGGCAGGGCTTGGGAGGATGGGAGGGTTAGGATCTGAAGGCATGAAGGATAGCAGCTCGCTCTACCTTCCATCACTGAACATTTGGTTCCACCTAGTGGCCTCTCAGGAGCTCTGGTAGCGTAGTGCCTAAGGCACTTGACTGCTAACCAGAAGGCTGGCGGTTCAAACCCACCAGCCACTCCTCGGAAGGAAGATGAGGCAATCTACTTCCGTAGTGATACTGCCTTGTAAACCCAAGGAGGGGTCGCTATGAGTCGCGTCCGACTCGATGGCAAATAACAACAACAACAACAATGGCCTCTCAGCGTCCAACTGTCCTAACAGGAACAGGGTAGGGTCGTTCAAGAGCAGTTGTTGTTACTATGTGCCGTCGAGTCGGACCCGACTCATAGCGACCCCTCCTTGGGTTTCCGAGGCAGTATCACTACGGAAGTAGATTGCCCCATCTTCCTTCCGAGGAGTGGCTGTTGGGTTTGAACCGCCAGCCTTCTGGTTAGCAGTCAAGTGCCTTAGGCACTATGCTACCAGAGCTCCTAAGACCAGTAGAGGGGGTGGGGGTGCCTTTTCACTGTTCAGTGTTTATTGAGCGCCTACTCTGTGCAAGGAGTCCCTGGGTAGTGCAAAACATTAATGCACTTGACTGCTGACCAAAGGGAGCTCTGGTGACATAGTGCCTAAGGCATTTGACTGCCAACTATGAGTTGGATTCAACTCCACAGCAATGGTTGGTTGTTTTTTGCTGACCAAAATGTTGGAGGTTCAAGTCTAACCAGAGGCACCTCAGAAGAAAGGCCTGGTGATCTAATTATGAAAGATTATAGCCTTGAAAAGCCTATGGAATACAGTGCTACTCTGACACACAAGGGGTTGCCATGAGTTGGCAGCAATTTTTTTTTTTTTTTAACTCTGTGAAAAGCACTACATGAGGTGTCCCTTTTCACTGTGATGGGGGCATATTCTATGTGTGGAAAGAAAGAAAAAAGAACTAACGTTTACTCAGCTCACCATATGTCAGCCCTGGGCTTAGTGTCCATGCTGTTTCCACACACCCGACTTTGGAGTATGGATGACCCTATGGTACAGATGGGATTGTAAAGTGTCCAGGGATGAATTACCAAATAAGCAAGGTAAGCACGGGCTTAGGACATCAACAAAACAGGGACCTATAGATGCCAAGTAGACAGGACACAAGGAAAAGTGAGTGTTGCAGTGGAAGGGAAATGTCAGGGCACTAAATGAAATTGATACCATTTTATAAATTTTGTATACGATAACAATTAGACTTTCCTTTTCATTTCAGACCTATTGGGTATAACATCATGTTCAGTTCTCATTGACCACATAAGAATGGGCCAGCAGCATTATAATTATGTGACTTGTGACACATCTGGTTCTGCACAAAGTGAACCAAAATACGTCTTCAGATTGAGCACACTCTTATATTTGTATCATGTTCTTTGCAATCACTCTTGCTCCATTGGGTATCAGCAGTAGCCAATGAACTGTGAAGATGCAGCATTAAAGGACAGAAGGTGAGTGTGCAAATTGTTAACAATTATTTTGAGATGAAAAAACACTCATAGAGATCTGCTAAGGTCCTTCCAACAAACATATAACAAATGGATGAAATTATTTCCAACTGCCTTGTAAGTACTATTTCTCTTGACTATCTCAGACCTCAAGAAAAAGCTACATGTTCCAAGGATCTCTGGTAGCAGAGTGCCTAAAGCACTTGACTGCTAACCAGAAGGCTGGTGGTGCAAACCCACTAGCCACTCCTTGGAAAGAAGGTTGGGCAATCTACTTCCGTGGTGATACTGCCTCAGAAACCCAAGGAGGGGTTGCCATGAGTCAGGTCCGACTTGACAACAAATAACAACAATTTTCAAATGCAATCTATTTCCATAAAGATTTACCATCTTGGAAACCCAACGGGGGTCACTATGAGTAGGAACTGACTCGATGGCAGTGAGGGTTTTTTTTTTTTGTTTGTTTGTTTGTTTGTTTAATTTTCAAATAAGGAGCTCTGGTGGCATAGTAGGTAAGACATTTAGCTGCTAACCAGAAGTCCAGGGGTTCAAACCCACCAGCTGCTCTGTGGGAGGAAGATGAGGCAATCTACTATTTACAGCTTTGGAAATCCAACAGAGGTTGCTATGAGTTGGAATAAACTTAATGGTAGTGGGTTTGGCTTTTTGTTGTTGTTGTTAATTTTCAAATACAAATTTTTGTGTTAATATCTAAATTTGATTGTAAATTTTATTTTATAAATTGTACTTGTTTTATAAATTTAATTTATTTTCAGTTATTCAAATTTCTTTGCTATGGTAGAACCAAATTTTAGAAGGGACATAATTTTATATCCAGGTAAAATTACATGGCAACAACTAAGTAGAGTGTAAAAACAAAAGCTCACAGAAGATAAAAAGAAAAGAATATGTGAATAGTGCCTAAGGCATTTGACTGGTAACCAGAAGTCTGGTGGTTCAAACTCACTAGCCACTCCTCAGAAGGAAGATTGAGCAATTTACTTTGGTAGATGTACTACCTAGGAAACCCAAAGAGGGGTTGCCATGAATCGAATTGACTTTACAGCAGTTAGTTAGTTTTTTTTTTTTTTTTTTAAGGACAATTCCAAAATTAACTTCCTTTTTAAAAGGTAATGAATCAGAAGAGAACTCTTCCATTGAATGCTCGAGTTTAATGGGTTCCAATTGTTGGATCAGTATGGCTAGTGCTGAGGTTACTAACAGCAATACCAACATAACAGATTTTTTCTAAATTCTACATCCATTCTTTGCTATAGTAATAAAATTAATAATGGTGTGAAAAGTGAAACTATTTTAGAATCTGAAATTGTCACATCTGCAGACCCAATGAATAATAGAAATACATATCCTGCTTTGTGGAATAATTTTTCTTCTAATGATATAAATTATTGGATCAAAAGAGGGCCAAGTGATTGTCAGCATCACAATGGATCATTTGAAAATTTGTGTCAAAAATTTCTGGATTGTAAACAAACGAGGTTCTGTAGCCAGAATTTATTTCTAGAGGGCAAATTCAATAGTGGAAATTATAAGAGGAAGAGGCTACTGTATTTTCCATCAGTTGACCTTATATATGGTTTTGTTTGCAAACCATTCAGTCCTAAATCATTTAATTCTCGATTTGCTACAGATAGATTTAGTGATTGTACAAATCGAATATTGGGTATGACTGATATGAATGAGAACAGTTTAATTTACAGAGATTGTGTATTGTCATATTTAAACTGAAGGTATGGTTGTGGCTTAACTTATGAACTAGAAACACAAATTAATGAAGAATGTCAGTATTAGAAAGATGTTTGGGGACATGTTGCTATCATTATAACAATCGCTGAATGTGTACTATCTTTTCAAGGAAGAAAAGAAGTGTTTGGGTCCCCACAAAATGAAAATTTTGGGGGTTTACTTGAACTTGTTGCTCAGTCTGGTCCAGTATTAGCAGATCACATCTTAAAATAAGGTAACACAGGTAAAATAACGTGTGAAGAATTAATATACTTAGCAAGTGATCAAGTTCAGTCAACTATTTTCGGTGAAATAACTACAGCTTGATATTTCAACTTGTCTGTAGATTCTGCTCCTGATCTTTCTCCTACAGATCAGCTATGTATTGTTTTAAGAGATGTATCTCCAACAGATGGAAAACTTGACAATTTATCACATTTACTAGCTAAAAAAATCATTGCTCAAATAATTTCTTTTATGAGGATCAGCACAAGGCTGGTCCCTATGAGGCAGAGTTTAATAATGTCCCAAACGTCCAAATTTCCAAACTGCTGTAGCACTCCATCATCTCCAACACCAACTCCTCCTCCTCCTCCCCTCAGTACTCTCCTTCTTGTCTTGTTGTTGTTGTTATGTGCCGTCGAGTTGGCCTGATTCATAGCGACCACTCCTTGGATTTCTGAGGCAGTATCACTATGGAAGTAGATTGCCCCATCTTCCTTCCGAGGAGTGGCTGGTGGGTTTGAACCGCCTCTTGTCTTAGGGTTCCGTATTTCACTGTAACATCTCACAGAACTCACAAACTGTCAAGGTAAGGCTCACACAGGTGTGAAGGTTGTCAAGACCCAAATCTGTGGGTCAAGCATCAGTCTAGAGGATTCTCTTCACTCATGTGGTTGCAGGGGCTGATGAACCTAAACTGGCAGGTGAGAACAATTGGCTGCTGTCTCAAGTCCCAATAACCAGAAGTCAGATGATGACGAATCAGATGCAGGATCCAGAGCAAAAGGATGAACTTTGCTAAAGCATTTGTGTATATGTATTGGATGCAGACCATTCCTTCAGGGAAACTGTGGTGGTTATGTTTGTGTGTCAGTCTGGCTGGGCCTGGTTGAGTGGCTGGGCAGCTGGTGGTAGTTATTTCCCATGATGAGACTGGCAGTCAATTCCATGGTGGGATCTACCACAAGCAGCTGAGTAGCTGCCTTTGGGATGTGGTCTGCTTCCTGTATATAAGGAGAAGCCTTGGGAATGGTCTCTAGCCTATGGCACACTTGGACCCTACATTTAGCTGTGTCATTGTTCAGCAGCCTGCCATGCTCTGCTGACCTTGGGACTTTAAATGGACTTAAATTAATGGCCTGCCCGTGTGGTTTGGTAACATTGGGACTGTGCCTTTTTACTTGTCAACCTTGGGTTTATCAGCTTCAGCAACCAGCAGATGTCTGAGTGAAGAAACGCCTCTAGCTCCAGTGGGCCGGGAGCAGGAGGCAGAGCTGGACTCCAAGGTTGAGGGGCTTTCACCCAGTTCCTAGAGCCTGGTACTTTGAACTTGGACTTAAAACCTCCAAACTGTAAGAGAATAAACTGTTCGTCAAGGCAATCCCATTTGTGGTATATTTCTTGTCAGAGCAGCATTAGGTAACCAGAACAGAAACTAAGGATGGTGAGTTGAGTCACATCCTCCAGTAAGACAGTGACTCAAGACACATCCTACCCTAATCCTAAACATAATGGACAACTCACTTCCAAGGGGGACCATAACCACAGATTTAGAGGCTAGGATTTACAGTACATCACAAAATGGAAGACTGTGGCTAGAAGGGCCATATTAAGTAATTCACTACAGTCATACCAGTGATTAAATTGCCTATCAAGTACTTCACTACTCATGTGAAGTTTGCAAAATTGATTTTTCTAATAGCAGAGGGCAGTCTTATGACAATGCTGCCAATATGTCAGTATGTAACAAAGGCGTGCAACAGAAAATTTTAGAACATAATGAATATGCCATTTACATATAATGGGCTGTGTATTCACTTAATTTTATAGGACATAGTGCAGTAAATCATTGTCTGGAAGCAGTTGATTTTTCTCCTACTGTTCGTTCAGTTACTCTACATATTTTTGCCACCTCTGCTCACTGATGGGTAGTTCCTAAAACATTTTTAAGCAATGGTTGGGTATTAGAATGCCTTTCTAAGACATACTGGGAAGCATACACTGTAGCAATGAATGCAATCCTGGAATTGCATTCAGATTCTAGATGCCTTAGAAACTATTGCTAAAGGCCAGACAGAAAAAAAGTGATACCAAAAGAGAAACTGAAACCATTACCAACAAAACACAAACACTACAGTATGTACGTTTGTTATGTGGAATAACATATTGTAGCATTTTCACCAGATGAGTCAATGTCTCCAAGATTCAGAAGCAAATTTAAAGACATGCACAGACCTCTACCGGTCATTAACAGCTTATTTGCATAGTTTAAGAGATTTTTGAAAACAGAACAAAACAAATACTGCCCAACATTGATTATCAAGCAGTTCACAGTTGCAGAAGTCTTAGAAATAAACAAAGAAATGACTGATGTGCTCCAGAAGTATCACTGAGTGATAGAGATCAATTTCGCATAAACACATACTAGACCATCATTGATACACTTGAATCCTGCATGAAAAGAAGGGTGAAAGTGTATGAAGTTCTTTCAAACAGATTTTCATCTTAAACAGTGTGGATATACTTGATGAAGAATGCACAAAGGTGTCCAAGGAATTAGTGCAGGTTTATCCTGATGACCTAAATATAAACCTTTATGGAGAAGTGGGACAATTTCATTCTTACATGAGAATTAAGTTTATAGATTTAGGAAAGACAAATGTTACTAATGCAGGCATGTATGATTCCATAATAGAAGATAAAATATAATGCATATTTCCCAATGTTGAAATTGCTTTACGCATATCCCACATTTCAATGATCACAAACTGTACAACAAAATGCTCATTTTCATCTCTTTCGAGAGACTAAAAAACCCTTACCATACAATAATGATTCAACAAAGACTCAGTTCATTAGCCTTATTATGTATGGAAGCAGATATTGTTTGCATCTTAACTGTGATGAAATCATTGCAGAATTTGTAAGAGCAAAGAATAGAAAGGAATGTTTTTAATTATAATGTGTTAGAGATGAAAGATCTATCTAAGAATAAAATACAGTAATTTTTTGTAATATTTGTTTTCTGATCATTACATTTCCTTTTATGATATCTTTTCATTTGTTCATTGATAATTATAGCATTTATTACAAAACAAGCATCAAAATTGAAATATGTGCTGTTTGAAGCAAAATTGATGAAAGCTAATTTTTTGCTATGGGAGAGCAACAGAATTCCATATTGATTGTTGAAACAACTAAGTTCACTGACTCATTTACTTTGTAGAATATGTGTAATATTCTTTTTGTAGAAAATGTGGTTTATAGTAAAAATCTTAGTACCCTACATCCACTAAAAATTTTATAATCCAGTTCATCTCATTCTGTTAAAATGGCACATGCCACTTTTGCGTTTGACTGTTAATATTCAGTCTCATTTAAAAATGTTACATCATTGATGACTAAGACACACACACACACACATGCACGTATATATATATAAGTCACATATCCTGTTTGAATGTGTGAGTAAGCAGAGGCACCACAGATTTTCTATGTTTAGGGTCTTTCCACACCATCATCCAGATCTACAAGTGCCTGGGCTTGGCACTTGAAGTCTACGGACTTCAATTTCCACTTCTGAAAAATAAGAAGGCTGGCTAGATTATCTCTTGGATCTCTTCCTATGTGAAATTCTATAAGGCTGAACAAAGGGATGGTTAAGAGCTCAATCTTTGAAGTCAGACAATCTTGCATTTGGATCCCAGCTGTCATTCACAAGCTGTGTGTCCTTGGGCAGTTCACTTTCCTTCTGAATCTCAGTTTCTTAACCCATAAATGGGGATAATGATGTAAGGACGAAGTGTGATAATTTGGGACAGAACTTGGTGCTTGGCAAGTGCTCAAGAATGGGAGTGATGGTGCAGATGATGATACTTCTTTTTACACAAATAGCCACAGCATAGGGCAGAAGGTGGAGTTTCAATGACAGCAGCCTAAGTGCCATTGGATTTAGAAGAGGGAAGGACTGGACTCACTCTGGGGCTGGTCTGGGCATCAGTTCTCTAGTGGGATCAGGGAAGTACGTGCCCCAGGATCGACCACATGCTGCTCAGGATGAGAGCTAGGTCCCCTTGTATCTCCTACAGTCCTTTTCCCAAGCCTCCCTATGATGCAGGCTGTGGAGATAAGAGTCTTAGCTTCTTTTCTCCACTATGGGGGACACAGATGGCAATGAAGGGGACAGTTGGATCATCAGCTGATCAGCCTGAATTCTGGGTTGAATCTTGCAGCTCTTCTATGATGCTCTGAACCACAGTAAGCCCAGTCTCACAGCCACCTATGTCTCCTGTTCCCACTAAAAGAACAGAAAGAAATCAGAAAGAAAAAAAAATTGAAAAGGTCAAAGGCACTTCTCCACTACATTAATTTCCTAGAGTTACATTAGGACAGACCAAAATGGATGTCAGTATAGACTTTGATTACATCTCAATATAAAGAAAACAAAAATCCTCACAACTGGACCAATAAGCAGCAGCATGATAAATGGAGAAAACATAGAGGTTGCCAAAAA
>NW_006921662.1:9289809-9386065 GCF_000298275.1 Orycteropus afer afer
CAAGTACAGCAAGGATCATGGAGCTGGCGCAGGATTGGGTGGTGTTTCGTTCTGCTGTGCACGGGGTCACTATGAGTCGGAAACGACTGGACGGCACCTAACAACAACATAGACTTTGAAACTTGCTCTTGAGCATAGAGTGGCTAAAGCAAATGGAAGAAATCATGAAGTAGAAGAAGCGAAAGACTTCAAAGGGTGGTTCAAGAAGACAAGGTAAAGTATTACAATGAAATGTGCAAAGACCTGGAATTAGAAAATCAAAAGGGAAGAACATATTCAGCATTTCTCAAGCTGAAAGAAATGAAGAAAATAAGAAAAAATTCAAGCCTTGAGTTACAATATTGAAATATTCTATGGGCAAAACCTGAATGATGCAGAAGCATCAAAAGAAGATGGAAGGAATACACAGAGTCACTGTACCAAAAAGAATTGGTCATTGTTTAATGGTTTCAGGAGGTGGCATATGATCAAGAAGTGATAGTATTGAAGGAAGAAGTCCAAGCTGCACTGAAAGCACTGGTGAAGAACTAGACTGCAGAAATTGATGGAACACCAATTGAGATGTTCCAGTAAGTGTATGCAACGCTGGAAGCACTCACTAATTTATGCCAAGAAATTGGAAGGCAGCTACCTGGCCTACTGACTGGAAGAGATCCATATGTGTGCCCATCCCAGAGAAAGGTAATCCAACAGAATGAGGAAATTATTGAACAATGTCATTAACATCACATACAGGTAAAATTTTGTTGAAAATAATTTAAAAATAATTTTTAAATGGTTCTAGTAGTATATCAACAAAGAACCTCCAGAAATTCAAGCCATATTCAGAATAGGATAAGGAACAATGGATATCATTTCTAATGTCAATGCATCTTGGCTGAAAGCAGAGAATACCAGAAAGATGTTTACCTGTGTTTTGTTGACTATGCAAAGACATTTGACTGTGTGGATCAGAACAAATAATGGATAACATTTTGAGGAATGGAATTCTAGAGCACTTAACTGTGTTCATGCAGAACCTGTACACAGATCAAGAGGCAGTCATTCAAACAGAACAAGGGGATACAGCATGGTTTAAAATCAGGGAAAGTGTGAGTTAGGGTTGAATCCTTTCACTATATGTATTAGATCTGTATGCTAAGCAGATAATCTGAAAAGCTGGACTATGTGAAGAAGAACACAGCATTAAGATTGGAGGAAGACTCATTAACAACCTGTGATATGCAGATAACACAACCTTCCTTGATGAAAGTGAAGATAACTTGTAGTACTTACTGATGAAGATTAGAGACTACAGCTTTCAGTATGGATTACATTTCAACATAAAGAAAACAAAAATCCTCACAACTGGACCAATAAGCAACATCATGATAAATGGTGAAAAGATTGAAGTTGTCAGGGATTTCATTTTACTTGTATCCACAATCAATGTCCATGGAAGCAAAAGTCAAGAAACCAAATGATGTATTGTGTTGAGAAACTCTGCTGCAAAAGACCTCTTAAAAGTGTTAAAATGTAAAGATATCTCTTTGAGGACTAAGGTGTGCTTGACACAAGCCATGGTATTTCCAATCACCTCATATGCTGAACAATGAATAAGGAAGACCAAAGAAGAATCGATGCCTTTGAATTATGGTGTTGGTGAAGAATATTAAATATACTGTGGGCTGTCAGAAGAACAAACAAATGTCTAGGAAGAAGTAGAGCCAGAATTCTCCTTAGAAGCAAGGATAACAGAACTTTATCTCATGTACTTTGGACATGTTATCAAGAGGGACCAGTCCCTGGAGAAGGATATCATGCTTGGTAAAGTAGAGAGCCAGCAAAAAGAGCAAGGCCCTTAATGAGATGGATTGACACAGTAGCTACAACAGTGGGATCAAACATTGCAATGATTGTGAGAATGGTGCAGAACCAGGCATTGTTTCAATTTGTTGTATATACGGTCACTATGAGGTGGAACCAACTTGACAGCACCTAACAACAAAAATAGGGCTATGGTAACAAAATACCACAAATTGGGTGGCTTATAAGAATAGAAATTTATTGCCTCACAGTTTTGGAGACTAGGAGCCCAAATTCAGGGTGTTAGTAGGAAAGAGAGAGAGAGAGAGAGAGAGGAGAGAGGAGAGAAGAGAGAGTTATCTCAAGGAAATGGCTTACACAGTTGTAGAAGCTTGCAAGTCCCAAGTCTGTGGGTCTGTGGGTCACACGTCAAGCTGGAGGCTTCTTCTGACTCATGTACCTACAGAGGTTGACAAGTTCAAGATTGGCAGACAATACAGGAGGCTGCTGGCTTTGGAGGCTGATGAATCTAAGATCAGCAGATAAGATGGCAGGTTGTTGGCTCACAGTCTGAGAAGGCAACAATCCTCAGATTAGCAGATAATATGGCAGGCCACTGGTTCAAGTCCAACAACCAGAGGTCAGATGATGACAAGCCAGCTACAAGATCTAGATTGAGCAAAAAGCCAGAGATCTTTGCCAGGATGTCCATATATTAGAATCAGTGCACACCCCAGAGGAAACTCCCTTTCAACTGATTGACAGCTCATAGCAGATCATGTCATAGAGGTGATTACATTATATTGGATCTTATCATGGAGGATGACTCTATTGTAACCCCATTATAACTGCTAAACCATTTAATCATGGCCCAGCCAAGTTGACACACAACCTCAACTATCACACCCAGCTTCTGGTAGTGCCCAGGCATTCCTTGGTGTGTAGATGCATCTCCATATAGCCATCTCTCCTCTTTCTGTCTCTCTGTGTTTCATCTCTTCCTTGGGTGGCACAAATGGTTAAACACTTAAGTACTAACTAAAGGATTGGCAGTTCGAACCCACCCAGACACTCCTTGGAAGAAAGATCTAGCAATGTACTTCTGAAAGGTCACAGCCTCTGTCTTCACATGGCCTTCTCCTCTGTGTTTCTGTGTTCAAATTTCTCACTTATAAGGACACTAGACCTATCTAGGACCCAAGTGTGGTGGTTATGTTTTTGTGTCAACTTGGCTAGGCCTGGTTGAGTGGCTGGGCAGTTGGATGTAGTATTCCCAATGATGAGACTGGTAATCAATTCAATGGTGGAATCTACTGTGAGAAGCTGAGTAGCTGCCTTAGGGATGTGGTTCGGTTCCTGTATATAAGGAAAAGCCTTGGGGAACAATCTCTAGCCCATGGCACGCTTGAACCCTGCATGCAGCCGTGTCATTGTTCAGCAGCCTGCCATGCTCTGCTGACCTTGGGACTTTCAAGAGACTTGAGTTAATGGACTGCTGTGTGGTTTGGTAACATCGGGACTGTGCCATTTTATTTGTTGACCTTGGGCTTGTTAGCCTCAGCAGCCAGCAGCTGTCTGAGTGAAGAAAACCTCTAACTTCAGTGGGCCGGGAGCAAGAGGCAGAACTGAAGCCCAAGATTGAGGGGCTTTCACCCAGCCCTGGAGCCTGGCACTTTGAACTTGGACTTAAAGCCTCCAACCTGTAAGAGAATAAACTCCTGTTTGTTAAGACCATCCCATTTGTGGTATATTTCTTGTCAGAGTGGCACTAGGTAACCAGAACATCACCCTAATCCAGTAAGATTGATTATAGCTACAAATATGCTATTTCTAAGTAAGGTCACATTCTCATTCTGGGAGAACATGAATTTGACAGGGACACCATTCAGCCCAGTACAGGGTGCTGCACCTCCCTCTGCACACTCCACACACTGCCTAGCAGCATGACCCACCCCCACCCCCACTGTGTGCTCTGCTGAAGCCCCTAGGTCTCCACACCCAGCTCTAGCCTTTGTAAGGGCTGCAGATGATTCTCTCCCGCACCTCCACCCGAGTGTATCCTTCTTCCTCACACCAGGGTCTCCTCATGTTTCCTGCACAGTGAGTGGGTTTACTGTCCACCCAGTACCTGGTGGTCAGCCTTGACCCACCCTCCCATGTACAGCCAAAGCTGCTCAGTACTAATGGCCAGTTTTTCTCGAATCTGGGCTTCTCTCATCATCCAGACTGTCGCCTCTTAACAGGTCCCTCTGCCCCTGCCTTCCACTGCTCCAGGCTGTCATCCTCCCAGCTGCTAAATAGGGGTCCCTGTAAAATAATTTGGTCTGGTCACTGTTTCTCTGTTTAATCACCTTCGTTACTCTCAGTTGTCTTCAGGAGAAAATTCCATTCCTGAGCCTGGCATACAAAGTCCTTCCTGGCCCCTCTTCTACTGACCTCTCCAAGTGTCCTGCCTGCTCCAAACTCCCACGCTCTCTCCTGCCCTCCCTGCATCCCAGCCACCTTGACCTGCTTGCTCTCTCTCAGGTACATCCTCCCACTTTACACCTCTGTGCCTTTTTCTTCTCTTTTGATGTTCTTTTTTTTTTTTTTTTTAATTAAAAAAAAGTTGTGGTAAGTATATAGGTAGAATATTTGCCATTTCTACAGTCTTCACACGTACAGTTCAGTGACATCAAACACACTCATCATGTTGTTCAGCCATCACCATTTTCAAATTTTTCCCATCGCACTTAATAAATACTCAGTGTCCCCTTAGCACTGAATCCTCTTTATTCATCTGCCCCTGGTAACCACTAATAAACTTTAGACTTTATACACTAACTATATTTTCCAGACAGGTCATCATATAATATTTACATTATACAATATTTGTTCTTTTGTGACTGACTTATTTCACTCAATGTCTTAGTTCTCTAGTGCTCCTGTAACAGAAATACCACAAGTGAGTGGCTTTGACAAACAGAAATTTGTTCCCTCACAGTTTAGGAGGCTAGAAGTCCAAATTCAAGGTGCTAGCTCTAGTGAAAGACTTTCTCTCTCTGTTGGCTCCTGGGGGAAGGTCCTTGTCTCCTTACAATATCTGTGGGCCTGACATTCCTTGGAGATCTCCATGTGTCTTGGGATCAATCTTCCCCTAGGTCTAGGAGGTTCTCAGTGCAGGGACTCCAGGTCCAAAGGATATGTTCACTCTCAGCTCTTCTTTCTTGATGGTAGTAGGTCCCTCCTTTTTCTACTCATTTCTGTCTCCTTTTATTGCTTGTAAGATCAAAGGAGATGCAGACCACACCTCAAAGAAACTCCTTTTACTTCAGATCAGGACTATGACTTAAGTGAGGGTGTTGCATACCACCCTAATCCCCTTATAACTGATTGGCTGATCACATCAGAGCACATCATGGCAGGGGGTGGTGGTGATTATATCATTACATAACCACCAAACCACTGAGAATTATGGCCCAGACAAGTTGACACATATTTTGGGGAGACATAATTTGATCCATGACACTCAGCATAATGTTTTCAAAGTTCACCCATGTTGTAGTCTGTATTGGGAACGTCTCTGTGCCTTTGTACAGACTGTGTATTCTGTCTGGAGCCCCCTTCCTCTCTCTTTGCTCTTCTGGGAAACTTACAGTCATTTTTCAGGGTCCCTTCGAATATCACCTTCTCATCTGAGAGACCTTTCAGAGTCCCCTGGCTCCTCTGGGCTCTCTCAGCTCCAAACCCTTGCCTTTCACAGCATCCATCATGCTGAATTATAATGATTTATTTACATGTTTCTTTCCTCCTTTAGACTGCGAACTCCTTGGTGGCAGAGGTCTACCTTTTACACAGACTGAGTGTCTAGAACACAGCAGGTGCTCGGTATATATTTGTTATTGCAAATGTACATCCATCCCATGTCTAGGTCAGAATGTGGGGTTATAAAATTCTGTTTGTTATTGCTTTCGGTGGAGAGCTTGTGTGGGTAGGACACGGCTCTTGCCTGTTGAGAGCAGTACTGATTTCCAAGCACAGACTCTGGAGTTAGATCCAGGTCCTGGGTTTTGATCAGTCATGAACTAGCTATGCGGCAAGTGACTAACTTCTACCCCCTGATTCCTAATCTGAACAGTGATAATTATAACAACACTCATACCATTGAGCTCCTGTGAGGGTTAACTGAAAAATCGCTGGGTGCTGGAACCTAGTAAGTGTTCAAAAAGTGATGGTGAGCATTATTACCTAGTTTCAAATGTAGCAGCTGCCTTAGATTGGTCTCCTGCAGGAGAAATCAGAGACCAGGCCTCAGTTCTGGTCTGTTCCTACGTCACTGTGTGACCCTATCAGTTACCATTGAGTCATCTCCAACTCATGGTGACCCCACATGTGTCAGAGTAGAACTGTGCTCCATAGAGTTTTCCATGGTTGATATTTTAGAAGTAGATTTCCAGGCCTTTCTTCTGAGGCACCTCTTCTGAGACTCCAACCTTTTGGTTAGCAGCTGAGGTATTAACCATTTGCACCACTCAGAGTCACCTGTGTGACGCTAGGCAAGCCAATTTCCCTCTCTGGCTTCAGGGCCTTAGAGCATGTGGCCTCTGAGGTCCCCTGGGTCTGCCATGCTGTGGTCCTGGGATCCCTGAACAAGAGCGTCCTGGTGGGTGAGATGAGTGAGGGCAGCAAAGAGTGCTCTGTGTCCAGCAGAGGGCCCTGCCCAGCCCATGGCCAGCAGGGTGGGAGGGAGCACTCGAGTCTACTGGAGCAGGCAGGCGATGCCAGACGCCGGACTGCAGGCGGACCAAGGGGCCAGCTGCCGCTCTCGTTTCTGCCCGGTACTCGGGCCCCTGCCCTCACCTTCTCTCTCTGGGGCAGCTGCCTCCTGTTCATCCAGACATGCAGTGCCTGTGGCCCCTGGCTGTCTCACTAGCTGTGGTGTCAACAGTGGAGCTGAGCAGTCGCCAAGTAGCAGCCCAGCAGCAGCAGAATCGATCCAAGAGAGGCACTGAGGATGACGAGGCTAAAGGGGTACAGCAGTATGTACCCGAGGAGTGGGCTGAGTACCCCCGGCTCATCCACCCTGCCGATCTGCAGCCCACCAAACTCTTGGTGGCCACTACCCCCAACCCAGACAAGGATGGGGGCACCCTAGGCAGCGGGCAGGAGCCATGGGGCAACCTGACGGGGACGCCGGGGCGGAGGCTGCAGATCCAGAACCCCCTGTACCCAGTGACTGAGAGCTCCTACAGTGCTTATGCCATCATGCTCCTGGCCCTGGTGGTGTTTGCTGTGGGCATCGTGGGCAACCTGTCGGTCATGTGCATCGTGTGGCACAGCTACTACCTGAAGAGTGCCTGGAACTCCATCCTCGCAAGCCTGGCCCTCTGGGATTTCCTGGTCCTCTTTTTCTGCCTCCCTGTTGTCATCTTCAATGAGATCACTAAGCAGAGGCTGCTGGGTGATGTTTCCTGCCGGGCTGTGCCCTTCATGGAGGTGAGTGGTGTCCTGTTAGAGCTTGGTGGGGCTGCAATCTAGGGAAGGAGCTCCAGGTCTCCATCAGGACATATGGGGAACTCAGAGGCTGGAGCTTTGCTCTTTCTCTGTTTTGTGTCTTTTCCTCCAGCTTGGGAAGGAGACAAATACAATATTGGTTCCTGGTAGCTCTGGGACAGATTAGGCAGGCCAGGGGGAATGGTGGGTCAGGTAGAGATGCACTCTTCCTGGCTTCCAGCCCCAGTCTGGTCTCTTGCTTCAGGAGCAGCCGCAAGTCAACTCTTTCCCCCTTTCTCTTTACTCTAAGCTGGCCTCTCCCTGTCTTAACCCTCATCCATGGTTCTACCCAAGAAATTGTTCAGTCTGTTGTTGTGTCTCCTTTCCCTTCCTTTTTGTCCACTACTGCTGCCCCATACACACAGTTCCCCTTCTTTCCTCACTGCCCTACCTCTCTTGTTGTTATGTGCTGTCAAGTTGGACCTGACTCATAGTGACCCCTCCTTGGGTTTCCAAGGTGGTATCACTATGGAAGTAGATTGCCCAACCTTTCTTCTGAGGAGTGAGTTTGAACCACCAGCCTTCTGGTTAGCAATCAAGGGCCTTAGCCACTATGCTACCAAAGCTCCACCCTGCCTCTCTAAGCAGTGCTTAAAGGGAAATCCCAATTCCCTACAGGCATGCACAGCACCCCGCCTCCTTCATCAAGCAGGTATCTTCCCCCCTTGAATGCTAACATCAGAAGGAAAGACTCTTCCTTCCCTTCATTGCTGTCATTGTTGGCATCATTGCTGCCATCACTACCAGTAACCTCCAAAGCCTCTTTGAAGGGAAGACCTGGCTCTGGACGCCAGCTCATGGAAGGCTCCAGTCCCAGTTCTGTCACTGACATCCTGGGTATCACTGAGTGGGTCATATCTCTCTCCAATTTCTTTATTTCCAAACAAGAAGGGTTGACCACATGGCCTGTTCCACCTTGGTCATTCTGTAATTCTAGTGTATATCACCATGCCCTCGCTTTCTGGGAACTTGTACATTAAAATGACACATGGGTATAGATATCATAGCAACCCCTCAAGTTCCTGAGGTGGTATCTCTATGGAAGTAAAGTGCCCAACTTTCCTTCTGAGGAGTGGCTGGTAGGTTTGAACCACCAGCCTTCTGGTTAGTAGTCAAATGCCTTAGGCACTATGCCACCAGAGCTCTCGTAGATCAAATAGAGACAGCTAAACGAGAGCACTGCAAAAATATACCAATCTCTGTGTATTTGTGTGAGACATAGCAAAGCCACTGTCTCTATATGAGAATACAAAATAAGAAAGGAGCCTTTGAAAACGTTGGCTGTGGAGGGTACACAGTGGGGACCGTAGTGAGTGTGGCTTCCTTGTGAGGGCTACTGTTCCTCCTGAGAGTGGTTGACATTGTATGGCATGACTGACCTGCTAGGGTGGAGAAGGAATCAGGATTGGGCATCCGGACATCGGTTTTATTCCCAGATCTGTCCCCAATCCACTGTGCATTAGTGACGATTTCAGATTTGGACACTCTCTGAGGCTCAGCGGTCTGTATAGCCTTCTTCTGTCCTTCCAAACCCAGGGAGACTGCCTAATGGTGGCCCAAAACTACCAGAAGGATAGAAGTCCCTACAACTGGGTCTTCTACATCTTGTGCTTTCAACCCTGGTGAGCTGTGAGGCCAGAAAGTATATTTGTTAGAAAGTATATTTTGTTGTTGTTATGTGCCGTTGAGTTGGACCCGACTCATAGCGACCCCTCCTTGGGTTTCCGAGGCAGTATCACTACAGAAGTAGATTGCCCCATCTCCCTTTCGAGGAGTGGCTGGTGGGTTTGAACCGCCAGCCTTCTGGTTAGCAGCCAAGTGCCTTAGGCACTAAGCTACCGAGTACATTTTGTTAGAAAACAAAAAAACCCAAACTCATTGCTATCAAGTCAATTGTGACTCATAGTGACCATGTAGGACAGAGTAGAACTGCCCACAGGGTTTCCAAAGTTATAATCTTTATGGGAGCAGCAGGCCACATCTTTCTCCCAAATAGCAGGCCAGCACTTAACCACTGCAGCTCCTTTTGTTAGACACAAGGACCATGAAATTGGGCAAACTGGATTACAAACCAAGCTTTGCCCCTCACTAGCTGAGGTAAGTCACTTAACCTGTCCAAATCTCAGTTTCCTCATCTGTAAATTGAATATAATAACAATAGGCTCTGGTGGTGTAGTGCCTAAGGCATTTGACTGCTAATCAGAAGGCTGGTGGTTCAAACCCACCAGTCACTCCTTGGAAGAAAGATTGGGCGATCTACTTCTGTAGAGATACCACCTCGGAAACCCAAGGAGGGATCACCACGAATTGAATCAACTCGATGGCAATAAGTTTGATTTGAGTTTTTTTATTTGAATGAATTACTGAAAGATTACATGGGTAATGTCTATAAAGTGCTTAGAATTAAAATAATTCAATAAATGGTGCTTTTATTTGGGCATGGTCTAGGGGAGGAGGGGAGGAGGACAGATGTGTTTGCACATGGCTGGTGGAGCACTGGAAGCCTGGCCTTGTTCAACCATGCGTCTTAGCTTACCTGATTTGTAGGGTCTGGTATTAGTTCTCCTAGACCACCCTCCGTTCCTCCTGGAGGAGGAGAGAGAGGATCCGTGATCTAGCGAGTCCTCCTTTCTAGGGTGGGTGATGGTGTGGGAGTTGGAGGACAAAATACCCTGCCCCAGAACCCTGTTACAGGGAGGAGGTCAGAATGGGATCCCAGGAGAGAATGGGGGAAGGAAGCCTGGAATAAAGCTCGAGATATTTTGAGATGTAAGGAAAGAAGGAGAGAGCACAGTGCTTTTGGTCAAGCCTGAAGGCTGCTCCTCCACAGGCCTAGGCTCCCCTGCAAGGGCCCAGAGACAGCACTCACCAAGGGCAGTGGGGGCAGTGCTAATAAATGAGAGCTTGTGTTCCCCCAGCCAGAAGAGGGAGGAATTTGGACAGGAGGAGGGAATTTGAATGCAATCCCTAAATATGGTTGAACATCATTTGACAACTTGGGAGGGTTCCTCTGGCACTTTCTTCCCCTGCTGTCCTAGCTTCTTCCTCTTGGCTTCCGGGATCATTTTCCTGTTGGCTCAGTGAATAGCGTGGCAGGGATGGTGGGTACAGGCTGGCTTGGTGGGGGGCTGCTGGCTTACACAGCCGGGTTCTAGGCTTCTCAGGACAGGGTGAGGAGGATGGATGTGTGTGATTGTGTGTGTAAATGTATGTGAGAGTATGTATGTAAATGAGTGTGCAAGTGTGTGTGGTCATGTGCCTGCATGCACGTGTCAGTGCTTTGTTAATGTGTGTGTGAGTGTATACAAGTGTGAGTGTGTGAGTGTGTATGAATGGTGAATATGTGAGCGTGTGTAAGCCATGTTCCCTAAGATCATTCTCTCCATGCCCATGATGGGATAAAGGAAGTGATATGACTAGAAAAGACCCAGAACTTCTACATCTTTGTCTGGGCTCTTTCTTACAGACAACTTTCCAAAGTCTTTCAGAGAGGTAAGGAGTCTGTGGCATGCAGATCATTCATCCCCTAGCCAGAGAGAAAAGCAGCAAGGTGGAAAGAGTCAGGCAGGTCTGTGTCTGAACCTCACTTCTGCCGTTCACTCATCCTGCCTGTGCCTACATTTCTTCTTCTGTGAAACGGTTTGCTGTGAGGAGTTGACCAGTTAGTGCACGTGAAGTGCCTGGCACATAGTAAACTAAACCAAACCTGTCGCTGTTGAGTTGGTTCCTAGTCATGGTCACCTTATGTGTTTCAGAATAGAACTGTTCCATAGGGTTTTCCAAGCTGTAATCTTTATGGAAGCAGATCTCTAGGCTTTTTTTTTCCGCTGTGCTGCTTGGTGGGTTTGAGCTGCCAACCTTTAGATTAGTATCAAAAAAACAAACAAACAAAAAACCGAACTCACTGTCATCGAGTCAATTCTGACTCATAGCGACCCTATAGGTTAGAGTAGAGTTGCCCTATAGGGTTTCCAAGGCTGTGAATCTTTACAGAAGCACACTGCTTCATCTTTCTTCTGCAGAGCAGCTGGTGGTTTTGAACTTCTAAGCTTTTAGTTAGTAGCTGAATACGTTAACCACTGCACCACCAGAGCTCCTTTTTAATTAGTACTCAAGTACAAATCATTTGTGCTGCTCAGAGACCTTTGTTATGTAACAAATGCTCACTAAATGGTGGTAATATTAATGTTATTTCTATAATTATTACTCAATTCCTGGTCTGACTAAGCCAGAAACCAAGGCATCTTCCCTTGTCCCCGTGAATTTTGATCAAATGCTTTTGTCTCCCCACATTCTGCCCACAGGTCTCTTCTCTGGGGGTCACGACCTTCAGCCTCTGTGCCCTGGGCATTGACCGCTTCCACGTGGCCACAAGCACCCTGCCCAAGGTGAGGCCCATCGAGCGGTGCCAGTCAATCCTGGCCAAGCTGGCTGTCATCTGGGTGGGCTCCATGATGCTGGCTGTGCCCGAGCTCCTGCTGTGGCAGCTAGCACGTGAACCCTCCCCTGCCTCGGGCACTGTGGACTCCTGCATCATGAAACCCTCCACCAGCCTGCCTGAGTCCCTCTACTCCCTGGTGATGACCTACCAGAATGCCCGCATGTGGTGGTACTTTGGCTGCTACTTCTGCCTGCCCATCCTCTTTACTGTCACCTGCCAGCTGGTGACATGGCGGGTGCGGGGCCCCCCAGGGAGGAAGCCGGAGTGCCGGGCAGGCCAGCACGAGCAGTGTGAGAGCCAACTCAACAGCACTGTGGTGGGCCTGACGGTGCTGTACGCCCTCTGCACCCTCCCTGAGAATGTCTGCAATCTCGTGGTGGCCTACCTCTCCACCGAGCTGACCCGCCAGACCCTGGACCTCCTGGATCTCATCAACCAGTTCTCCACCTTCTTCAAAGGGGCTGTTACTCCGGTGCTCCTCCTGTGTATCTGCAGGCCGCTAGGCCAGGCCTTCCTGGACTGCTGCTGCTGCTGTTGTGAGGAGTGTGGGGCCTCTGAGGCCACCACCAACAACGGCTCAGACAACAAGCTCAAGACTGAGATGTCCTCCTCCATCTACTTCCACAAGCCCAGGGAGTCTCCGCCGCTTCTGGCCCTGGGCACACCATGCTGAGGCCAGGCGTGAGCTACAAGGCACAGAGCAGGGGCAGAGTGAGGCAGGAGAAGTGCCATCCCCAGCTTGTGCCAGGTGTTTCTTTCCTGATAGGTTTTGCTTTTCTGCCTGTCTTGCTATCTAGAGATGAACTTTGTTCCTCTTGTTGAAGTTTGGGCATGTCAAAGCCCCTTCCCCAAGGGGTTTTTCCCTGTCATCTTTGGGGCCTCCCAGCCCTTTCAACTGGTGGACAATAATGCTTCTAGGTCCTTAGAACTTCCCAGAAACTCTTAGTCTCTTCCATTGGGAGTCAGAACTTGACCCTCACCTACCCTCTCTTAGTTCCAACTCTACTATTCTCTCCCTCTGCCTTGGAACTAGATTCTATTATTTTAGTTGCCAAGCACTGTTTCTGTACCTCCCACCCCGGGATGCCATCCTGGAGTAGGGGGCTCTTCAGGGTTCAGCTCAACTTGGCTTGGCACCCTTTTTCCTGGACTGGAGTTGTCCTAGTCCTGGATGCCCCCTCTATCCAGCACCTTGTCTCCTTCCAGAGGATTTCTCTCTCCTTCCTCCTCCCTTCTTGGAGGTACCCTGTGTTGCCTTATCCCAATCTCCTCTGTTAGGTGCTTCCCTGTAGAAGGCCCTTCTTGAAAAACAATAAACTAGGTAGAATGACCCCTGTGCACACTAAATTTCCTTGTGCCATATGCTGGCAGTGCTCTGATGCTCCAGGGCCTTCCCTGGGTCCTGACAGTGTCCTGGGGTAATTCCTCCTGATCTCCTTTGGCCCTTCCTGGCCTGGGGCTGACGTCTCACACAGCCCAGTGACTGTATGTGCTCTTGGGGCTCTATGACTTTTAAGGGACAGAGAGGATAGAGGACTTGGGAAGCTTGGAGGACCAAGTCCTCATCCTGACCTAAGCCCAGCGGTCCCTGGGAAGGCAAAAGGCTACAAACTTATCCTTTCTGGAGCCCTTACCTCTTCTTAATCCTCCTTCCATAAAGCACTCTCTGGAAGGAATCCAGTGGACTTCCCCTGTGAGCCCTGAGGCTTCCCAGTCTCTCTGATTCTGAGAGCGGCTCTTGTTCAGTTTCTTAGAATGGACTGTTTTGCCTGTAGACGGCCCAGCTGCCTGTCCCTTGCATGCCCCCACCCCACCCCCGCCACACCACCATTCCTGCCAGAGCCACATCCTACCACCAACATGCCCTCAGCTCCTCCTGCTGGTCTCCCAGCCTTGGAGACCCATCTCCCCTAGCTCCACTTCTCAGGGTCCTTCCAATCGTCACCCTTTTCCCTGTTGGCCTCTGAGAAGCTAACACAAGGTTGACCAGAAGTGATGCCTTAGCCTATGCACCACTCACTGCCATAGACAAGGCCAGCTTTCTTTGGAACAATTCTTCCCTGTCTGAGCTCAGCTCTGGGGTCTACCCTGAGACTTCAGCCTAGGACTACCTAGGACATTCACACGGGACCTCAGGAAGGGACCCGAGAGGGGCATAAGGGAGCAGGGGTTTCTGAGTGGCCCCTGGGCACCATTCTCCTCTGTCCACCCACCCACACCCCTTGGCCTCAGCCTGCCCCATGTCCGAGTCTCCTCCCTCCTTTCTCCTGGGGATCTTAATGGCCTTATTTTCTCTCCCTGGCATCCACCCCCAGGGTCGGGGACTCCGCCAAGAGAGAGGGAGACGTTGCTAGGTGACAGTGCTGTCATGCGCACACCCTTTGTGCTGGGGAATGACACCCACCCATCTCTCAGCAGACCTGTTGCCATGGTGACTGAAACCCCTAGCTTTGTCTGCAGAAACTTAAGATGGGTGGAGGGTGCAGGCTGGAGAAGGTAGGGGGCAGCAGGCTGGAGAGGGAGCCAAAGGTAGACTTGCCAGTGAAGGACCAAGGCTACTTCTTCCTTATTTTCCTAACAACCCCTTCTCTATCCACTCCCCAGTCCTGGATGAACTGATTGCTTCTGAAGGCATGTCAGAGTGAGGCTGGGTGACCTGAGGTGAAGCTTGGGATAGGGAGGGCTGAGGACGGAAAGCACAGGGGTGAGGGGGGGGGGCATTGCAGCATCCTATTTTGAGGGCCTCTTCCACAAAGGATGTCCCCTGCCATGCTGGTTGGCTAGCTAGGAGCTGATGGGGAGAGATGGTGGCTCCAAGGCCCAGCCACAGCCGCAGGCTCCGGGGCCTGCCAACGTGAATGGCTTGCAGAATTAGTCAGCTGGCCAGCCAGGCCTTGGGAAAGAGCCACTGTCCCTCCAGCTTGGGCCAGCTGGGGGAACAATGTGGGATTTGTTGTTTAGGGGTCTGATGGCTGTTTGGGCCCAGGCTTGGGGGGGGCAGGTTGGCACAGTTGTGGGCAATAGACTTGAGTTGGGATACGCAGAGGCCACATTGACATGTTCACCCACCCCCTCAGGACAAACTCTGGACCAGGCCTTAGATTCTGATACCAGGGCTGGGGATGTGGGGCAAACCCATTGAGCCCCCCACCACAGCTTGGAGGACATCACATGCACTTTTGAGAACCACCTCATTGAACCCCCAGCTCGACCTCTTACCACAGAACCTGAGCTCTGTTACTGAGCCCTCAGTCTGTTTCCTCATCTGTACAATAGGAATTGTCCTTCCTTCACAGAGGGCTAAAATCATTAAACGAAACAAGATATATAAACCCTGTGGCAAGACGCCTCATACCTCTTCTTCCTTTTTTCCCTTTGGGAATTCAATGCTCTAATACTACAGAACACACTTGGCCAGGATATTCTTAAACTCATCAAAGTCTTGGCAGTCCAGCAGGGCCCCAAAATGATTTACATATACTCATGATTGTTTTCTATTCAATTTTAACTTGTTCTTTAAGTCATATTAGGTACCTGCCATGTGTAAGGCCTAAGGAACTCTGGTAGTGCAGTGGTTAGCGTATTTGGCTGCTAACCAAAAGGTCAGCAGTTCAAACCCACCAGCTGCTCCAGGAAAGAAAGATAAGGCAATCTGGTTCCATAAAGGTTTATAGCCTAGGAAACCCAGTGGGGGTTCCTATGAGTCGTTATCAACTCGATGGCAGTGAGCTTGGTTTTTTGTTTTATGTGTAAGACATAATGGCCGTGGTGGTTCAGTGGCAGAATTCTTACCTTCAATGAGGGAGGCCTGGCCGGTTTCTGGCCAATGCACTGCACGCACAGCCCCTACCTGTCAGGGGAGGTTTGAGTGCTGCTGTGGTGCGGCACAGGTTTCAGTGGAGCTTTCTGACTAGGATAGACCAGGAAGAAAGGCCCGGCAATCTACTTCTGAAAATCAGCCGGTGAAAACCCTATGGATCACAACAGACTAAGCCTCAACTGATGTTGGGGATGGTGCAGGACGGGGCAGCATTTTGTTCCACTGTGTATGGAGTTGCCATGAGTTAGAGGCCAACTCCATAGCAGCAAATGACAATGCACAAGGCACAGTTGTAGGATGTCTGCTTGCTGGTAACAGATCAAACTTCGTCCCTCATTGGAAGATGACAAGACCTAAGGGAGGCCTGGCAGTCCACAAGTGTCTCCCTGCTTCCAGGCCCCCATGAAAGGACTGTTGCTCTCCCGCAGGCTCCCAGCCAAGAGTAAACCCTGCCACCCCTGCAGCCAAGAGGGGGGCCGGGAACACAGCCTGGTCCCAGCTTCAGCCGCCCTTAACCAGGGGCATGATTTATATTCCTTAGAAGTTGGAAGGCACCCTAAAATCGCTTAGCTCCAGTTGCCACAATCTTTCCTGAAGTTCTTCTGGTGACAGGGAACTTCCTCTCCAGGAAGGGCATGTTTCTCCAATAGTGCTGACAATTAGAAAGTGCCTCCATGAGGAACCTGGGCCCAAATGAACAGTGAGGGGAAGTTGACTACAACTGGGAAGGGGCGCAGAGCGCCTCACTGCCAGGTGCTACAGCTTCCAGGAGGAAAAATGCAGCTCCTTTCCCCTGCAGCAGCATAAGTGAAAGGGATAGGGTGTTCTGCAGGGGCCTGCTCCATTTTCCAAGGTGAAGGGGAGGCTGAGGGCGGTGGAGCAGGGAAGAGGCGGGGCTTATTGTAAAACTGGGTCAAGATGGCCTCAGATTTGAGTGAGCAGGCTCCTGCAAGGCTCTGAGGCAGCAGCTGTGGGCAGCTGAGAGGGGGATTGGCCAGTGACCTCCTGGAGACTCTGTTAGGGAGTGAGGGTGGGGTTACGACAGGGTGTGAGGGTGGGTTACAACAGGGTAGGAGTGAGGGTAGGGGGTTCCCTCTCGGGGAACAAGTAGCATCAACACCAACAGAAAAGGCAGCAAAGGGGAGAAGCCATCCTGGCTCCGCAGGCCCAGTCCTGCCCACCAGAGGTCAGTTAGCTGGCTGCAGGGTTAAGAACCAGGAATGAGGAGGGACACAGTTCAGCCTCTTGCCCAAGCCTGGCTGCAGGTGAGGTCCTGGGCCTGGAGAGAGATGCGGCAGAGGACTGAGTGCACCATAAACAGAGGCTCAGTCCCTTCACAAAACAGCCCAGACCCTAGCCTCCTGCCACCATGATCCAAGTCCCAGGCAGTTCCTAAAATAGAGCCCCTAAGCTCCACTCTGGTAGCATAGTGCCTAAGCCAGTTGACTGCTAACCAGAAGGCTGGCAGTTTAAACCCACCAGCTCCTCGGAAGGAAATGGGGCAATCTACTTCCATAGTGATACTGCCTCAGAAACCCAAGGAGGGGTCACTATGAGTCAGGGCTGACTCTATAGCACAAAAGCAGTAACAACAAAGCTCCACTTAAGGAGCTCTGGTGTTATAGTGACTAAGGCATTTGGTTCGAACCCACCAGCTACTCTGGGGAAGAAAGGTGAGGCAATCTGCTTCCGTAAAGATTTACAGCCACAGAAACCCAATGGGGGTTGCTGTAAGTTGGAATCGACTTGATACCAGTGAGTTTGGTTTGGTTTGGTAGCTCCACTTAGGACAGCTAGAATGCTCCTTAGTTGTGAGGATGGTGAGACCTCCTCTCTCATACTGTGGTCATGTCATCAGGAGGGACCAGTGTCTGGAGAAGGATATCATGGTAGGTAAAGGAGAGGGTCAGCAAAAAAAGAGGAAGACCCTCAACGAGATGGGACTGACACGGTGGCTGCAACTATGAGCTCAAGCATAGCAGGGATTGTGAGGATGGTGCAGGACCGGGCAGTGTTTCGTTCTGTTTTACACAGGGTCACTACGAGTCAGAGCCGACTTGATGGCACCTACCAACAACAATCTCCATTAGGTAGCTGCAAACTCAGAGCCAGGACCAAAAGAAAGTCCCAAAAGAGAGTGAGAAGGAGGCAGAGTCCATGCACACATGCAGGAGGGCTTTGTGAGGTTCTATTGTGCCCCCAGTGTAAGCACGTGCCTCCCTCTTGGTGGCAGTCTCTCTGGGGCTCTGTTTGTGCCCAGTGTGCGTGGGGGTAGGGGTGCTGGTGTCCTGGTAGGCATGCCAGCCATTCCATGCCATCTATGGAAAAATAACCAGCACCATACACCCCCCCAACACAAAATTGGTAATTTATTTTTGTTGTTATTATCAGGAGGCAAAAAAATGTACAGTTACAAGAATCATTTTCCAAACAGAGGTTAAATATGAGCTGAAAAGTGTAAAAAAAGGAAGAGGAACATCACTTTACAAATCATTAAATTAAACAAACAAAAAACAAAACCCAAAGAACCAACCCCCCAAGCTGAGTTCTCTCCTTGTGCAACTGCAAAATGAGAACAAAACGTGGTGGGCCACGGAGGTGGGGCCCTGGGTCCGGGCAGGAGCTGGAGCCAAAGACAGGCAGGAGGGGGGCTGCTGGGCTGGCAGGGACACTGGCTTCCTGACTCTTAGGCCTGGTGGTCTCACCACCCGGGTGTGCCTGGTGGCCCAACCAAGGCTGAGGGCAGAGAGGAAGTGCCTCTGGAGGCTCCTGCCAGTCTGTAACATTCAAGTCCTGCAGGGACAGGCTAGGTTGAGGTGGAAACCAGCTAGACGTGTGAATGGCCACCAGTGCCCAGGCTGGTATGTGCCTCAGGTGCCAGCTCTACCTTTCCGCATTTGAGCTTGCCCCAAGCCGACCCACATCTCTCTCCTTCTCTCCAGACTGCCCCCTCCCAGATCCTGACCAGCCCCTGCAGCATCAAATGGTTGATTTTAGTCTTTGCTTAAATTAAAAAATTAAAATATATATACATATATATACTGTACACACAGGACAATAACAGAAGAGTGTTGAGTAGGGAAGAATAGGAGTGGAGCAGGGGAGAGAGGAGGGCAGAGGCTGTGGGGTCAGGGCAGTTGAGAGGGAGGGACGCAGGGTTGGCAAAGGGACAAAGGGAGAGGGGAAGGGTGAGAGGTTAGGGGACTCAAATGGGGGGCAATTTATTTTACAGTAAAAATAGGAGTTCAAACCTCAGCAGAACAGGACTCTGGGGTCCCCAGAGGGCCCCTCCCCACACTGAGTAAGGGAGGGCAGGCTTAGGGGGCGATGGGGTGGGCGGGGAGCACGGCTTCAGGTTTGGATGACGACAGTCCCTATCCGAGGGGGGAGGGCTGCAGTCTCAGCTTCTCCGTGACTTTGAGTGTTGAATAAGCCACTGTAGGGTAATGTCTGGTGGGGGACAAGAGAGGAGGTTACAAGGCCTTCAAGTACCGGGCACACTGGGAAGGTGAAGAGATCCTGTGGAGGAGCCCAGAGCTTCCACTAACACAGTCAGGGCTCAGCTCCAAGGGCATCAAAACTCTAAGCTATCAAACGCCAAACAACCCAACTTGGGTAATTAAGTGGGAGACCAGACACTGAGTAAAAGAGCCACAGGCTATCAGAGTCAGGAGGGGTCGTCTGGGAGTCACCTGGTCCAAACCCCTAATTTTACAGGTAGGGAAGTGAGCCCAGAGAAGGGAGTGATTTGCGTAAGATCAATACCAGTCGATGGCACAGCAGGTTTAATGCTCAGAATCTGGGCCTGCCTGGCTATTCTACCCCTAGAAGAACCACAGAGCTTTAGGCTTAAAGGAAAGTTGTGAAATGAGAACCTGTGAGAGCTACTATGCTAAAACACCCAGCCCTGCCCCTACCTCCCTCTCCCTTCCCCCTGGTTACTCGCTAGAATGTAAGCAACTCTCCCAAACCCACGTACCAATGTTATCCTTTTCTTTGCAGGAGATGGAGTAGCAGCAGATCTCTCGGTCCTGGATGGCAGACAGATTCCTGGGGAGAAACCAGAGTCGGAGTCGCTGAGGCTAGGGACTGCTCAGGGGGACTAGGGCTAGGGTGGACCAGGGCCATGCCATACTCAAGGGGCTGCAAAGGTGGGCTCTACTGCCACCATGTGGTAGACACTGAATACAGCAACAAGCCCAGCCTCTTGAGTTTGGTGGCTTGAGAATTTGGGGAGTAGAAAGTGTACAAGAGCGGCCAAACTCACATTTTCTCAATCAACTCCTTCTCATCCAATGCTCCTGGGAGGTCTCGCTTGTTACCCAGGACTAAAACCTACAGAGAAGGGAGGACAAGGATTAAGTCTGAAGCAGCTATGTCCAGGGTTATCTAGATGGAAGACTGCCTTCTTAGAGTCCTTTCATTTCCTCTCCCCACTTATGGTGCAGTGAATTACTTAATACGGCTCTTGTAGCCATTGTCTTTGTTACTTCCCATCAGATAACTGGGTGAAACTATGCAAACGTAAGGTGCTTGTGGCCCACCAAGGGGATCGCTAATAATGTAAACGTGGTACCCTTGTGGGGGTGGGACCATGGAAATAAGGTATATGGAACCCTAAAGGGGGTATTGGTCAGTTTTGTCATCCTGCTAGGCTAAAAATGAGTCCTTCTAAAGGCAGAAAAAGGGGATTTCACTGCCATCAAGAGAGAAGAGTGCCAAGAGCAGAATACATCCTTGGGCCCGAGGGCCCTACACTGAGACAGCCGAGAGATGGCGGCATCAGAGGCAGCAGAACCAAGAGACCGGCAGGAGATGGAACAGCAGGCTTGTTGGCCCACAGAGCGAGAAAGCTGAGTACCTTTGGGCAGAAGGCTTGCTGGCAGAGTGGATTGCACCTACCAGCAGAGCTAAAAGAGCTCTGTAACACTGCTGAGCAGGGCAAAGGTCAGGGCCAGAGGCCAAGGACAAAAGAGAGGCATGCCCCGCAAGGCAGAGTGGAGCCTGTCCTGACTGAAGAATTGTATCCTGAGTGTTCCTGATTTGAATTGTAACCTTTAACTTCCCCAATAAACCTTTTAATCCTGAGTATTGTCTGTGAGTTCTGGGTAGCCACTGCAATGAATTATCGAACCCAGCAGAGAAGTAGTGAGTGCTGTAGGAGGGGCAGTTGGTGTCAGAATTGGTAAAAAAGTTGGAGGGTGGCGGCATGTCTGACCACCGCCTCAATGGAACCAGCCTTGGGTTGTTGATATTCATCTCTATTCTCCCTCCCCCTTGTGAAGTTAGAGAAGGTCGGAAGACAGCACCTCCATGGCCTTTTTGTACCACCCCTGCAGTGCCTTCGTCTGCCTCCCAGGCCTGCCCTGGTGACTTCCAGCCCAGCTCCCTTCCTCTCCCCTCCCCTCAGGCTCACTGACCGGGATGCCCTGTAGCTGAGGTTTGTCCAGTAGATTGTGGAGCTCATTCTTGGAGGCCTCGATCTTCTCCTGGTCAGCAGCATCCACCATGTACCTGGGGGGAGGTGGGGAGGTGGGGGACAAGCATGTTGACACCACAGGCTGTGAGGTGGGAAGGAAAGGCAGGGGCTGCTGGTTGGAGGAGCCAAACATCTTGTTCCAGCTGGCACTGGCCTGGCTCCTGGTGCTCCACGAATGTTTTCTGAGTTGATGGGAGTGAAAAGCCACAGAGACTCCTGGGGCTGCTATTTTCTTGTCCTCCAAAGTCTTACTCTGGGGAAGCTGTTACTCTTGTGGCAAAGCCCTTTAGGAGTTGCCGTAAATCCCTCCCAAAGTGACCCACTTATGTTTTCATGGAAAAACTAGATAAGGTTGAGTGAAAAAAGCAAAAGCAAGTCCTAGAAGGTTTTCTTGCAGCAAGATAACATTTTTAAAAATCAAGTAAAATAGAAACAATGAAAACTAAACAATCTATTACTTGGATGTACATGTAGGATAAAATTGTTCTTCAAAAGTAAGGGAATGAATCATTTAAACCACATCTATAGTAGGGCTGGAGCTCTGGTAGCATAGTGCCTAAGGCACTTGATTGCTAACCAGAAGGCTGACGGTTCAAACCCACCAGCCACTCCTCTGAAGGAAGGTTGGGGGCAATCTACTTCCATAGTGAAGTAAACCTCAGAAACCCAAGGAGGAATTGCTATGGGTTGGGTCCGACTCTATGGCACATAACAACAACAGCTGCAACATAGTAAGGCTGACTTTGGAGGAGCACTGATGGCACATTGGTTAAATGCTCGACTGTGAACCAAAACTTTGGTGATTCGAACCCACCAGCTGCTTCACAAGAGAAAGACCTAGCAGTCAGCTTCTGTCAAGATTACAGCCTTAGAAACCTTATGGGGCAGTTCTACTCTGTCCGACAGAGTCACTGTGAGTTGGAATCGATGGCAACGGGTTTGGTTTTTTGTTTCAGTGACCTTGGGTTGTGGGGAGGTAAGATGCCAATAAGGAGGAACACAGGTGCATCCCATTATCACTGATGCTCTGGGTCTTAGATTAGGTGGTGGGTGTACAGGGCATCTGTTAGATCAGAAATAAACAGCAAAGAAAAGAAAGGCCATGCATGGACACTGTGCCATGAGCCAAGGACTATGACTAATCCACCTCTGGGCCTCTGAGGTCCTTGTTAGGCAGGAATCCTGAGGGCAAAAGCAGGAAAGGCTGAGGAGTCCTGAGGGCCCCTGCCCAGCCCCGACACTTACACTATGGCACTCACTCCTCGGCAGTAGCGCTCCCACATGCTGCGGAAACGGGGTTGTCCCCCAATGTCCCAGAGCTGAGGAAGAAGAGGGAGAGATGCCTCAGCAGCAGGCAGGCTCCCAAGTACCCCGTCTTACCCGCCCTGCAGTCCCTGCGTAGTGCATGGTGCTTGGCAGCTCACTAAACAGCTGGAGGTGGGAGTCACCCAGAGGTGCCTCAGAAGAAAGGACTGGAGATCTGCTTCCAAAAAACCAGCCATTAAAAACCCTACGGAGCACAGTTCTACTCAGATACACATGGGTGTCCATGAGTTGGAGTTGGCTTGGTGACAACTGGTTACTCTGCCCCACTCCCCTCATCTCCCCTGACGCCCAACCCCAAAGATTCCCCTTTCACTGCAGTTCTCCTCTTCTTTCACTACACCCCTCTGTCTACCTCTGAAGGTAGAGGTCTCCCTCTCTTTTCCCAAACTACCCAAAAATCAGACCCAAATCTCTGCTTTCCTTTAGTTTGCTCCTTCCAGGAGTCTCAGACTGCCCGCCCCCAACTCTTTTTGGGCCCTTGCAACACCGGGCACTCCTGGGTCTCCCACCTCCACCCACCCCCCATGGTCCTCTGCAGTCCCCTAAGCCACGCTCAGTTTCGCCTTCCCACCACCCACTCACCTTGATGGTCACATTCCCTTTGGTGATTTTACGCATGTTGAAACCCACGGTGGGGATCATGTCCTCATTGAACTGTCCTGACTGCAAGGAAAAGTCTGAGTTGGAAAAGGTGCAGAGACACAAGACCCAGCTGCTGTCCCTGGGAGCCTCAGACCAAGGGGCTGCAAGGATAATGGACAGATGGGCCAGAGCGCCTCTGACTTCTCAGCTGGGGTCATCACTAGGCTACCTCCTGAACAGCCCTTGCTTACAGGCAGGACTGAGCTGTAACCTCCCTAGGTGTCTACCCCACACCTGAGGATTTCCCAGGAAGAGATCTGTCTTCTTCAGGCCATCTCAGACTCTCAACCTAGACTGGGAGAAAACGCCACCTAAGGAGGAACTCCTATCTCTCTTATTGTAACAGAAGCCCCTTTCTATAGTCTCCAGTGGAGAAGAATTACCTCCAGCAATCTTTGCTGAGGGTTCTTACCCTCAACAGGTCCATGGTCTATCAGTCAAGGGTAAGCTCAAGTAGTAGTAAATATTCTGGAGTCCCTGGGTGGTACAAATGGTTAACACCTCTCCTGCTAACCAAAAGATTAGAGTTTTAAGTCCACCCAGGGGCACTTTGGAATAAAGACCTGGCTATCTACTTCCAAAAAAACAGTCATTGAAAACCCTATGGAGCACAGTTCCACTCTGACACACATGGGGTTGCCATGAGATTGGAGACGACTTGAAACCCAAGGAGGGTTGCTGTGAGTCAGAATCAGTGGCAGCGAGTCTGGTTTTTTGGTTGTATGACATTGGAGATGACGTGATGGCAAACTGGTTTGGTTACTAAATATTCAAGTCAAATTTTTTGGGGAAGGTAAATATGCCGCTTTTCAAAATGGAATGCATGCCAAGCAATTCCTGGATTACTCGTTGTTTTGGTTAATTTGCACTATACTGCTTTTGTTAAGATGGATAACCGAACTCCATAGTATCTTTTACTTATCTGACTTTGCACAAGTCTGAGTGCTTCTTGGGGAGAGGAACCAGGACTTTAATAACAGCATTAGTAAATGTTTCCCTAAAAATTGAGGGTATACTGTAACTCCATTTCCTATAACCTATAGTCAAAATCTGATAATTTTTATACCTTACCTTTAAATTGTCTCCTAGACCTCTAGATTGTTCTAAATTAGCCACAGTCCTCAAGCAAGGACAGACCAAATTCCCTCCAAGGTCATGTCCATGTTCACATGTAGGACACTTCTGCTTTCTCCCAAGAAGCAGGATGAGGGAGAAGAGCTCACTTAACCTTGAACCTGAGGGCGACAGTTGTGTCCCGCACGCCCTTTTCTTCTCCTAGATGTTAGGAGAAATTTACCTAGGGCCATATAAGGAGGTCAGGGTCTTGACCATTAGGCAAGATATACAGGAAGAGCATTTCTTATTTAGAGCCTGCAAGTCTGAATGAAAACCCCCATTTGAATAAAGGTGCACTGTATCTCTTTTATCTGCAGAAATCACCAAGCCTGTTCAACAAGGCCCTAGTATGATGTGAGAACTGGAGTACCCATGACTGACACCCAATGTTAAGGTACCCATGACTGATATCAAATGTTAAGGTAGAACAGGGTTCTTAACCTAGAGTCCACAGATGGGTTTCTGAGATCTCCTGAATCCCCTGAAATTATACACAGTTTGTATGCACAAATTAGTTTATGTCCACTTTTCAGGTTTTTTTTTTTTTTTACAAAAAAACAAAAAACCAGACTCACTGCTGTCAAGTCAATTCCGAATCATAGCAATGCCCATTGAGTTTCGAAAGCTGTAAATCTTTACCAAAGCAGACTGCCTCAATCCTTCTTCCACTGAGCAACTGGTGGGTTTGAACCACCAACCTTTTGGTTAGCAGCCAAATGCCTTAACCACTAGGCCATCAGAGTTCCTTAAGAGTCCAAGAGCTCCCAAAAGTTAGGAATCACTGAGGAGGAAGGGGTAGAGGACTTCTTCTCTTGCTAAGTAAGGAGAATCAGACGTGGTATAATTACCCAGACCCTAGCCAGGTGTCGGGACGGGGGTAGTACCTGCTGACTGAAGTACACTCCATCCACATCTAAGCTAATAAAGAACATGGCATCTGAGGAAGGAAGCCCAGTTCTTGTTTATCTCTTATCATGGGTAAGCCAGGACAAGACCCGTTAACCTCTCTGGTCTCCCCGTGAAAAATGGGGGAGAAGAGTTTTGGTCTTCTAGGGATTGGCAAAGGAGTTCTGGTGGCACAAAGGCTAAAGCATATGGCTAGTAACTAAAAGCGTTTGCCACCAGCTGCTCTGCATGAGAAAGATGGGGCAGTCTGCTTCCATAAAGACTTTCTCTGTCCTATAGGGTTGCTATTGAGTAGGAATCAACTCGATGGCAGTGGGTGGTGTGGTGTTGGGATTGGTAAATAAAGTGCTTGGAAATGGTTTCAATACAGCATAGGGAACCATCATTGCTCTCTGGCACAGCCTCCCAAAAAAATGAAAAGCCTCACCTGGCAGAATGTGCCCTTGGGCGAAGCGGAGTGCAAGAAGAACCACCAGGAAGTCAGGCTCCCCGGCACCAGTATCTCCTGTTCAGTGTGAAGCGAAGCTAAGTGGGAACCAGGTTATGACTTAATTTCCCTCCCGATCTCACAAGCTCCTCATTTAAGTTTGGAAGTAACCTCAATAGTCATCTAGTCCAACCTGTGTCTCAGACTTGAATCCCTTCTGGCCCACTCCCTCTTGGGTCAGTTCCAACCACCAGAAAATTCTTTATAAGGAATCAATAATCTATCTTCCTATACCTCAAAACTAGTTCTTCCACCGGACAATGTTTTATACTTACAAATATTTGATAATGTCTCTCGTTTCCTTCAGACAACCCCTCACCTCTCATTTTTTCTAGCATCCCAAGTGTTTTGGAACTCCAAAGATCAGCTTTAGGCTGTTAAAAGCATGATGGAGCCTCTTTATATATATTTGTAGCTCACATTAACCTGCTGAGCGGCTAGACACACTAAACTCAATTTCTATTTACAGCCAGACTTCATGTAGTGAACAGAAAAAAAACATCTCGGGGAAAACACACATAGACAGAGGCCAAATGAATAGGCAAAGGTGATTTAGAAAGTCAGTGGTGGGCATGGGAACAGAGCCCAGGGGTCCTGACTCTTCATTTCTTTGTGGAAGACAGTCTAGTGATTATACACGGAGTGGGTAGAAACGCCAGTGTGGTAGCCCTGGAGGATCTGAGAATGCTGGCATCACCCCAACTGCAGCCCACAGGGGTGGTTTTTCTAGAGAAGCCTATTTAAAGAGAGGAAATAGCCTGCACTTTTCTCTTAGGACGTGCTACTTGAAGTGGCAAATTTTTTTCTTTTTAATTGTGATTTGGGTGAAAGTTTACAGAGCAAATTCATTTTCCATACAGCAGTTCACATACACTTTGTCTCATGACATTGACTACAATTTCCCACAATGCAACAGCTCTCTTCCCACTTCCTCCTCATAGTTACCTCTTCCCTGTGTCCTTCCCTCTCATGCCTTCCTGCCCCACCCCCAACTGTCTCCCTGTGCGTACATAGCCTTTCAATTCTCCCATGATTGTTCTCTCCAAGGAGTGTATCTAGCTAATATAAAATGGTCACCTTTTGTGTCTGTCTTTTGTTTGACTGGAAGCCACATGAGTGAGTTCATTCCAGACCTGAAGGGTAGCCAGAAGCCATTGTCTCAGGGGTTCCACCAGACTCTATCAGACCAGCAAAGCCCTGCCCCCCCACCCTTTTAAATGATATTGACTTTTGTTCCACATTGTTCTCCCACTCTGTCCTGGATCTCCTACACAGACCCCCTGTCCGAGTGATTGACAGTGGTAGGAAGTGGCAAATTTAATATTAAAATGGGAACACATGGGTTGGAGAGGGAACTGCTCCACACATCACAGAAACTCTTGACCCTGGCAGTGGAATTCAGGACTCTTCGATTTGGTTCCTAAAATGCCATAGCCCCCTACTCTCTGAATATGATGCTGGTGTACAGGAGGCTCTCTTGTGAAAGGATGGCATCCATAGGAATAGCCTCCAGACTAGGAAACTCAACCCACCTGCGTACCTGTGGATCCCTATCCAAGGGCATGGCTTCAGTGATGCTCCATTAGGAGAGCTTCCCTGGAGATTTACAGCAGCATCTCCTTTGTCCTTTTAGCCTTACCCCAGAGACATCTCCCAGATCTAAATGCCTAGATGCAAGTCACCCAGGCCTGCAGAGCCAGGATCCCAACCTAAGCACTGTGTTCCAGCTCTATGAGTTAAGGCCCCAGTCAAACCTGGGGCTCTCTTACCCAGAGCCAGAGCCTGGGCACACAGGAGCTCAGGGACACACATTAGCTTGGAAAATTATTGTGTTAAAGAAAACAGCATCAGCCTGAAGGTCCTGTCCTATAGATGAGCAGCCAGGAGAAACTGGGTGGAGAAAGGGATCATCTGCAGAGCATGTTTGGGAAACCAAGCCAGTGCCCCATCATGCAACCATGGGGCAGCTGCCCCTCCAACCCTTTGCCCCCATGCCTAAGGCCCAACACAGTGAAATGTGTCACATCTTCTGGGATGCCAGGGTTTGTCAGGTAGGGTTGGCTGCCACACTCCTTGGCTGTCCTGTCTCATCAGACTTTTTGGCCAGTATCTGGCCAGCCCCTAATTCCCTGAAACTTCAGTTTGGGGCCTAGGGCCAGGTCTCTGAACAGCCCTACCCCCTGCCCCAAGCCTTCCTCCGACCACAAGCCCAGTCCAGCAGGGCTCTGAAACGCAGGCCGCAGCCATTTCGGCAGCTTCAGCTCACACACCCATAGAGCTCATCTTCCTCTTTCTTCTTTTAGATTTTTTAACTCCTTCCCCACCACACCCCTGGCACTGAAGGACTATTACAATCCACAACCTCGGTCTTCACTACCCAAAGTCCTCAGAGCCACTGTCTCCATGTCCCCAGAGTGGGCAGTGCCCCCTCTAACTCAGCCTCTCTGGTCTGGAGCACCTCCTCTTGCAACTTCGGAGCCAGGCAGAGACTCCAAACTCCCTTTATGATGCCATCCTCCCAGGACCCTCAACTAGACCCCTCCGGATGCGGACAGGTTCCCCGGTAGGAGGAGTCTGGGCTAAAGCCAAAGGCTTCAGCGGACTCCTCTACCCCCAGGGGCATCTCCCCTCCCCCTCAGTAGCGCAGGGCCTCCCCCTTCCGGCAACGAGGGGTTAAGTCCTCGGGTGGGGCTGACTGGCCCAGGCCCCTGCCCCAAGACGCACCGGCCAACCTGTTCGTGTCCCTCCGCACGCCGGTCGGGAAGGCCCGACCACTTTCGCCCCGTCATGCCCCCTTGCGCGGGGTACAGAGAAGGTCTGTCTCGGCGGGTAGCGGGTCCCTCCTGCCCCGTGACCCACTCAGTGCTGGCCAGCCACGGGGCACCAGCCGTGTCTTCCTGCGCCGCCTCCCCCGCCCCTAGCGTGCCATCCTGGGCTCGGGCGGGAGAGCGGGTCGCGAGCGTCCTATGAGTCCCCCACGGGCCGTACTAGGCCCCAAGCGCCCGGGCCGCTCCTCCCCCGCCTGGCGCCCGGCCGTGCCCGGCCATGCCAGGCGGCGACCCCGGCTCACAGGGACTGGGCGCGGGCGGAGATAGGCCCGGCCCTCGCGCCGCGCCCCGCGCCCTCGTACCGCGATCACGTTGACGAAGGTGGTCTTGCCGGAGTACTGCAGCCCCACCAGCGTGAGCTCCATCTCCTCCTTCCAGAACAGGGCCTTGAACCAGTCCAGCAGCTTGTTGAACAAAGCGATCATGGTCGCTGCCGCCGGCCCCGCCCGGTGCCGGGTCCCCGTCGCCCCTCGATGCCCTCGCGCTGCGGCCCGGAGCGGCCCCTCCCCAGTGCGGCCCGGGTCCCGCTGCTCGGTGCGGGCGGAGGCTGGAGCGCGGCGGCCGACGACTCTCTGCCCCCGGATCCGCTCGACGATGGGTGTGGCTTCAGCGCCCTCCTCCTCCGCCGCCACCGCCCTCCCGCGCGGCCAGGGCCGGGTCCTGCTCGCACCCGCGCGCGCGCTCCTCTCTCGCCTGGAGCTGGGAACCGAGGCCGGCGGATGGGTTGATCCCGGAGCCCGCGGGCTGCAGGAATCGGAACTGACTGGCAACTAGCATAGAGGAGCACTTTAGGAAAGGGGTCCAAATTTTATCTTTTCCCCTTCTCCGGCAGCTGTGCCCCGACTGGCACCCGTTTCCTTCTTAAAGGGCTTGTGGACTCGAGGTGGGAGAGGTCCGGGTTAAGCAAGAGCATTTCCAGATTGAAGAAAGGTGGTTCACCTACTTTCCAGGACACAAAAATGAGGTACCTCTGAAGGAAGGCAAATGGAGGGGTTTTGTTCCCTGAACCCTTGCTTCTGAGCATCGCTGGGTACTGAGTCCCATCTTCTCAAAATATACCCATAGGAGAGTAACCACCGTGTTTGGGTCTTTTAATACTCCATCTTGTTTTGTATACCACAATTTACCCGGACCATTTGTTTAGGAAGTCTCTGGCTCAACATAGATAGGTGTTTGGAGTTGATGCTGATTTTTACTGGTATCACCATGGTACTGAAACAGATAAAATCCTGGCAGAGGCTTTCCAGTGAGGAAGATATGTGGAAAAGAAAAACGTTGGTATGTTGTGGTAAAAACTGGTCTTCTTCAGGGGGAGACACAGTGAGTGGTGTACGGCCTGCCAAGATGCCCCCCCACTGGCCTACTTGGCAGGAACTAATCTCAGGCCTTCTGCTAGTCCCAGACTTCAGGGCAATTAGGCGCCTTAGGTTTTGTTTTTCAGATGTTCTCACATGTAGTCTACTGTTATACTCAAAGTTGAATAAACTATTCATATCAACCTAAGCATAAGTTCAACAACAACAACAAATGGTTGTTATCCAGTCAATTTAGACTCATGGTGACCCATGTGTGTCAGAGAACAGCTGTGCTCCATAGGTTTTTCCATGGCTGATTTTTTGAAGGTGCATCACCAGGCCTTTCTTCTGCAGCACCTATGGCTGGACCCGAACCTCCAACCTTTCAATTAACAGCTGAGTGCATTAACTGTTACACTACTCAGGGACTCCAAGTAAGACTTAAACAATCACACAGTTGCCAAAGTGGAGAAATCATAAAATCTTGAATAGAATAAGCACTGTCATTATGTTGTTGTTGTTATGTGTCGTCGAGTCAGCCCTGACTCATAGTGACCCCTCCTTGGTTTCCGAGGCAGTATCACTACGGAAGTAGGATTGCCCAACCTTCCTTCCGAGGAGTGGCTGGTGGGTTTGAACCGCCAGCCTTCTGGTTAGCAGTCAAGTGCCTTAGCCACTATGCTACCAGAACTGTCATTATAGCCTTTTTAAATTATTGTGGTAAAAATAAATAAATGAAATAAAATAAAGATATATGTAACAAAACATCTGCCAATGCAACAATTTCTACGGGTACCATTTGATGACCTTGAATACGTTCATAATACTGTGCAACCATCACCACTATCTTTTTCCAGATCATTCTACCAGCATTTAGCCTCTACTCTTTATAAATCCCTCTCTAGCGCTTTTGTCCTATTTGTTAAACTGACTCCAGGTTGATTTTATCTTGCATGTACCTCAAAGTGCTAGACAGAGTGCATACCCCAGGGATAGAGATCTGCAGTCTGTTCCTACTCTGAGAGTGTTTTTCACTCTCGCTGTTGCTTTAGAGAAGCCCCAGAGGCCTGAGAAGAAGGTGGAAAAAAGGAATGAATCAGTCATCCAAAAAGTCTTTATTTTCCCACTTGGTTACTTTTCCAGAGCTTGTACCCTTTTGGGATAACAATACCATGAGGGAGAGCTCCCTTCTGGCTGGGTCTGAGGTCTGGGTAAGATCAGGCACTTGAGGGTTATTCACACAGCTTCATTGGTACAGACTGTAAGTACCTCTCACAGGGGTTAGGGAAGGTAGAAGTGCAGGTGACCCCTGAAGGCCGAGCAGAAGCATTATGAAAATTAAACTCAGTTTTAACACTGCATGTTCTTCAGAAGAGGTATCACGAATGAGGAGGCCCAGCTGTTCTCCAGGATCTAGCTCCTTGGGGGTTTCCACAAAGAATTGGTATTAGCAGATTCAGATCCCAGAAGTGGAGTGCCAGAAGAGATGGCGCCTTACCTTCATCCCAGAGGCAGCCATCTTGGATTCAAGGAGAGTGAAGGGTTTGGATGTTTTCTAATTCAGCCCTGAGATAGATCTGGGGTACCCTGGAAATTGTGTTGATGCTGAGAGGGATGAGGGGAGGTTAGTTGTCTGGGGTAGCTGGCATGGGATCCCATTTTAGTCCCATATCTGCATGGAATGGTTATAAACCCAGATTGTTTATGGAAATCACAAAGCTCTATTGGTATCTGCAGATGTGGTAGTGGTAGTGGGGGCTTACTGTCTATAGTCATGACAAGTTCTTTGTCTCTTCCCTTCTTTCTCTTGTACTTCCTGGGTGTCCAGGGTATTAAGGTCATATTAGTAAGTCGGAGCATACTGAAGCCTCCCTAATGAGTAGGTGGGGTAAGTGGCCAGCAGTTACAGCTCTGGGTCTCTGAGGGGACCCCCTACTTTCTCTCTTCCAGAGATTGCAATTGCCTGACCTGGCTACCTTCTATACATGTGTGGAAGCAGGGATAATTTGGATCTCTTTTCTCTTTGGGGGTGTCTGACCCTCATAGATGGATGGTAGGGGAGCAGGGAACCACTGCTAAGATGTTGGAGGACTTGACTAAGCTCAGGACCAGACTTTCCCAGCTCTTGCATCTGGCCTGTGCTTGGGCAGGGTCTGGGGGATATGATCTTGGAATCGCCCTCTTGCCATTTGCAGGAAGCAGATACAGATGGAACAGCTTCTAGGAACTTCTCTGATTGCTTCCCTTTATGGCAGCAGAGCACTTAATATCCATGTCACAGATGAGGAGACTGAAGCGCATAAAGAGAAGACCAGACACCTGGCCTTCTCAGGTTTGCCAGAAGTGTGAGCTTGTATCTTTATAAGTTCAGAAAGACATGGGAGGCTCCCCCTATGGTCTGATTGAGGACACTAGAGAAAACCGAGGCATGGCCGGTGGTGAAGACCTGGAGTTTGGCCCCTCATCTTGCTGATGCAGCTTCCTGGGGCTACAAGAGCTCACTAAGGAGGCACCCATTCCCTATGCCCACCCAGGGGTGCCCCAGGTAACATGGCTGACTTTGCTGAAACCCACCTTCCGAGGTCTGAGGGGAAATTGCCACCTGGGCTGTTAGAAGATGGCAGGGGTCAGGGGCTGGGCTCCTCGGGCAGCTGGGCTGCATAAAGGGCCAAAGTGTGGTGTAGGAACTGGTATTGCTCTGTGGTCTGGATCATTCCACCTCTGCAGGGAGAAACACACAGACCATGAACTAGGGAGGGACAGAGGGTTTGCTGAATCACTTGTAGTTCTATTGGAAGAAGTCCTGGCTTTGCCGAAGAAAACATCAACTTCTTCACATCCATCCATCCTCTCTACTTCTTACTCCTTCTTGCTGCCCCTCATATCTTTCCCCATGAGGGAAGCCCTTTTGACATTTACTTAGGGCTGCGCCTGGTGGCTGGGGACCAAGGAGGAGATGCCCACCACTATTCTTCCCTCATCCACTCAGTGCCTGGGTAGAACCAGGTCACAGATTCCTCAGGCTGGGAATCTGAGCCCCTCGTTTTCTTTCCACCGATACTAAAAGTAAAAATAACAATCCCATATGTTTGTGACGTAGTTCCCATTTTCCAAAACACTCTCATGTAAGTTAACTAATTCTTTACAAAAGCTCTCTGGGGAATGGGTCCTTATCTTTCTCTAGATAAAGAAATGGGGGCCTAGAGAAATATACTGATAGCTCAGTAAGCTTCAAGTCTGAATTGAACTTTGGTCCTCTCTCTCCAAACCCTGTGATCTTCTGTCCGTTACCTGTGACTGCTTAGCACTATAACTAACTATATTCTTACTCCCCCAACTTTTCCCCAAGTAGGGAATTTGCAAAAAAAAAAAAAAAAAAAAAATTTTTTTTTGAAGGCTCAGTGCAAATCCATAGAGCGGCATACTTAATTTTAGGCTTCCAAGCTAAAATTCCAGATAGAGATTATTTCTCGGATGTTAGTTGCAAAATAAACAGTTCTTTAGCAAAGGGCCCCCTTCCTTTCTCACAGGAAATGCTTGATGGTGACACATGTGTAAGTGCTCTGACACCCAACGAGTGACACCAATACCACTTGTTAATGTTGTTGGGCCTATTTACATGCATGGACCTACCTGTCCAGCCGCAATTGGCACACGATGCCCAAAATGTCCACTTCTCCTCTGGCCTTCAGCTGTTGACAGCCAATTCTGGTAGCAATGAAGCAGCCAGTCCGGCCAATCCCTGCACTGGACATAGCCAGGAAGAAGGTGGGGAGGTCATAGGTGACCAAGGAACACAGAAACAAAAGACTAGGGAGCATGGAAGCCAGGTGACCAGGAAACATGGAGGCCAGGCCCCAATTATGAAAAAAGCAGTGGGGCCCAAGGATAGTCTATTTTGGGGGGGAGGGCATGGGGATGGAGGAAGGTAGTAATACCTTACAGGTTTCTGACCCCCTAGGGGTCCTGAAGGAGGCAGGTTATAACTGCACTAGAGTTTACATGTCCTCATAGCCTCACTAAGCCTGTTCCAGGACACCCTCACATTTTGATGAGCTGTCTTCTACTTAACAGACTATAGTGGTTTCCAACTGACAGTCTCTCATTTGTGGACTTGCTGACCCCTTGAGCCTGTCTTATCTAACCATGACTTCCTCTCAGCTCATATACCACAACTGCTTACACTCAGCCTCCTCTGTTTCCTACCTCTGTTATTCCCACAGCCCTCCTCTCTCTGTACCACTCTATCCTGGCCTTTATTTCAAAACCCCTCTCAGGCTTCCCATCTTTAGGAGGTCTTCTTGCATGAGTTGTGTGAGCCCCTGAGAGAAGCTATTAATGACCTCCCAACCCTATGTTCAGGTACCACCCTTGGTTGGGTTTATGAGCCCCCTCTTTGAATTGTTTGCCTTTATGTTCTGTTTCATTTAGGATATGCACTCCTAAATGGTCTCCTTATTTGAAATCTGTCCTGCATCATGGTACATCTGTCCTTTCCCACTGGCATTATCCCCCACCTCCCAGCCTAATCCACTTTTCACTCTGCTGTTCTAATATTATTTTTAAATGGCAAACCAAATTTCTTAGCCTGTCCTACAAGACCCCTCATCACCTCATCACCTGGCCTTCACTTACCTTCCAGCCTCATTTTTCATCACTGTCACCCATGTGATCTCCAGGCCCTGCTCTCTAACCCTGCTCCCTGCAATGTACCACTTTTTATCTTTCATCTCTGGACCTTTGCACATGCTATTCTATCTGTCTAGAACACTCCTGGAAGTCTTCCTGGAAGACTTCCCCTTTCCTTCTTCCCTTGGCTAATTCACCCTTTGGGTCTTAACTTACATGTCCTTTCTCCTGGAAAACCTTCTCTAGCCAAAATTTGCATTAGCAATCTGGGTTCTGTGTTCCCTGTACTACCCCCATCATACCTCTCATCACATTAGTTGCATTTAATTGTTTAATCTGCTATCTTTCCCACCAGACTGTGAGCCAGTGTAAAGTCATGGCTAGCTCCTTAGCACCTTTGTTGCCTGATAACAAATCAGTTTTTGAGAAATTTTTGTTGAATGAATAAATGAGTTCCCCAACAGTTGTTGTTGTTATGTGCCGTCGAGTCGGCCCCGACTCATAGCAACCACTCCTTGGGTTTCCGAGGCAGTATCACTACGGAAGTAGGATTGCCCAATTTTCCTTCTGAGGAGTGGCTGGTGGGTTTGAACCGCCAGCCTTCTGGTTAGCAGTCAAGTGCTTTAGCCACTATGCTACCAGAGCTCCTAGTGGTCATGTTTATCTGTCCCCAAGCAGATTGAGTACTACTTGATAGTCTAGACCTCTCTGGATTGGGTCTGGGTGTCCAGCCCAGACATCTGGGATCTGCACAAAAGAGGTAATAAGAACAGAGCACTTGCTGAAGGACCTAGAGCTTCCTGTCTTCCTGTCTAAGTAAGTGCAGGGCCTGCCTGACTCTATTCTGCTTTGACTCCTTAGGAAGGGGAGGGGAGCATAATACATAGTGCTGCCATAGAGGGAAGGCCACGTACCTGCAGTGGACCACAATGGGCCCAGTGTTGGCAGCTGTCTCTGGGATGTCCTCTACCTCAGCCACCAGGCGCAGCAGAGGTCCAGCTGACTCTGGGGTCTGATGGTCAGGCCAGGCTGAGAAAAGGACATGCTTCACTGACCGGCACTCCTCCTGGTGCTGAGATGGGAGCAAGTGTGAGAAACAGGTCAGGGTAGGGAGTACTGCCCACCTTCTCCTCTGGTGCAGAGGAGGGCAAGGGCTGGAATTACTCCATGAGAAATTCAGTAACCAGGAGCAGGGAAAGGCAGCTCTTTTCTTGCTCATGATACTCCACTATTTCCTCCTCTAAAATGCTGGGAAGGAGCATTGTCTGGGAAGAGGGAAAAGATTCAAGTTCAAGTCCTAGCTCTGCCTCTAACTAGCACATGGCTTTGGGTGAGTCCCCCTAACCTCATTTTATCACCTTTATCTTATTGGTTTACTACATAGGATGCTTTGAGGATAATGAGTTGATAAACCAGTTGCTGTCAAGTTGATTCCAGCTCATGCTGACCCTGTGTGTTTCAGGGTAGAACTGTGCTCATTAGTATTTTCCATGCCTTTAAGCATTTGCACCACCCAGGGACTCCTAATGAGTTGATAGATAAATGCTCAAAAAGTATCATCATACAATAATAACATCATATAGTAATAACCAAACCCACTGCCATCAAGTCAATTCCGACTCATAGCAACCCCCATTGGGTTTCCAAGGCAGGAATTTTTTTTTTTTTTTTTTTTGTGATTTGGGTGAAGATTTACAGAGCAAATTCGCTTTCCATACAGCAGTTCACATATACTTTGTCACATGTCATTGACCACAGTTTACCACAATGCAACAGCTCCCCTCCCACTTCCTCCCCATAGTTACCTCTTCCCAGTTTCCATCCCTCCATACTCTCATGCCCCCTGAGCTGTCTCCCTGTGCATAAGCAGCTCTTCCTTCTCCCATGATTGTTCTCTCCAGGGCATGTGTCTACTTGAGGTAAATGTTTAACTCACATACCTGTACTTTGTTTGGTTGGAAACCACAGATGTGGGTTCAATTCCAGACCTGAAGGGCAGCTAGGGGCCATAGTCTCAGTGGTTCCATCAGGCTCTATTGGACCAGCAAACCTGGTCCCCACCTTTTTTTTTTTTTTTCCTCCAAATGATTTTGAGTTTTGTGTCACATTGTTCTCCCTCTCTATCCAGAATCTCCTACATCCCTTCCAAGTGGATGACAGTGGTAGCCGGGCACCATCTAGTTCTTCTGGTCTCATAGTTGTATAGGTTGCAGATTGGATGGTGTACCTGTCACTAGGACTGATTATTTCCATTAATTTTGGTTCCAAGGCAGGAAATTTGTATGGAAGTAGATTGCTCCACCTTCCTTCCACAGAGCGGCTGGTGTGTTTGAACTGCTGATCTTTGGGTTCTCAGTCAAATGCCTTAGGCACTGTGCTATTAGGGTTCCTTATCCTCAAAGGAAGATTGGGCAATCTACTTCCATAGCGATACCGCCTCGGGAACCCAAGGAGGGGTCGCTATGAGTCGGGTCCAACTCGACGATACATAAGAACAACAACGACGACATACAGTAATAGAAGGCATTTTTAAAGCATGTTTACACGTTATTGTACATCTCTTTCAACCTCCTGTCATTTCATCAGCACAATTCCTGGACTCCCACCTCTTCTCATCTGGATCATTCAGTATAGTTGGATGGTACTTCCTGCTGATTCCTAGTTGGCTTGTTGGATCTACCCTATTAGAGGTTCCCTGAGGACAGTGCCCAAGTTTTTTTTTTTTCCTTCCAAGTCTTAAGTACATCTTTCAGATGTGGGTTCAAGAAGGTCTAAATGAGCAAGCCCTTGGCTTCCACTATAAGTTGGGTCTGATTCCTAGAGATGCTGGGAGTGGCCCAACTTCCTTGTCTCTCAACAGGCCTGGCCCCTGAGGGTGGTACCTGGATGGTGAGCTGTCGCACAGTGTATTCCGGGCACTCTTTAATGTCCTGGATGTAGATCCGGAAAGGTCCATAGGTTTCCTCTTGTGTGGGCCAGTAGTGGACACATTTCTAGGAGGAAGAGAGCTGGGAGTCAGAAGGGGGAAGGGTTCATCAGCTTGAGCAGGAGCTGGAGAAGTAGAAAGGGGAGGGGTATCTCCTCTCCATTTTCTACTCTCATTGGAGGGGCTGGGCATTGCCTGGGTAAGCAGCTGGGTAAGCAGGTGAGCTTGACACCTGTAGACAAAGTACTCGCCTCATCCCACTTTTGACTATGGACAGTCTCCATGGGGTACATCTCAGAAACCTTTCTGAGAGGTATATGCTGGGATGGCTATAGCTATTCTCACCTCCTGGGTGAACCCCTGGTCCTGAGTTGTCCTGGGTAGAGTTGTGTGTAGGTAGGAGAGGGAGCAGCCCTTTCTGGGTTCATCAAGAACAGCCTCCTACCTCCTTGCCCTCTCGGAGCTGAGTGAGCATGACAATGAGGGACACCTCTTCCTGCCATACCATCTCCCAGAAGTCCACCACGGTATTGGGCATGGGGCCCTGGGTTGCGATGTAGACCTTCTCCTTCCCATCGAAGCCCTGGGGAGGTGGATGCACGTGAGAAAGGGTGGGACGAGCAGTGAGAGCAGAGCTCTGGGTAATCCCAGATTCTGCAGGTCCTAGGATTAGGCTGAAGTCAGTGAACATGCACATGAGCATGTACATGTGTGCACATATGCACACACACACAGAAGCCACGTGGTAGAAAGGACATGGATTATGAAATGAGGAACATTTGGGTTCGAATACTTGTTCTGCTGCTTACTAGCTGGGCAACTATAAGCAAGTTAGCCTTTTTAAGCCTCAGTTTTCTCACTTGTAAATTGGGCATAATAATATCTGCTTTGTAGGAATGCAGTGTGGATTAAACTCAATAAAGTATATTATGAGTCTGGCATATAGAAGGTACTCTATAAATGTTTGTCCCTTTCCTCCCCTGCTGCTTTCTACTCACCCAAAATTCCAGCAAGAAAAGTGTTCAATAGTACTCATTGAATGAAATGTTTCACTTTGACATATTACTTTTATATATTTAGTAGCAAAATGTAGTGCACTCTCCAGAGCTCTTCTTTCTCCCTACTAGGATCCTAAGCATAAAGTTCCCTAACATGATGGTGAAATTTAGAAGGGTGTTCTGCTAGCATCAGCTGGCAAATGAGAGACCATGTTCTCCCACAGTGCTCCTTACTAGCAGTGTTTCGTCTTTCTTCACTCCTGACTACTGTCCTACCCACTTTGAGCCACTAGAGAGTGCTGCTTTCACATCTACTTAGGGCTGGCAGAGGTGGGAAGCCGGGGGATAGACAACCTACCTTGCCTTACGGTGCCTATGACCTGACACCATCTCTACCAAGAAGGAGCTTCTTGGGGACAGTTAAGGCCAGAATGAAAGAAAAAAGAGACTGCCGAGAGCTCTATTTATGCTGGCATCTCCCATGCAGACCCCAGAGCCATTAGCTCTCAAGAAGCCAGAGATAGGGTTTCAGCAATGCCAACTTCCTGCCCCATTTAGAGGATCGGCTGTGAAAGGGATAGGGTGATAGGGTGTGTTAAGGAGACTTAGTGGTCTCTTCTTTTCAGAATTGTTTGACATGTGATATGTTTTTCTAGGTCGGTGTCTTGGACCTCTTCATTGTCCGCTCGGTAGGGCTCTGGCGGAGTGAGTTGGAGCAGGGAGAGAAACCCAGGCACTGGAACCTAGCTGGAAAGCATTCTCATCTTCACATGCAGGCTCCTAGCTCCCCACATGGCCACTGCTTTCAGGTCACTCACTCGGATGTAGTTGGCATTGATGTAGTCCCCGTCCTCTTGGCTCTGTGCCCGGCCAAGGCAGACACGGCTCTGGGGATCTAGGAAGTAAAAATCAGCAGAAGTCAGAGGTCAAAAAGTGACCAGCTAGTTCAGACTCCCAACAGGGTCAGAAAGAGGAGCGTTCCAGTGCTTGTCCCAATACCTTGTGTATAGTTGGGGACTGAGACCTATAGAATCATCTGATACATAGACAATAGGGAGCCACAGCATGTTTTTGAGCCGTAGAGTGATATGGTCAAAGCGATAATTTGGGTGATGCTGTGTAGAATGGACTAAAGAGGAAAAGGAGTGGAGCAGGAAAGGAAAAATGGGAGATTAATGTTAGTCTGGCCTCAAGATCAATAATGGTAGACAGAAACAGAAAAAGAGCTGTTGTGGAGGAAGCATGTTTTTTCTGGTGGTGAATATGGAGTTCAGATAAGTGACTTGTGTAAGGTTACATATTGGTGAAGTGGGACTAGACCCCCAGTCTAGTCCACCAGTCACTGGTGGCTAGAGGGGGTAATTTCAAGTCAAACCCAAGCAGGAATGAAGAAGGCAGGTTGTAAGGAAAGGTGAGGAGACTCTCAATCACCCTGGGCCAGCCTGGTTCTGGACAGAGGAGACCTAAAGGAAAATCACTGGTTAAGGGATCTCTCCCCTCTCTGGTGGTTACAGGGCTGGTTGGAATTAAGCGAGAGCTGCTTCTTCTCCCACTTTGATGAGTAACAATGACCCCCTGGGTCACCTGGGCAGGCAGAGGGCACACTGGAATGTAGGGAGAGTTAGGAGGCACTCAGGCTGAGCTTGGCCTGAGACTGGAAGCTGCCAGAGGTGGGCTGGCCAGATAAGGCTGGGGGTGGGGTTAGGGAAGTCCCTGGCTGGTACAAACTGTGAAAGCACAAGGCTGCTAACTAAAGGTTGGAGGTTTGAGTTCATCCAGAGACACCTGTGACACAACTCACTGCTATCCAGTCGATTCTGACTCATATCAACCCCCTTTGGGTTTCTGAAGCGGTAAATCTCTACTGAAGTAGATTGCCCAGTCTTCCTTCTGCAAAGTGGCTGGTGGGTTTGAAAGCCCAATCTTCTGTTTAGCAGTCAAATGCCTTAGGCCCTATGCCACTAGACCTCCTTGGCCCACTATATTGTTGTTATGGGCGTCGAGTCAGACTCGACTCATAGCAACCCCTCCTTGGGTTTCCGAGGCAGTATCACTTTGGAAGTAGATTGCCCAACCTTCCTTCCAAGGAGTGGCGGTGGATTTGAACCACCAGCCTTCTGGTTAGCAGTCAAGTGCCTTAGGCACTAAGCTACCAGAGCTCCTTGGCCCCCTATAAGCATCTGTAAACATTAATTGCATTATTGTTGTTGTGACTATTAGCCCTTCATTCCTGTGCTGTGATGTGGTGTCCCTCTGCTGAAAGGAGATGTGCCAAGTAAGGTTGTCCTTCCCGTGGCTGAGTCCTGGCTGAGACCATAAGACCACAGATCTTGCCTGCTGAATTTCTCTGGCCTCAGGGACAGTGCCCACCACCCTTGATCCCCACCACAGTCCTTACTTGGCAAGATGGTTTTGTATCGATCCTTGGAGGCGTGGCCTGGAATGTCCAGGTCTTCAGGGTTGACAAAGTTTGATGGGATCTTCTGGCAGGGGGAGGAAATGAGTGAATAGTGGATACACCTCCTAGTCGCCTTTTCTCCCCTTCCATCCTTGTCTAGTAGACTTGGGGCCCTGGCTCATTCCTTGCTGGCATTAGTATGTAGGTCAGATGGAGTAGAGGACAGAAGAGGAAGCAGGAGTCAGCCTCCTCCCCTGAGCCCTGGGGCTCTCTTTCCTGAAGGGCCCAAAGAGGAGACATGTCTGTGGAACCCATGATAGAATGGTGCCAGCTGGGTGCCTCTGACTCAGAGGGGGCCCCAAGTTCTTACCAAGAATTCCTCCTCCAGTTGCCTGGGGCTGGGTGGCTGGTGCTGCAGGACCGAGCGTGTGAGGGGATGCCCCGCTGTGCGCAGAAAGTGGAGGGTGACCTCCCGGGGTGTATTCACCGAGCAGATGGGCTCCACGGCCCCCAGGGACCGCACATCCAGCATCAGAGCTACATTGGAGCCCCGCCTGCAGGCCCAGCAAACAGTGCCCACTGAGTACCCAATAATATTTGTTCTTCTTACTGTCCTTGTTGAGCACATCTGAGCGGGCTGCTTCTTGTCTTTCCCTGGACCCAAAGGCTGAATGAACTCCAGGGCTCAGGCCACTGCTGCATGCCCTCTTCCCTTGTCAGCTCTCTCTAGCTTCTTACTCCCCACCAGGCTCCCAAGTCTCCTTTGGGGACTGCTTCCAGCTACCTGGCAGGCCCCAGGGGCTGCTCCACCCATTATGGGGTTTGAGGAGCAAGGGTTGACATGAAACCTTGGGTGCAGACATGCAAATGACATGCAAAGGAGCACAGTTGGTTTCCTTTCCAGAGTGGAGTCAACAACTGAGGGTCCCTTGCACTATCAGAGCTGGAGGGGCAGGTGGTGGCGAGAGAGGAGCCCAAGGTCCTGGCCAGGAAGGCCCTCTCTCCCAGGAAAGATCTTACCTCTCCTGCAGCCTCACATGTTTCTTGGCTGGCGCTTTCGCGGGCAGAGGCTGGGTCATGACTGCCCCCAAATACACGGTCAGTGGCTGTGCTCTGGAGCGCCCCCCACAGGCTTGGACCATGCTGGGGTGGCTGGGGGCCCCATGGAAGGCTCACTCAGCCATGGGGTTCACCTGAAAGACATGGCCTTTCAGCTGCTGACCTCTGCCCTGTCTGCTTGGCCAAGCCCAGGCCAGCCTTCTGCTCTGTGACACCTCTGTTTTCACTGGGGGTGTCTTCTGTTCCTTAAGAAGTGGTCTCAGTTTCACCAGGATCTTGGCAGTATGACTCAGGGTGGCAGGTGGTCTGGGATTAGCTTAAGGGCAAGATAAAGGTAAAGACTATAGATGAAGATGGTAAAGAATCCAGAGGGTGGAAGAGAGGGGAGAAGGGGCTGCCAGAGCCCAGGGTACCCCAGCTCTAAGCTGGACACCCAAGACAGAGAAGGCAAAGGAGGAAATACGAAACTTGTGTTCCACATAGACAGAGGGGAGAAAGCTCTGGAAACCTCTTCTAGGTCTGCCCAGCGTGGCTTCTCCTGCTGAACAAGGACTTTGAGGCCTTGGCAATGTCGGAGCCAGTTGAGAATCCATGCATGCAGGGCTGCAGGCCCCTAGGAAGGCCTGCTCTTAACTGCAGGTAGTTCCTCTCCCAAGTTCATTGCTGGCTTCTGGGGTCTCTGTCCGTGAAGGTAGGCTGGGGGTGTTTCCTTCCTCCTCCTGCCCATCCCCCCTACTCCCGCCTCTGTAACCGTCACAGGAAATGGCCTCACCAAGCCCTTGAACGACAGCGCATGGGGAGGCTATGGCTTGGGGCTCAATAGAGGGTATAGAGGTATTTGGGCCATCTCCTCTTGGGGGGCAGTCCTCATCTTCCAGGGTTCCACTACCGAGTGGAGGCAAGGAAGTGTTGGAGGAACTAAGCCCACAGGCACCGAGGTGAGGGCACAGAGCTGGCCGGTGCAGATGTGGGTGGTGAGAGGCTCTCCCGCAACACGAGGGGACTCTTTAACATCTGCCCTCCTTGCAGCTCTCTGCAGCTTCCCCACCATGCCAATGCCGGGATACCAGATAAGTCAACACCCATTCCCTGGCCAGGTACTAGAGCACCCAACTTGTCCTGTTGTGTCCCCTCCTCCAAGATGCCCTCCCATCTCCTCCAGAGTTCACGCCATCCCAAAGCCACAGGGACTGTCCCACTCCCCACACTCAGTACTCACTGAAGCAGCTATGTCCCCCAGGCTGCCTCTTGCCAGCTGTCTGTCTATCGGTCTGTCTTTGAGGGCTGAAACGACTTCAGGAAGCCAGCTTCCTCCCTCCGCCCCTCCTGGCTGCCACCCACGCACACCCCAGCTGCACGCTGCCCTCCTGCGCCTGCTGCTGCTGCCACAAGGGGTCGATGCTCCTGCTGTGCCCCTCAGGGGGCAGGATGGCAGTCACCCAGCATCTTTGCCATGGCCCCAAGGTCCTGCTCCCCGGGCATGGGTGAGGGGCTGGGCCTTCCCTGACCACCCCATTTCCTGAGTTCCCAAACCCTCTTCCCTCCTGCAGTGTCCCTCCTTTGGGGCTGTGTCATGTCCAACCGCTGTCTATTTGCTGGGAATTTATGGTCAAGCACAGGCTACATCTGCCCAGAGCAGATGTGGCACAGACTTGGAGTGGGGTGAGGAAGAAATGAGGCAGGAATCCCACAGCTCAAGGGGAAGGCCCAGGCCCAAGCCAGAAAGGCTATCTCCAGGACCTGAGCCACAGCCCAGCTCTCAGCTGGCCTGAGGATAGGCCAGCCAGTTGGGGAACACTTTAGAGGTAATTTGTAGGAGAGTCTGGGGGCTTCCTTGGGGTCCCTAATTCCCTCTAGGCCTCCTCCCAGAATCCCAATATCTACTGAGAAGACTTACAGAGAGTGGACAGTCTCTGGCCCTCACACCAGGGGGCTTCCACATCCTCTTCTCCGCTGGGGTGCCTGGATGCCTGGAGCCTGGGTAGTGGCCCCCAAGTCCAACACTCCACTGTCCCCAGCCCTGGCTTGGCCTTGACAGACCACTTGCTGGCCAGCATCCCGGCCGGTTCATGCTTGCTGCAGGTCTCCTCTTACCTTGTGACATTCCAAACACCCTTCCCTTCCTGGCCCCCCAACACGCACGATCTCGTCCTCTCTCTCTTCCTCCCACTTCTCTGATTCAGCTGTCAAATGGTGACAGCAAAAAAAAAAAAAAAAAGCTGTACAATAGGCACAGGGGGTGGGCATGCCGGAGAGGGTGGTGGGGAGGGGGCTGGCCTTCCTGTGGCCCATGAGGGAGGAGGGATGACATGAAGAGTGAGGATGACTTTTGTGGGCTCTGGAGACCACCCTGCCCCCAGTCCTGCCTCGGCATGGAGGCCTGGAACTAGCTCTTTTCTAAGCTCCTCCATAGCCAACTGATCCCTGGCTTCTTCACCCCTGATGCCTTTTCTCCTCTGGAGAGTGGGTGGGTTTCCCTGGGAGGAGATGAGAAACTGGGGTAGCAGTTGGTTCTGCTTCATCTGGTGATGGGTTGGAAGGAATGAAGCAGGAACCTGGGAATCCCGGATGAATTTGTGGGCAGTGACCTGAGGCTGACCTCGACTTCACTTATCCCCCCCCCCACCCCAACTAGTTAGTATTTCCAGAGATAGTGGGGGACCCTGGAGGATAAAAGAGAAGTGGGAGCAGGAGGGAATTGGAAAGAGAGCCACCCCCTCTAGGCTAAGCTGCTGATAGTTATCAAGAACAGGAAGCTAGGATACCACAGGGGCAGAGGAGGAGGAAGCAGGCAAAAGCCCTCCCCCATTGGTCCCCCAAGTGCCCTAGGTTTCCGTGGTCTAAGCCTGACTGGCCTTGGACATGCCTGCAGCCTCTCACCAGGCTACAGCCCAGCAGCATTTCTGGCAGTTCGGAGATGAGCTGTAGTGTGGACAGCAAAGAAGCTGGGACCCAGGAAGATGAGGAAAGTAGTCGGTGGGGAAGGGAGTAGGGGTTAATGGTTGAGGATTAGGCAAGACTTCAAAAAACTCCCATACCCTTAGGGTGTAGTTGGGGGGCGATAGGCACTCCTTGCTTCTTGCCTACTCCCTCTCCCCTTCCTGCTTACAAATGCCTGGGCATACATGGAGGTGTGTGGCTAGAGCTCCTGAGGGATGAGGGGACCAAACACAGATGGGGTGTGTGTCAGTCCTGCAGCAGCCCCTGCATAGCCAGCTCTCTCTCACTCTCTGGACTGCAGTCTGGGAAGAAGGTAAGTCTAGAGGACCCTGGAGTGACTTCTCCTCTCCTGAAGCTGCCCACCCCAGAGTGGAACTACCCCAGGCAGTTCTTAGTCTTCTCACTCAAATTGCTGACTTGCCCTCCTGAGTTGGACTTACGTACCCAAGACCCTTAGCTCTAGAGAAAGTGCAGTAGTGGGTGGAAGTTGGAAAGACCAGCACAGGAGTCTAACTTGGCTTGTTAGCCCTGTGTGTGATCTTGGGCAAGCTGTTGAACCTCCTAAGTCTCAGTCGGTCTCCTCCTCGGATTCCTCCTTCCCTGGGGACAGAGACCATGATAGCACTTCGAGCACCACCCTTGTCGGGGTCACCTCTGACATGTAGGGTCATCCTAGAGAAGGCGAAGGCTGTGAGGCTGGTGAGGTAGGTGTTCTGAACTGTCTGCTGAGAAGCAGGGGGAGGCGAAGGGGCTGAGGAGCAGAGTGTTGGTGGAAGGAACCACAGTCTCAGCTCTCACCGAACTCTTGCTCCTTCCTCCTCCCTGCCTTGCTTTCTCCAGCCAGCCTTGGGGGTGGAGGGAGAATACCTGAGTAGTTCCATCCAGGGGTGGGCAGCTTCCGGAGGACAGAAGAAGTCACTGCCAGGGACATCCTGGCCTACCCTCCTCCCAGAATGTATTCCAGAGAGGTCCCAGACCTGGCTGTGGAGCAACTGCTGCAGGGGATGACACTTGTCCCATCTGTGCTCAGTGCCCTCGTGCCTCCTGAGATGTAGACTCTCCTGCCTCCCTCCTCCAGTCCTTCCCTTATTCCAGGGCTGAGAGTCACAATTCCTGTTATCAGAAGCCTCTCAGGTGGGGCAGGTACATCCAGCCTTCTCAGAAGTCCTGCTCCCTGACAACACCTAGGGAGCAGAGGGCTCCTAGCCAGGCTGCTGCCAGCCCGCAGAGGCAAAGGCTGACACCCTGTAAAAAATTCCAGGGGATGGAGGATCTTGAAGACAAGACCAGGACTGGGGGGTCAGGACTCCTGGGTTCTTCACACCTCCTCCTTAGCTCCCTTCCTCAGTTCCTCTCTGGGGAAGTCCTAGGATCTTAGGTGGCTGCTCTGAGCCCCCAGCCCCCAGATCCTGGGCCAGCCTAGGCCAGCTTCTTCCGCCCCAGTCTTTACAGGCCCAGGCTTGTCCCTGGCTGTGTGGGGGAGAGCTAGGATCTGGGAGGTTCATCCAGGAAAAGGCAGGGAGACAACGGAGGAGACACTTGGTGAGTGGGGCAGAGAAGTGCTGATAGGGCAGTGGGAGTGGGTCTGGGCCACTCAGTTGAAGACTGAAGGAGGAGAGGACCCATGGGGCATGTACCAGGGCCACATTCCTGGGCCAGGCCATCCTGGTTGCCATCCCCCACCCTGACCCAGTTTTCCTGCCATCTTTTGGTGCCTGCTGGTGAAGGGGACTTTCCCATACCTCTCTCACCCTGGCTGAGAGGACCAGAGATCTGGTCCAGCTCAGCATTGGAGGAGCCAGGCACAGTCTGCCTAGAGCTCCAGGGAAGAGCCTGGTTCCCTGTCCGGTTGTGGAACTCAGGTCTCTGCCGGGAGAACCTTAGGGCAGAAGAGAATCCCGTTCCCTTTCCCAAACCCAAAGCCAGTGAAATGCAAATCTGTTCCTCCAGTTGGCCCTTTCTTGCCAGGGGGCCTCTTGTCTACTTCCATCTTCCCTGTTGTCCCCAGACACCCACACAGGCACACAGACATGCAAGTGTACGCATTTCTATTCAGACAGGTATGTGTACCTTACGGCCCACCCAAGTATGTGTGTACATTGCACTACATACACACATATACCCACCAGCACTGCACCCCACCAGCCCATTGCCTCCAGCCCCACTGCCTTCCCACAGCTTGGGCAGTGGGACCTAGGTCCTCCCTATTCCTGGAGACCTTCCCTAGAGTGTAGGAGGGAGAATGCATAAGTTCTCTGTCCTGAGCCACCCTGGCCCTTTCCTGCCTGTGATTATCATCCCCCAGTGTGGGAGATGCCCAAGGCCTTGCTTCAGCCTGTGGGAGAAGAGGGGAGGGGCCGGAAGAGGGCTGCCCGGACTGCTGTGGGGAGAGACCAGGCTGGCTCAGGTTTGGGAGCCAGGACGCCTGGACCTGAGCCCTATCCTCCTTCACTGATGGCTGGCTCTCTACAGAAGGAATCAGTAAGGTGCTCTGAGACCTCAGGAGGACCCCAGGGGTTCTCTAGGGAGAGGATGTGGGTTTGTCTGTGGGGGTGGTTGCTGGGGAGGAGATACAGCCTGTGGTACTTTTTTTTTTTCTGAATGGAGAGGCTTGGGCTGGGGGAGCTGCTTCTTAACTGTAAGAAACTATTTTCACCCTCTCTTGAGCCCCCCCTTCTATCCCTAAGGCTGCCCCAGACTGAGTGGGGGGCTGGCATGTGTACTTCTGTGGCCAGGTGCCTTTGCCACGCTCTGTCCATGGGACTGGCTGTGGAGTCTGTTTTGTGGGGACTCCTGGGAAGAGTCTGAGACCTTTCCTTTACTTAAATGCATGTCCTGTTAGGTCTTCTCTACTCAGATTCTGAATTAGGATGTTCCCAGTTCACTTCTTCCCTTGGCTGCTACTGATCAAGACTCAGCTAGAAGGAACGGAGTGAGGTGCTCCCAGGTGAGGTGGGGTAGGGCAGACAGAACAAGTGTAGGATGTTTTCCCCTGCCTTTTGGTCAGGCGGGGACTTCCTCCCTTTCACATCAGTTTCCCTAGTTACTAACCCCCACTTCTTTTGAAAGAGCATGCGTGTGCACATACACACACATGCACACACACACAGCTTGGAAAATCTGATGAGTCTGCAGTGCTGAGTTTCCAGGCCCCCATCCAGAGGCCGGGTGGGCGGCTCTGAGGTTTGGGGCTGGGTGGAGTGGGGAGGAGCAGGCAGCCCCTGGCTCAGCTTGAGCTCGAGCAAGGAGCGCAGCTGAGCCGGCCTGTCCTCCCTGTTGGAGCTACCCCAGTATTCAGAACTTCTATACCTGCTTGTTTCCCTCATGTTCCTTCTTCTTCACTTCCTAAGTTTTTGCCTGAGTCTTGGGCTTCCCTCTCAGGACCCAGCACCATTTCTTCTCCTTTTACCCTTCCCTCCCCAACCTTCAGCTATCTTGGGGTGGGGGCACTTGGGTGAGCAGCTTGAGGGGGTAAAGCCATGCCTCAAGCTTTATGCTTTTTATTTGAGGTCTCTGCAGTTCCTGGCAGCCAGGTGGGGGCTAGAAGGAGGCAGAGGAAACCAGTGTGGGCCCCACTGACCCACTGTAGTAGTAGGAGGTTGGGGAAAGACCAGCAAAAGTCCTAGGTACTTGATCCAGTCAGTCTCCAGAGGTCTCCTGTTGGAAGGGCTCCAATTTGGGTACGAAGAGCAAGCAGGGTGTGCTGTCCCTGTTCAGTGGAGTCAGAAGCCCCAGGTTCAAGTCCAGCTCCTCTCTTCACATCCTGTGGGCCAGGCTCTTCACACTTCTGGATATTATCTCCCTCATCTGGCAAGAAAGGGACTGAGGGCCAGGAGAGCTATTCTAGGTCTACAGTCGCTGTGACTCAGGCCTCCAAGATGCTCTCTTGTGCCTCTGGCCACAAGAGCATGATGCCACATGGATCCACAAGGAGGGACACACACTCATAGTGGTCTACCCACCCAGCACACCAGGACACACACACACACACATGTTGATGGAGCCAATAGGCACTATAGCCTTATTCCAGGGCCGGGGAGCAGGGAACCATCTCTTCTCCTCAGCTCCCCAGAGCAGGGCACTTTCTACTCTAGAGCAGAGGTGGGGGAGGCAGAGGGAGGAGATGGGCTTGTCTGCAGTCTGAGTTATAGTCCTCTTCTACCTTCTGGGCCCAGAGCCAGACCCCACCCCTCTCCCTTTGCCAACACTGGGCTTGGGGGGGGGTGGCGTCAGGGCCTGGGGTGGAGAGGCAACTCCTTGCTCTTCCATGCCTGCTGCTGTCTGCCCACTGTCTGCCTGCAGCTCTGGCCTTCCTATTCTTGCCCGCCTGCCAGCCAGCAGGGCAAGGGGAGGGCTGAGAAGGGGTGGGGGGGACTGGCTCCTCCCTCTCTATACCCTGCTTCCCAGTCTTCCCTTGCAGACACTGGGATGAGGTCCCCAATCTTGGTCACTGCCCTTCTCTGGCTCTGGGGAATTTGGGCTGAGGTAAGGTGGGCATGGGGGGAGAGGGGGCAGGTCAGGTGGGTGGGACCCCTGCTGTCTAGGGTATGTCCCAGCCCTACTCCTCTCCCCGGTGGCCCCACAGCTGGTCTGCATTAGGCGAGAAAGGAGACTGCTCCTCTCCCACCCCGGGGCAGCACAGAGAAGAGGGAGAATAGATCACTCTGGTCCTGCACCTTGGGTGTGCCTCCCTCCAGGAGATAACCTTTTGGCTGGGTCTGGGGGAGTGTCAGACCAGATGAGAAAGCCCTTCTCTTGGGTCCTGGCCCTGTCCCCCACTGGCTTTCACATCCATCTCCTCCCTACTCCCCTTCCCTCTTTCCCACAGGAAGACGAATGCCACTCCCCGGAAGGGCACCCATATGAGGAGAGCAGAGGTAGGTGTCTGCAGTAGGCAAGCAAGGTAGGGCTTGGGGGTTCAGGGCTAATCTCTCCACACAGGCCCTGCCTCTGCTCTGGCCCTTTTTTTATCCTGTCCTCCTTCTTCAGGTCAGAGCGGGTATTGGGAGACTGACTGCAACCCCTTTCTCCCAGGACTACCCCTGAAAGTGAACATCAGCAGCCAGGGGAATCCTACTAGCCTCTTCGTGAGCTGGGCAGCTCCAGAGCCAGGAGGGCTTGGCCATGCCCTCAACCTCACCCGCCTGAGCCCCCTCGGCTCTCCCAAAGGGCAGCAGTTCCAGGTCCACACCAATGCATCCAGCTTTGAGTTTCAGGACCTGGTGCCAGGGAGTCACTACCAGCTGCAAGTAACTGCCCTGCGACCTTGTGCACAGAATGCCACCATCACCCTTATCACCCGTACTGGTGAGTAGCCTGTAGATTGGGAGTTGGGGACATTGACTGGGGTCTGGGTAGGAGGTGGCTGCCCTGGAGGGATGGCAGAGGGCAGGGTAACCCAAAGGAGACAACTTCAAGGACAGAGAACTACTTGGGGGCACAGGAAGCAGAGGAGTGGTGCGTGCCCCTTGCCCTCTGATCTTGGTGCTTCTCTTGATATCTGCTGCAGCCCCAATGACTGTCCAAGACCTGCAGCTCCAGAGCTCTGGGAGCCCATCCAGCCTGGAGGCCTTGTGGGGTGCTGCTCCCGGGGAGCAGGATGGCTACCAACTTCTCCTCTACCATCTAGAAACCCAGACACTGGTGCACAATGTCTCCGTGTCCCCAGGCACCCTGTCCTATAGCTTTGACAACCTCTTGCCAGGGAGCAAGTATGTTTTGGAAGTTATCACCTGGGCTGGCAACCTCCAAGCAAAGCTCAGCATCCACCAGTGGACAGGTAAGGTGGGGACTTGGCCAAGGCCCCCATTGGTGGCAAAGCTGGGAGTGGTGTGGGCAGTGGAGATCCCAGAGCCTCATAGGCAGGTGTGTCCCAGTGTGGTTGTGCTTCTGGGCTCCCTAGGGCTGTTCTGGGATCCTGCTCTAAGACCCCTTCTCCAGCTCTACTTTGCTCTCTCCATCCTGTCTCCAGCCCCCAGGCCTCCACATCACCTGGAGCTTCGTGCCATGGGCACCAGTGCCCTGCAAGCCTCCTGGAACGGCTCAGAGGGGGCTGCCTGGCTCCACCTATTGCTCACAGACCTCCTGGATGGCACCAACATGACTGCAGTAGTCAGCCAGGGGGTCTCCAACTACACCTTCCTTCACCTCTCCCCGGGTACACCCTATCAGTTGATGCTTACTGCTGCTGTTGGGCCCTATCAGGCAGCAGGGCCCAATGCCACCGAGTGGACCTGTGAGTACTTGTGGGGCAGGGGGAGGTGACAGAGGCTGCTCAGCTGTTCCTCACTGGGGAAGCAGCCCCTGGCCAAGTGGTTAGGATACAACTAGAGGAGGAGGGGTTCCTTTGGAATTCCACAGAGCAAGGGTGGGGCTTGGATGGTGGTATGTCCCTCTAGTTGACTAGTGGAGGTGCCCATATGAGAAGATGATCATGATGGTAATAGTTATCATCACTTGAACCCTTCCATATGCCAGGCTCTGTGCTAGGCTCTGTCCATGTACTGTCTCATTGAATCCTATGTTAGTACTCGTTAGCTGCCACCAAGTCAATGCCAACTCATGGTCACCCCCTGTGTGCAGAGTAGAACTGCTCTACAGGGTTTTCAAGGCTCTGACCTTTCAGAAGCTGTTCTCCAGGCCTATCTTCCAAGGTGGCTATGGTAGGTTTGAACTGCCAATTTTTTGGCTAGTAGTCAGACGCTTAACCTTTTGCAGCAGCTAGGAACACCATGTTAGTGATATGATCTCCATTTTACAGTTGTGGGAGCAGGGTTGCAAGAAGGAAAAGAACCCAAGGATCACACAGCTTATAAGTGGCTGAACTGATCTGAACCTGGGCTGGGCACCTGAGCCCATGTTGAATTCTCTACAGTTTTTCCATGTTTTCACTCAGAGGAGCTCTGTTGTGTGTTAAGCATGGTGGAACCACACTGCCTGGGTTCAGGATCTTGTTTCTACCACTGACTGCCTGTGGATCTTTGGACCAATTGTTTGCCTTCTTTGTGCTTCACTTTCTGTGTCTTGAAAGCAAGAAAACCAAACTCACTGCCATCGAGTTGATTCCAACTCAAAGTGACCTATTGGGTTTCTGAGGCAGTAAATCTTTATATGGAAGTAGATTGTCCCATCATTGTTCTGCAGAGTGGCTTGTGGGTTTGAACCACAAACCTTCTGGTTAGCAGTCAAATGCCTTAGGCATTGCACCACCAGAGCTCCTTGTATCTTGAAAAGGGGATGATAATATAATATCTACTTCATAGTGTTGTGAGCAGTGACAGGGAGATGTGACATGTAGAGTACTCAGTGCCATGGTGGTTATTTCTCTTATTGTTGTCCATGGCCAGATGGACAGATCCCAGTCTTCATCCAGAACTTGGCAAATTGTGGCTGCTGGCATCTGAATGAGACAAGGTCTAGTGCATGTAGAAAGAAGTGGGCACAGAATTAGGAGGGTTTTACTAATCCATAGTTTAGGTCTTTCTGCACACGTTTGCTCGTTTCCTCCCAAGATCCCTCTGCCCCCCTGGAACTGGTGCTGACTCCTCTGCCCCCAGAGCTCTGGGCAAGCTGGAAGGTTGGGCCAGGTGTGCGGGATGGCTACCTGCTGAGGTTAAGCGGACCAGTGGAGAGGAATGCCACTCTGGGCCCTGAGGACCTCAACGCCACATTCCCAGGCCCCCTGCCTTCTGGTCACTATGCTCTGGAGCTGAAGGCTCTGGCTGGGCCCTATGATGCCTGGGCCCAGGCCAGTGCCTGGCTGGCTGGTGAGTCTAGGCTGAGTGCCTCAGGTGGGGCCCTGCCCAGAGCATCTACATCCAGATGCAGGCAGGTCCTCACTTTCTGTGGCCTCTGTCTTCTCCAGATTCTGTAGCCCAGCCCACACAAGGCCATAGTGCCACTTTGCAGCTGAATGGGCTGGAAGCAACCAGGGAGCCTGGGAGGCGGGCACTGCTCTATGCCAAGGGTGCCCCAGGCCTCCTGGGAAATATCTCTGTGCCATCTGGTGCCACCCAGATCACCTTCTGTGGGCTGGTGCCTGGAACCCACTACCAGGTGGACATTGCCTCATCTTGGGGAGTCATCACTCAAAGCCTCACAGGTCACACAAGTGAGTGCCAGCACTGTGTCCCTGGGCCCAGGGTTGGGAGGCCTTGCCTTGGAGAAGGAAGTGTAAGGGAGGGGCTTCAGAGAGCTGGGCAGAGGACATCACAGGATCATATACACTGTATGGCTTCCTTACCAAACTGCCTCTCTCTTCAGGGCCGTTAGCACCACAGTCACTGGAGGTTATCAGCAGGGACAGCCCCTCTGAGCTGGTTATCAGCTGGTCCCCAGCACCGGGGCAGCGGGAAGGCTACATGGTCACCTGGCACCAGGAGGGCAGCCAGAAGTCACTGGACAATCCTGTCAAATTGGGTCCAGACAATTCCAGCCTAGCTCTGAGGGCTCTGGTGCCTGGCTCCTGCTACTCTCTATCTCTGTGGGCCTGGGCAGGGAACCTCAACTCCAGCATCCAGAGGACTCATGCCTGCACTGGTGAGCTCCGGGCTGCAGCCTTTGGGAAACCAGCTCAGGGTAGTGGGGGTGGGAGACTGGCTTCCTTTACTTTCTACCCTTCTGTGTACCACATTATTAACTCAGAAGGCTAATGTGGGGCATTTCATTTGTCTTTTTGCAAGCCTTTTTGACTTCCTACCATTTGGTTGATCACTCATCCATCTATCCACCCGTCCATCCACCCACCACCCACCCTTCCATCCACCCACCACCTACCAATCCTTCTAACAAATATTTAATAAATACCTCCCATTTGCTAGGTGTGGGGCTAGGTACTAAGAATGAAAATGATAAACAAGATAATCTCGAAAGGAAGACTGACAAGCAAACAGATGGTTTACATGTAAATTATGCATATTATTTTATATCATGCTATAATATGGCACTCTGGTGGCACAGTGGTTAAAGCACTTGCCTGCTAACACACCAGCCACTCCATAGGAAACAGATGAGGCAGTCGTTTCAAAAGGACTTACAGCCTTGGAAACCCTCTGGGACAGTTCTACTTTGTCCTATAGGGTCGCTGTGAGTCGGAATCGACTCAATAGCAGTGGGTTGGTTGGTTGGTTATTACAATATAGTATAAGTGCATTGATAGTAATGGAAGCTCTGGTAGGATAGTGCCTAAGGCACTTGACTGCTAACCAGAAGGCTGGCTGTTCAAATCCACCAGCCACTCCTCGGAAGGAAGATGGAGCAATCTACTTCCGTGTGATACTGCCTTGGAAACCTTAGGAGGGGTCACTATGAGTTGGCTCCGATTCGACGGCACATAACAACAACAACATTGATAGTAATATGCACAGTGTATTAACTTGAACCATATGAAACAGCATTTTTTTGTAGGCTAAAATGGTCAAATATCAAACATTGGAAATCGTATGGGGTTTAGCTTGATCTTTTAGGAGCTCACTGAAGGGGCACCTGCATGGGAAGCAGGGAAGAAAGGGTTCCTGAAAGAGGCAAGTGAGGTGACTAGAAAGTGTGTGGGTCTGGGTAGGATGAGGTGGACAGGGCTTTAACAAAGGCTAAGTGTGTGCCAAGGCCCACTGTGGGAGACAGCGCCACTCTGTGTAGGAATTGAATGTCTGCAGGTGAGGTGGAGACCAGGGTCCATGAGAGACACCAGAGAGCGGGTGCTGTGTGTGGCATTGCAGGGGACAGATGTAACTAGACTGCCAATGTCCAAGGAGTGATGGTTTGGGGAGAAGGTGGGGAGTGGGTGTCAGGGTATGTCTTTAAGAGGTTATCCTGGGAAGGAAAGGAGACTGGGGTTAGAGCCCTGCAGAAGCTGGATTTTATTTTATTTTATTTTTATTTTTATTGTGATTTGGGTGAAAGTTTACAGAGCAAATTCATTTTCCATACAGCAGTTTGTACACATTTTGTTTCATGACAGATTACAATCCCTGTAATGTAACAGCTCTCTTCCCACTTCCTCCCTATACTTACTTCTTCCTTGTGTCTTTCCTTCCCATGCATTCCTGCCCCCTAAGCCATCTCCCTGTGCAAATACTGTTATTCTGTTATCCTATGATTGATCACTCCAAGGAATTATCCACCTGATGTAAATGTTCACCCCATATGCCTGTCTATTGTTTGTTTGACTGGAAGCCACAGGAGTGAGTTCAGTTCCAGATCTGAAGGGTAATTAGGGACCATGATCTCAGGGTTCTCACTAGGTTCTATCAGACCAGCAAACCTGATTTTTTTTTTTTTTTTTTAGTTTTGTTCCACATTGTTCTCCCACTCCATCCAGGATCTCTTGTACTGATTTCCTTCAAAGTGGTTGACGGTAGTAGGTGGTGGTAGGTGGCCACCATCTAGTTCTTCTGGTCTCATGATCATATAGGCTGAGGATCTCATGCTCTACTAGTCCCTTGGACTAATTGTCTCCATGCACCTTTGGTTTTCTTTACTCTTCTTTGTTCTGGATGAGGAGAGACCAATATTTGCATCTAGATGTCTGCTTGCAAGTTTTTAAGACCTCAGTTGCTGCTCACCAAAGTAGGATGTAGAACAATGTTTTTGTGTAGCATGCTATGCCAATTGAGCTTGATGTGGAAGCTGTACATTTAGACTGAGAACATTGGGAGCTTGTTTGGAGACTGAAGGGAGGGAGGCAGGTGTCAGGGAAGGAAAGTGCCAAGAAGTCTGGAAGTTGAGTTATTCCAGTTCTGTTTTTTCTTATCCTTGCAGTTCCTGCTCCTCCTACCAACTTGAGTCTGGGCCTTGCTGCCCAGCCTCCAGTCCTGATGGCTTCCTGGAGCCCCCCGCCAGGAGTCAGAGATGGTTTCCAGCTACGCCTTTACCGCCTGAGGCCCCTGACTCTGGAAGCTGAGTACACCCTGACTCCTGAGGCCCAGAACTTCTTCTGGGACCAGTTGTCCCCAGGCACCAAGTTCCTGGTGCAGCTGGTCACCCTGCGGGGTCCGGATAAGAGCAGCAGTACCAATGCCACGGGCTGGATGCGTGAGTGCCCTCTATGCCACCTTCCCTCACCACCCACCCTGCTCTTCTGTTACCTAGGGGGCTGTGGGTCCCTCTTGACCTCATTATCATCTGTGGGCAGGTAGCTGGATTGAATGAGAGCATGTTACCCCATCCCTAGGTCCCAGGAGACCCCATTTTCCTCACCCGGAATCCCTCAGAGCTCTGTCCTTCTGGCATTCTGGAAGGTGGTAGATCCCAAAAGGTTTGCTTGCTGGTATAGCAGCCATGGGCATGCTGTTCTGCAGCTTATCTCCTGGATGAAAGTGTGGAGGTGGTGGTATTAGGTACACAGCCAGACTGGGCCTCCAGCCCCACCTGGGTTCATGAAGGGTTGATACTGTCAACAGCAATAGCTGATGTTCACAGGCACTTTGTTAAGTGATCTACCCATGTTTTCTCATTTGCTTCTCATAACATCAGGTCAGTGAGGTAGGTAATATAGTTATGTCCATTTTACAGATGAGGAAACTGAGGAACAGAGAAGGAAAGTAACTTGCCCTAAGTTCATCAGCTATAAATGGAGAGTTGGGATTCAAATTCTGGCAGTGTGACCCAGAGTTTATGTTCCTTACCTTGTACTAACCCCAGCCTGGAGAGGAGCAGGGGCAAGGGGCCCTCAGTGAAGGCACTAGAAAGAGACATGGAGTCACGGACGTGGCAGGATCTGCTGTGCATCACATGCTGAAGTTCTCTTCTCTCCTGAAAGCCCCCAGAGCCTGTAGGGTTGGGGTTTCAAGTTCCCTCCCATGCTAGCCTGAGTCCTCCTGGCTTTCTGCTTGCTGAGCCCTTGGTGGAGCTGCAGAGTAGCTGGTGCCCCCACCCCTGGCACCATCCTTCTCCAGAGTTGTGACCTCCCCCTGGTCCTCCCTTCTCAGCCCCCCTCTTCCACCTCAGCCACCTTACCTGTTTTCCTCTAGATTCCCATTAGATGCCTCTCCACCACTGAGAGACCCCAGACAGACTGAGGAAGGACTGCTGTAGGGTGCTGGGAAGAGTTCTGGGCTGGGAGTCAGGAGACTGGATTCTAGTTGTGGCTCAGAAACTAAAGCAAGCCTTGTCCCTCTCTGAGCCTCACTTTCCCCATTTATAAAGGAGTTGTTAGCAGTGTGCTTGGGCTAGGCTTGTGAGACTCCAGATCCTGACTCAAACTCTGAGTGAGGAGAGGCACTGCCTGGACCCACAGACACCTGCCTGCCCTTCAGAACCTTGATGTACCCATTTAGAGGTCTTTCAAAGGAGTCCCTGGGCAGCATAAATGGTTAAGTACTGGGCTACTAAGCAAAAGGTTGGAGGTTCAAATCTACCCAGAGATGCCTCAGAAGAAAGGCTTGGAGATTCACTTCTGAAAGATCAGCCCTGTGGAGCACAGTTCTTCTCTGACATACATGGGGTGGCCATGAGTCAGAATCTACTTGACGGCAATTAGCTAAAGTTCCTTGGGTGCTGGGATTGGGAAAAGCACATGATTTAACTCTAGTGCTGCCCCACCTAGCTCAGCCTTCAAGAGGGGTGAGTGGTGGGGAGAGTAAGTGATTAATTCACTGATGCAACAAACACTGAGCTTCCACTCTGCTCTCTGGGGACAAATGGTGTGTCTGCCGTCATGTTGCTCATAGTGGAATGAGGTCATGGGCTCACTTGCTACCCCTGAACTGGGCTCTCAGACTTGTAGGTGTTTCTTGATTAGGTTAAGGATGGAGGGAGAAGTGAGGGATCTGTTGGGGAGGGAGGAGCCAGGGATTTGCTTTCTAATTTTCCTCTTGCCCTCTCCATCCCCTGTATCTTGCTCTCCCTGTAGCTCCCCTCACCCCTCCTCTGGTCAATGTGACCAGTGAAGGCCCTACTCAGCTCTGGATATCCTGGGTCCATGCTCCTGGGGGCCGGGACAGGTACCAGGTGACTTTATACCAGGCAGGTGTCTGGGTGGGCACCAGCAATGTGGGACCTGAAGTGGACGGCACCAGCTTTTCGGCTCTGACTCCAGGCACTGAGTACAAGGTGGAGGTGGTCTCAAAGGCTGGGCCCCTCCATGCCGTAGCAGCCAACGCCTCCGGCTGGACCTGTGAGTGGGGGTGGGGACAACCTTCTTCTGAAATCCACAGGCTTTCCCCTCAATGGCACCTTCATCTCCCTTTTGCCCCATTTCCCCACCTCCACACCTGAGGGCTCCAAGTAGAGCCAGCAAGCTCCTGGTATCGTGGCCTAGGCTCTCAGGAGCTTAATCTCTCTCTTTCCCTCCACAGCCCCTCTCTTACCCAATGAGTTGTTGGTGTCAATGCAAGCAGGCAGTGCTATGGTCAACCTGGCTTGGGCCAGCGGCCCCTTGGGACAGGGGGAGTGCCATGCCCAGCTCTCAGAGGCTGGGTACCTCTCCTGGGAGCAGCCCCTGGTGCTCGGCCAAGCCCATCTCATCCTGAGGGGTCTCACACCTGGACGCAACCTCTCCCTGTCAGTGCTGTGCCAGGCAGGCCCACTCCAGGCCTCCACTCACTCTGTGGTGCTGCCAGTTGGTATGTTGGCATTTGTTAGGGGAAAATAGTGGTACCCTGAGGAGCAGACCCTAATCCAGTCGGCAGTACTGTCCTTTTTACCCCAGCCTCTTGCTCCTCCCTGGTAGATGTTGTGCCCACCTGCCATGGGGTTGCTGCCTCCTATGCTTCTGCAGAGGGCAGTGACATCCAAAAGAGAAGGTGCTTCTCTGTGTGGCCTGGGTCCCTTTCTGTGGGCACAAATACCCAACTCCCTTGTACTTGATGATTTTGACAGCCCCTGACCCAGATACCTTCTTTTTGGGGTGCGCTGAGTCTGACCCCCACACAAGGCAGAACCTTCGATTTCCACAGAGCCTGACCCTGTGGAGGATGTGCAGTGCCAGCCCAAGGCCACCCACCTGGTCCTGAACTGGACGGTGCCCACCGGGGATGTGGGCACCTGCCTCATGGTGGCAGAGCAGCTGACAGTGGGAGGGAATGCTCATGTCATCTTCCAGGCCAACACCTCTGAGGATGCTGTCCTGCTACCCAACCTGGTGCCTGCCACTTCCTACCGCCTCAGCCTCACTGTGCTGGGCAGAAACGGGCTGTGGAGCCGGGCGGTCACCCTGGTGTGTGCCACATCTGCAGAGGGTAGGCACTTTCCACGGCCTCTGGAGCCACCTCTGTGCCCTCAGTCTCCCTCCATCACTGTTCACCTGGTGTTCCAGCTCCCCATACCCCAAGCCCCAACCCTGTCCTCTGGCCCTGATCTTGCTGGTCCAATATCATATATGTTTTAAAAATTGTAAATATGTATGTGACAAAACATTTGCCATTTCAACATTCTTTCCATGTAGAATTCAGTGACACTAACTATGTTCATCACGTTGTTCAACCACTACTGTTTCCCAACTTTTTCTATCACTCTTAACAGAAGCTGTTGTTGTTGTGTGCCATCGAGTCAGACCCGACTCATAGAAACCCCTCTTTGGGTTTCCAAGGCTGTATCACTATGGAAGTAGATTGCCCATCCTTCCTTCCGAGGAGTGGCTGGTGGGTTTGAACCACCAGCCTTCTGGTTAGCAGTCAAGTGCCTTAGGTACTATGCTACCAGAGCTCCTTAACAGAAGCTGAGTGTCCCTGAAGCAATTAGGTCCACTTTTCCTCTCCCTTCCACCCACCCCTGGTAACTACTATATTAGGTATATAAGCTTATATTTCATATAAGTTGATGCCATGCTTTTGAGCCTCATACCCTGGCACCATGGCTAGGAACTTTCCACTTCTGATTGAATTGCACCATTTAATTAGCCATTTGCTGTGAGTCTACTGTGTGCCAGGCACTGTGTGAGACACTGGGGATGCACATGCATAACCTCTGCCCAGGAAGGCTGACTTTTAGACACCTGGTTAAGACTTCACTTTCTTCCTCTCCATCTCCAGCCTGGCAGCCCCCAGAGTTAGCCACGGCCCCCCAGCTGGAGCCTGAGATGCAAATGGGAGTGGTGATCACACGGGGCATGTTTGGTGAGGACAAAGGGCAGATCCAGTGGTATGGCATCATCGCCACCACCAACATGTCATGTGAGTACTGGCCCCAGAAGGATGTTGGAGGACCAGGCTGATGCCCAGTTTGGGGTAGGTAAGGAGGGGGTTCAAGGGCTGAAAATGGCAAGATGAAATACCTGAAACTGGCATTCAATAGTGGGCAGTGTGAACAGGAAGGGATAAGGCTTCTTTTGAGGATAGAGCTGATAATGTGATGTTAGAGGAACAGAATCTCCCCTCTGTGACTGGGAGAGATGCTTTGGTCCCCCTACTGACCCTGTCTGTCCCTCCTCTGTTCCTTTCCCAGTGGCTCAGCCTCCCCGGGAAGCCATCAACCACACCTGGTATGACCACTACTATGGGGGACACGACTCCTACCTGGCCATCCTGCTCTCCAACCCCTTCTATCCAGGGCCCTGGGCTGTGCCAAGATCCTGGACAGTGCCCATGGGTACAGAGGAATGTGGTCAGACTCAGGAGATATGTAATGGGCAGCTCAAGCCAGGTGCCCAGTATAGGTGAGGGCTAAGGCTGGAGGAAGAGTATTACAAGTTTTTTTTTTTTTTAAAATGAATTCTTTACACATATTTCAACAAAAGATCTAGACTAACTCCTAAAGAGGAGAGATATTTTGTTTTGTTTTTTAACTTTTTATTGTGATTTGGGTGAAAGTTTACAGAGCAAATGTGTTTTCCATTCAACAGTTCATACACATTATGCTTTGTGACTTTGGTTGTAATCTCCACAGTGTAACAGCACTCTTCCCACTTTCTCCCTATCATTTCCATCCATTCCATTTGTTTTTCTTTCCTGTGCCTTCCTGCCTTCTGAGCTTTATCCCTGGGCAAACGCTGCCCTTGTGATCTCATGTGGCTCTTGTTCTAAAGAGTGTGTACCAACCTGATATTGTTGGTCACCTTATAGACCTGGCTATTTAGCTGAAAGTTGAGCCACAGTTCCAGGCTTGAAGGAGACTAAATGTCTCAGGGTTTCCACCAGTAAGCCTGGTCATTTATAGGATTTTGAGTTTTTCCATATTTTTCTCTCACTCTAGGACCTTCTATTGTGATCCCTTTCAGAGCTGGCAGAAGTGGTAGCTAGGCACCATCTAGTTCTTTTGGTCTCAGGGTTATGGAGGCTGAGGTTCCCATGGTCCATTGGTTCTTTGGACTGATCGTTTCCATGTATCTTTGATTTTCTTTCCTCTCTTTGCTCCAGACGAGGATTGACCAATAGTTGCACCTTAGATGGTCACTCACAAGCTTTTAAGACCCCAGTCACTACTCATCAAAGTAGGGTGTAGAACATTGTCTTTGCAGACTGTGTTATGCTAACTGACCTTGATGTCCCCTGAGACTACAGGCCTGAGTCCCCAAGCCCAGTGACTCCTTCCTTCAAGGTGTATGGTTATGGCTAAGAAGTTTTTATAACTTTGCCCCCCCCATATACTCCACTATATTCATGGATATATTTGTAGCACATATAAGTGCATATGTAAAAATATCCTCTTGTTGTTGCTGTTGTTACATGCCATCGAGTTGGACCCGACTCATAGCGACCCCTCCTTGGGTTTCCGAGGCAGTATCACTACGGAAGTAGATTGCCCCATCTTCCTTCTGAGGAGTGGCTGGTGGGTTTGAACTGCCAGCCTTCTGGTTAGCAGTCAAGTGCCTTAGGCACTATGCTACCAGAGCTCCTAAAATATCCTCTATCAAACACATATATATATATATATATATATATATATATATATATATATTCATGGGTATAGTCTCATTCATCTTCCTATCCATGTTCAGCTTGAGTATCTATGTATCCATTCATAGATTATCATTATTACTGTTATTGAAGGATTATGTATGTAATATTATTTACCTTTGTTGCCTTTCACTCTCATGCCCCTCCCATTGTCTTCCTTTGCCTTGATTATTTTATGCTGACCTCCTTTTTATTGTATATTGCCCCTCCCTCCGCCCAAGTTAATATGTGAAGAGTAGTATTATTTGATTGGGCTTCCTGGTAGACAGGGCAAAAAGGGGAACACCCAACTGCTACATGATTCTTTTTTCAGAAAGGAAAGGTAAGAAGTGAATTCTGTTTCAGCTTGCCAAAACAATGCCAATGATATTCAGGTGTCTATTTCTAGGGTTTTATCATGCCCCAAGGCAGGGAAGATGGATGAAAACCTAGGTTAACCTTTTTCTTAGGTGGCAGAAAAGGAAACTCTCACTTTTGCATGTGTGTTGTTCATGACTTTGTTTCCTGAGAGGTGATCCGCCTTCTTTGCCTGCCCCTCCCCCAACAGAAGGTACTGTTTCTCTGCCCAGGTTCAGTGTTGCTGCCTTTACCAGGTCCAGTCTTCTGGAGCCCATTATCTCCTTCTCTGCCTTCTCAGGTAGGGTGGGACCAGGCTGGGGGTTTCAGCTGGGCCCTGGAGTGGGGGAGGAGTGCTGGGACCCCTCTTCTGAGGCTCATTTCCACCCAGCAGCAGGAGGGACTGAGGTTAGACTCCAGGGCAAACATGCCTGCCTAGTAGAGCTGAGAGGCCCAGAAGCCCATGATGAAGGTGCTCTTGGAACCAGAATTCCCCTGGGTGGGCGAGAGGTAGAGACAGAGGCATCAATGAGACTCTTTGCCAATGTCCATGACCACACTACCTTCCAGCACTGGCCCTCTAAACCGTGAGCCCCCACCCCCCGCCGCCATCCAGTCTCTAGAACAGCACTGTCTACTAGAAACATAAAGCAAGCCATAAGTGCGAACCATGTATGTATTTAAAAATTTCCTAGTAGCCACATTAGAAAGTAAAAAGAAACAGCTGAAATTAACTATATATATATATATATATGTGTATATATATATATATATATATATATATAATTTAAACCAAGATACCTAAATTTTCTTGTCAACATGTGACCCATGAAACAAACGAACTGATGAGCTCTTTTACACTCTTTTTTCTTACTAAGTGTTAAATGTGATATCTATTTTATACCCAGAACAAATCTCAATTCAGACTAGCCACAGTTCAAGTGCTCAACAGCCACATGGGGCTTGTGGCTACAGTATCGGACAGTGTTGCTGTTGTTGGTTGCTGTGTAGTCAGTTGCGACTCATGGCAACTCCATGTGTGCAGAGTGGAACTCCTCCATAGGATTTTCAAGGGTGTGACCTTTCTCAAGCAGATCACCAACACTTTATTCTGAGGCATGTCTAGGTGGGTTTGAACCACCAACCTCTTGGCTAGTAGTTGAGCCTTTAACCATTTCTGCCACCCAGGGACTCTTTGTTGGACAGTGCAGTTCTAGAAAGTCCAAGTAGCCAGGGCTCTGCCCTCTCTTTTCTTAGAGGGTACCAGGGAGGGGAATAGGGTGTGTGGGGTGTTCCCAGGAGGTGGGGCAGATGGGACTTCTATTAGGCCTATAATTCATTGCTAGGTGTTCTCAGTGTTCATCCAGCATGCTCCTCCTCACAGCCATCTCTGGCCTTGGTTTGGCATCTGAGACTTCTGGGTAGGGGGTGTCACTGTGCCCTCTGCCCAGAGGGTCCCAAGCCCAGGAGAGGTTGGCATGGCACTGGGAGGGTTGGAGGCAAGACTACTGTGCTCCTTCTGGCCCTTGCCCTCCACAGAGCCTCGGGCCAGCGTTTCAAGGGTGGCAGTGCCCTTCCCCATGGTGACTGGCATTGTGGCGGGCTGTGCCTTCACCATCTGTGCTGTGCTGGGCCTGTTGTGCTGGCGGCGAGTGAAAGGGCAGAGGTGAGTGGGGCCGGGCTAGGCCTCGGAGAGTTTGGTGAATGGGTGAGGCCCCACAACTGAGGAAGGAGTGGCCTCTTGCGGGAGAGGCTGGCCCTGCCCTAGCCTCCAGTGGCTGCCTCCCACTCTCCTCTTCTCCTTTTGCAGGGCCAAGAAGAATCAATTTTCCCAAGAGCTGACTGCTTACAACCTGCGGTGAGTGAGTATCCCGCTCTCCCCACTATGATGTGATGGCTATAGGGCCTGCCATGGCTGGGCCTTAGGTGACATTGCCAAGTGTGTCTGAAGCTTGCTCCCCTGTGATGCCTCCTAGACTGGGGACCACTCTTCTCCTTCCTCAGCCATCTGCGAGGACCTTCTCTCCAACCCTCAGGGCTCTTCCACTCCTTGGCCCATTTTGCCTCCTTCTTCTCCTAACTCCCCAGTTCCAGTCCCATCTTCTGACCACTGGATTCTATTGGGCCAAATCTCTCTGTGTCTTCTATTAGACCTATAATTTATTCATTTTCTTCCTTATATTGACTTCATATTGAACCCATGTTAATTGAGCACTGGCTGGGCACAGAAAGCCCTGTTCCAGAACCCGTGATGGGGCTTATATATCATGCCTGTGCTTTCCGAGCAGGTCTGGCTCCCCTACTCCACCCCTCCTCCCTGTGTGCTCCTCTTTCCATCTTTCCGCACTGGTGACTCGCAGCCCAGCCCTCTGTGCAGCAGAAAAGCTTGCTAAACATACTTGTGGACTCCAGAAGAGGGACTGGAGGCCAAGTATGTGCTCCCACTAGCTCCTGGAGATCAGGCTGTGCAGCCAGGAGGACTAGCTCCACTGCTCTGAGCCTGTTGCCTGTACACCCAGGCCCACTCCCTCCCTCTCCCACCAGGAGGACCCACCGGCCAATCCCCATCCAGAGCTTCCAGCAGAGCTATGAGGCCAAGAGTGCTCATGCTCACCAGGCTTTCTTTCAGGAGTTTGAGGTAAGATCCTGGGGACAAGATAGCATCCTGCTAACAGGAGTTTGAGGTACAGTTCAGAGGAGGGAGGATAAGGGCCTGAGGCTTGAACGTCCAGCTGTGCACTCAGCAGCCCTGCCGTGTTCTAATGAGGGGTGAGATGGGCTTACTTCAGCCACCATCACCTGTCCCCAATCTCTGCAGGAACTGAAGGAGGTGGGCAAGGAGCAGCCCAGATTAGAGGCCGAACATCCTGCCAATGCCTCCAAGAACCGCTACCCGCATGTACTGCCCTGTGAGCATGGGAGCAGGATAGGGGCACGGGCAGAGGGCACAGCTTGGCACGGGGGGGGGGGGACGGGGACTGTGTGTGCCTGGGCACTGAGGGCACAACCTTTACCCTCTGCAGATGACCATTCTCGGGTCAGGCTGACCCAGCTGGAGGGAGAGCCTCACTCCGACTACATCAATGCCAACTTCATCCCAGTAAGGGCCACCAGCAGGCTGTCTGTGGGTGTGTCTGCTTGGGAGATAGCTGGTTTTCACACACTGTCCTGCTCAAGCTCTAGCTAGACATCCATGAAAGTCACCAGCTTGTGTTTCTGTATGTCAATCCAGCAAGTATTTATTGAGGGTTTGGGTGGTGCAAATTTATGTGCTCAGTGGCTAGCTGAAATTTTGGTGGTTGATCCACCCAGAGGCACCTTGGAAGAAAGGCCTGGTGATCTACTTCTGAAAATTCAGCCACTGACAACCCTATGGAGCACAGTTCTATTCTGACACACATGGAGTCATTATGAGCCAGAGTCAACTCAACAGCAGCTGGTTTTTATTGTATGTCAGGCACTGTGCTGGGCTGCAGGAGGCAGGGCTGAGTTAGCTGCATCTGCCACCTCCAAAGGAGAACATATGATCTGTATGTGTGTGTGTGTGTGTGTGTAAGATGTGAGACATCTACCACCCAGTGTGACAAGTGTTGTAATAAGGGACAAGCACATGGAAGAAGGAGCACTTAGGTGCACCTCCAGAATCAAGAAAAGTCTTTCTTGAGGAAAGGATGCTTGATATCTTCTTGAAGGATGAGTAGAATTTTGGTAAGTGGGGAAGAGAAAGCAGGGAAGGACATTCTGGCCAGAGAGAAGAGCCTGAATAAAACCTTTCTCCCCAGGGAAAAATGTAGAGGGATGGTAGGTGGCCCAGTGTGAGCAGAGTGCAGTGTGGGGTGATAGTGGCAGGTGTTGGGAGATGAGATAAGAATGGTGGGTTGTTGCTGGATCAAGGAGAACCTTGATTGTTGGTTGAGGACTTTGGATTTTTTTTTGGTGGGCAATGAGGAGCCATGGAAGACATTTGAGCATGGGAGGAACACAGTTTGGTTTCAGGAAGGTCACTCTAGGATTGGTGAAGAGGGTGAATTGGGGAGAGTATTTTTGGCATGTTAAACAAACAAACGAACAACAGCAACAAAAAAACCAAACTCACTGCCATCAAGTCCTTTCCGACCTATAGTGGCCCCCTTTGGGTTTCTGAGGCTGTAAATCTTTACAGAAGTAGATCTCCCAGTCTTCCTTCCACAGAGTAGCTGGTGTGTTTGAACTGCTGACCTTCCAGTTAGCAGTCAAGTCCCGTATCCACTATGCCTAGTACTTTGTATTTTCATGTAGGTTTTTCTTGTTCTTTTGAAGTGGGACGTCAGTGGTGTAGGGCCTCTGAAGTCTTCTCTCCAGGTTTGGTTGCTTGGTGTACACACGTATTCACATGCTTGCACACGTATTGGCATGTTCATAGTGTCCTCATTCCTGGATGGCACATGTGGGATATTTACTGCTATGTGGTGGTGTGCAGGGGCCAAGAGTGTACCTGTTAACAAGTTCCTGTCCTCTGTTACCTACACTCCAGGGTTACACTCACCCACAGGAATTCATCGCCACCCAGGGGCCACTCAAGAAAACTCTGGAGGACTTCTGGCGGCTGGTGTGGGAGCAGCAGGTCCACATCATAGTCATGCTGACCGTGGGCATGGAGAATGGGAGGGTGAGCATGCCTTACAGTTTCCAGAAAAGCCACCAGGTGGCACACGTTCTCCTTGCAGGCATGACCACGGCCTTAGCAACCCTTCTGTGTCTTCCCTGTTGGGGAGGGTGAGGCAGACAGGAATGATACCAGCCAGGTTTGAGGTTGGTGGGGCTCCCTAGGGTCACCTAGCATTGAAAGGCAGGGGGGAGGGACTGGGTACTCTCACTTTGACTCAGTTTCCAATGGCTTCTGCTGTTTCTCATAGTCTCTGCTTGTTCTCTCCAGACAGAGAAAGGTTGGAGAAGTTGGAGATCAAGGGATGAGGACTGGTCTGGGGTGGGCATTGCACATACGTTCTTTCAATAAGCTTGGTGGATGCTTCCTCTGTGCTCCCTCAGTGCAGGGCAGGAACAGTGAGGTAAGGCCAGTGAGCTGCTAAGTAAGGCCCACCAAGTTTTACCAAAGATCAGGAGCCAACTCAAAGCTTTAATGGTCATACAAGAGGTCTGGGGTGAGAGTGCTGGGGTCCAGCGAGGGAAGAGAGGCTTCTGGAGAAAGTGGCCTTGGGTGGAAATTCAGAGAAGAATTTCAGCAGAGTAGCAGGACTGGACTATATGAAGAAGAACACAGCATCAGGATTGGAGGAAGACTCATAAACAACCTGCGATATGCAGATGACACAAGCTTGCTTGCTGAAAGTGAAGAGGACTTGAAGTACTTACTGACGAAGATCAGAGACTACAGTCTGCAGTATGGATTACATCTCAACATAAAGAAAATGAAAATCCTTGAAACTGGACTGACAAGCAACGTCACAATAAATGGAGAAAAGATTGAAGTTGTCAAAGATTTCATATTACTTGGATCCATAATCAACACCCATGGAAACAATAGTCAAGAAACCATACATTGTATTGCACTGGGCAAATCTGCTGGGAAAAAAAAAAAAAAAAAAACCCCACCTCTTTAAAGTATTAAAGAGCAAAGATGTCACTTTGAAGACTAAGGTGAGCCTAACCCAAGCCATGATGTTTTTAATCGCCTCTATGCATGTGGAAGCTGGACAATGAATAAGGAGGACCGAAGAAGAGCTGATGCCTTTGAATTATGATGTTGGCGAAGAATACTGAAAATACTATGGACTGTCAGAAGAATGAACAAATCTGTCCTGGAAGAAGTGCAGCTGGAATGTGCCTTGGATATGAGAATATCCAGACTTTCTTTGGTCATGTTGTCAGAAGGGGCCATTCCCTGGAGAAGGATATCACGCTTGGTAAAGTGAAGGGCTAGTGAAAAAGGGGAAGACCCTTAACAAGAGAGATTGACACAGTGACTGCAACGATGGTCTCGAGCATAGCAGGGATTGTGAGGATGGTGCAGGACCAAGCGGTGTTTTGTTCTCTTGTACATGGGGTCGCTATGAGTTGGAACTGACTTGATGGCACCTAACAACAACAAGAAGAAGCAGGGACCAAGAAGATGGGTGGGAAGGAATGGGCTGTACTTTTTTATTATTATTATTTTAATTTTTATTGTGACTTGGGTGAAAGTTTACAGAGCAAATTCATTTTCCATATAGCAGTTCATACACATTTTGTTTCATGACGTTCAGCTGTAATTGACCACAATGTAACAGCTCTCTTCCCACTTCCTCTCTGTGTCCTTCCCTCCCATGTACTCTGGACCCCCAGCTATCTCCCTGTGCAAACACTGCCCTTCTGTTCTCCCACGATGGATCACTCCAATGAGTGAATCTACCTGATGTAAATGTTCACCCCATACACCTGTCTATTCTTTGGCTGGACGCCATAGAAGTGAGTTCAGTTCCAGACCTGAAGGGTAACTAGGGCCGTTGTCTCATCAGGGGTCTCACAGCTCTATTAGACCAGCAAGCCTTTTTTTTTTTTTTAATGATTTTGAGTTTTGTTACACGTTGTTCTCCCATTCTATATCCATGATCTCCTACACTGATCCCCCTCCAAGTGGTTGACAGTGGTAGCTGGGCACCATCTAGTTCTTCTGGTCTCATGGTCATATAGGCTGAGGATCACATGGCCTACTAGTCCCTTGGACTAAATGTTTCCATGCATCTTTGGTTTTCTTCATTCATCTTTGCTCTGGGCGAGGAGAGACCCATTGTTGCATCTAGATCGCTGCTTGCAAGTTTTTAAGACCCCAGTCGGTACTCATCAAAGTAGGATGTAGAACAATGTTTTTGTGTAGTAAAACAAAACAAACCAAACTCAATACCATGGAGTTGATCTCAACTCATAGTGACCCCCACTGGGTTTCCAAGGTGGTAAATCTTTATGGAAGTAGATTGCCCAGTCTTGCTTCCATGGCATGGCTGGTGGATTTGAACCTCCAACCTTCTGGTTAGCAGTCAGATGCCTTAGTCACTGTGCTACCAGAGCTCCTTTTTTTTTTGTGTAGTATGTTATGCCAATTGAGCTTGCTGTCCCTGCGACCATGGTCCTGAGCCCACAGTTCCAACTACTTGCCCCCACCAGGTAGCTGGTTATGGCCAAGAAGCTACCACAACCTTGTCCTTTGTCAGCTCTACTATACATCTGGATATTCTTACAGCACATACAAGTACGCTTGTAGAAGAATCATTTGCCAACCCTATACATGGTCATGGGCATACTCCCCCCTGCCTAGACATACCTGATCATTCAGCCTGTCCACCCATCTATGGGGTTGGAAAAGTTTTGGAGGTGGTGGTGATAGGGTTGGGGCTGCAATCACCCTCTGCTCGTTCTCACCCTCTGGCTCCAGGTGCTGTGTGAGCATTACTGGCCAGCTGACACCACCCCCATCACCCATGGCCACATCACTATTCACCTCTTGGCTGAGGAGCCCAAGGATGAGTGGACCAAGCGTGAATTCCAGCTGCAGCACGTGCGTGTCCAAGGGAGAAAGGCAGGGGTAGGGTGGGCGTTAGTGCTGAGACTCCCACAGAAGGGTGCGTCACTTCCTGGGTCCCCAAGGCCTTCTTCCTAAGGACCTCAAGCACTTGACTACTGCCCAGGGTTTTTGATTTTCTTGGGAAAACGGTTGATAGGGAAGATGGTGGAGGCCTTCTAAGGAAGAGGTAATGAGGCACAGAGAAGGGTAAGGGTGTAGTCGAGATTACACAGTGAGTCAAGGGTAGAGTAGGGCAAGAAGTAAAGGCTTTGTCCTGCCCCGTGCTCAGCTCAGGGTTCCCTTCTTCACCCCACCCCCTTGTGCCTATCTCCCTTCCCAAAGTGACCTCCTGGGGTAGGAAGCCAGAGACCAGAATCACCCCTCTGCCTGGGCACCCCCTCTATAGAAAAGGATCCAAGGCCTCAGAAGGCATCCAGATGGAGGGGGAAGACATAGGCACTGCCTTCAAGGAACATTCAGTCTGAAGGGGGAAGTATCCCCCCTGCCCTCGGGTGAAGAAAGTTTCAGGGCTGGAACCAGTGAGGGCAGGGGGGATACCTCCCCCTTCAGACTGAATGTTGAATAACATTGCTCCTACTGATAAGTAGGAGCAGCATGACATCCCTGCCCACTCCCCTGCTCCTGCCCCCTTACTCAGGGCTCTGAGCAACGGCAGCGGAGAGTGAAGCAGCTGCAGTTCACGACCTGGCCTGACCACAGCATCCCTGAGGCCCCCAGTTCCCTGCTCACCTTTGTGCAACTGGTACAGGAGCAGGCGAGGGCCTTCCAGGGCCGGTGGCCCATCCTGGTACACTGCAGGTGAGGGCAGGTGGGTGGTGGGAAGGGTCTGCTGCCTGGACTTGGGTAAAAAAAGGCTGGGGGGAGTGCTCTGGGGCCAGAGGGGACCGGGTAGTTCCTTCCCTCATTCAGCTCCCCAGGACTTGTCCTTGCAGTGCGGGTGTGGGTCGGACAGGCACCTTTGTGGCCCTGACAAGGCTGCTGCAGCAGCTGGAGGAGGAGCAGATGGTAGATGTGTTCAACGCTGTGTATGCACTCCGGATACACCGACCCCTCATGATCCAAACCCCGGTGGGTGAGGGCTGCAGCAAGCTGGGCTGGGCAGCTGGAACCCTGAAGGAGTGGGTGGGAGGTGGATGGCTGTGGGGGCCACAGGGTCTGGGGGTGGTGACAGGGACAAGGCAAAGGAGCTCATTAGGAACACACAGAGGACCCTAGGGCAGGAACGCTCCCATCTGGGCTTCTGTTTCTTTTTCTGTAGAAGGGAAGGGGGAGCATGGCTCTGCCAGCTTTGACACTGTGGGACAGCACAGGGCAGTTCTCCAACTGGCATCCTTCTCACTCTGCCCTGTCCTGGTCTTGCTGGTGGGGCCTGGAAAATCTCTCTGGTACACCACGCTCCCTCAGTGGACCTCCCTCTTTGCTCCTGCCAGAGCCAGTACATCTTCCTGCACAGCTGTCTCCTGAACAAGATTCTGGAAGGGCCCTCGGACACCTCAGAGTACGTCTCAGCAACCCTTACTCCCTGTGGGGGTGAGGCACAGGTTTCCTGTACCCTCCCACCAAAAGGTCCCACTCTTGTCCATCGTGTCCACCGGCAGAGCCCAGAAGACTAGGAGCGGGAGCTGGGGAAGCTGGTGTGCCTTCTCCCCTCTCCACCCTTCCCCCAGGTCCCGGCCCATCTCCGTGAAGAACTTTGCGCAGGCCTGCGCCAAGAGGGCGGCCAACGCCAATGCTGGCTTCTTGAAGGAGTACGAGGTAAGCTTCAGGCCAGGGGGTGAATGATAAGTTTCCTCTACGCTCGGGTGGTACTTTTGTGGGCTCTGCCCAGCCTCGGTGTCCATCTCTCTTCCAGCTTCTGCTCCAGGCTATCAAGGAAGAGACTGGCTCTCGGACGCCCCCTCCTGGCTATGAGCAACACAGCAGTGTCTCCTGCGAGTGTGCGCGGACTGTGACCGGGGGCGGGGGGGAGGGGGGCGGCAAGCATGGGTCAGGGACATCTGACACGACCTCTGGCAACCTCACTCTCACTATCTTCCCACAGACGATCGTTCTCAAGTGCAATTTTCCCCTCTGGAGGAGAGTCCCCCTGATGAGATGCCTGAAGCCTGGCTCTTCCCCGTGAGATGATGCTGGGCTTGCCACCATTTTGCTTGTCCTCTCTGACCATTTGGGCCTCCTGGGTTGGGTTAGGGTTGCTGAGGGCTCCTAGAGCTGTGGGATGGGCAGAAATGCCTTCTCTTGAGCCAATGAGCTGTGCTCTGCAGGGTGGGCCTTCTGGCCGTGACCATGTGGTACTGACGGGTCCTGCAGGGCCAAAGGAGCTCTGGCAGCTGGTGTGGGAGCATGGGGCCCATGTGCTGGTCTCCCTGTGCCCACCTGACATGCAGGAGAAGGTGAGGAGGCACTAGAGGGAGGAAGAGGAAGACAGAGGATGGGAGGCTTAGGAGTTGGGGGTGAAGCGTGGTGTAGCCTATGGCCAGGGCCTGCATAGAGACCTTAGGAAGCTGCCTGAGTGGCTCTGACTCAGATCTTCCCCACTCCTCAGGAGTTCTGGCCAACGGAGAAGTGTCCTATTGTTACGGATACAGTGACTGTGCACTGGATGGCTGAGAGCAACACAGCAGGTTGGCCCTGCACCCTCCTAAGGGTCACCCATGTAGGTGTTGGAGCCACAGGTAGTGGGGCAGGTGGGCCATCCTATGCCAGCTTCCCTCTGTTTTCCTGGCACTAATGCTGTTGGGTCTTTGCCCCAGGGGGACAGCAGGAAGGAGAGGCAGGTGCAGCAGCTGCAGCTGCCATCCTGGGAGCCTGGGCGTGAGCTGCCTGCTGCCACCCTGCTGCCCTTCCTGGCTGCTGTGGGCCAGTGCTGCTACCAGGGCAAGAGCAAGAAGCCTGGCACATTGCTCAGCCACTCCAGGTGCTGTGGACAAAGGCCTGGGCAGTGGGTGCCAGGACCCTCTCACTGCCCCTTTGGCAGGGCCTCACATCTTACTGAGCCATGCTTGGGTTATGGGTCAAAGGGCACAGTCTCCCAATGCCCTATCTCCTCCTCCCCTTGCTCTTGGGTTTCTTAGGGATACGGTAGGAATGAACCATTTCCTTGCCTGGGCCCAGGCTGGCTGACCAAGTTCTTAGTATCCCTTACAGTCCCCTGGCCCAAGTTGGGTTTTCCCTCATACCTGGATCTCCTCCCTCACCTTCCATCCCCTGAGGCACCCCATCCAACTCTGGGCCCACTGCAGCAAAGGTGTGGCCCAACTGGGCATCTTCCTGGCCATGGAGCAGCTGCTGCAGCAGGCAGGGGCTGAGTGCACCGTGGATGTCTTTAACGTGGCCCTGCAGCAGTCACAGGCCTGTGGCCTTATGACCCCAACGCTGGTGAGAGGCAAAGATGGGCCCAGCTGTGGGAAGGGGCGGGGAGGTGGGGAAGGTTCTTCCGCAAGCTATAGGATGCCTCTAAAACCTCCCAAATAAAGGAGCTCTGGTGGCATAGTATCTAAGGTAATTGACTGCTAACTAGAAGGCTGGTGGTTCAAACCCACCAGCCACTTCTCAGAAGGAAGACTGGACAATCCACTACCGTAGACACCTCTAGGCTGGATCATTTGTATAACCACCAGGTGGCGCTGTGGGCCGCTATAGTCTCTCTAGCTGGGATAGGACCCTAGGAGACACCAAGGAAAACTTTCTTGGTTAGATTTCTGTAGATGGGTTGAGGCTTCTCATCCCACCTCTGTTTCCAGGAGCAGTATATCTACCTCTACAACTGTCTGAACAGCGCACTGGTGGATGAGCTTCCCTGAGTCAGCACTGATCACCGAACAGCTTAGGAGCAGAATGGGTCTGTGCCCTTCTGGGCAGTATAGACTCCTGCAGACCCCCTAGGGGCCAGCTTCCCCGGGAGGGCCTACTGCTGCGAAGGGGCAGAGTTGGGGAATAAAGACATGTGGAAAAGCTTGAAGTTGAATGTGTTCTGTCATCCACCCTCTGAAGAGGAAAGAAATGAGCTCAAAGACTTGAGGGCCATGGGGCCTAAAACAAAGGTCTCAGAGGGCCAACATGGAGCAGGGCTGGGAGGTGGGTCCTGAGGCCTGGCTGAACTGGCTGACCCACAGCCTGTATGCTGTTAGCTTTCATCCAGACTTCCCTACCCTCCATTCTTCCAATGTTCCAGTTTCCTCAGACTTCAGTCTCTCCACCTCTAGTATCTTGTAGTGCTAAGGCCTGGATTCAGAATCCCACCTACTCAATGTTCCCCCTTCTCACCTGCCACCCCCTGCATGTAGTAGAACCTCCCTGCTGTCTGATTCTCTCCCCTGCCATCCCCAGCCTTTTTGTCCTGCCAGAGTCCCCAGTAGCCACTCTCAGGCAGTGCTTGCTACCCCTCCTTGGTAGCCACGAGTGACTGGGAAAGCAGGAGACTGAGCCTTCAAAGCTCCCATGGGAGGCTGCCTGTTCTGGTTACCTAGTGCTGCTCTGACAGAAATACACCACAAATGGGTTAACAAACAGGAGTTTATTCTCTTACAGTTTGGATGCTTTATGTCCAAATTCAAAGTGCCAGGCTCTAGAGGCTGGTGAAAGTCCCTCAGCCTTGGGCTTCAGCTCTGCCTCCAGCTCCTGGCCCACTGAAGCTAAAGGCTTTTCTTCACTCAGACAGGCCCTGACTGCTGAGGCTGCCAAGCCCAAGATTGACAAGTAAAATGGCACAGTCCCAATGTTACCAAATCACATGGCAGGCCATCAATTCAAGTCCATTGTAAGACCCCAGGTTGGCAGAGCATGGCAGGCTGCTGAACAACAACATGACTACATGCAGGGTCCAAGTGTGCCATAGGCTAGAGACCATTCCCAAGGCTTCTCCTTATATACAGGAAACAGGCCACACCCCAAAAGCAGCTACTCAGCTGCTTGTGGTAGATCCCACCATGGAGTTGATTGCCAGTCTCATCATGGGGAATAACTACCACCAGCTGCCCAGCCACTCAACCAGGCCCAGCCAAGTTGACACACCAACTGAACTACCACACTTCTCCTCAGGCTAGAGTTGCTCCTTTGAGCTCTCCTCCTTCCTCCCCACCACATAGCAGGGAAGTGAGAGAGAAAGCTGAGGGGATTTGGGGAAGGGTAAAAGCAGGAGAAATCTAAGACAAGGAAAGAGAGTGGGGACAAGGTGGGGGAGGGGACAGGGAGGAAAGCACTTTAGGGCTGAACCACACACCATGTGACATGATCACTGATGGTGCCAGGAGCTCCTGTTGGCCTACCTGGTCAGACTGAGGTTCTGGAGGGCAGGGCACCTAAAGACACAATGCCAGGGAAGGGATCTGGGAGAATATTGAGAGCGCCTGGACAAAAAGAGCAGGAGCCCTGAAATGGAATTAGAGACCCCAAATGGAGAGAGAGCAGAGCTCTCATTGGCCAAACAGTTTCTAGAATGGGCAAGGGGTCAGAGGACAAAGAAGGGCCCTTCTCAGGCCTGGTTGGGGAAGTGGAGCAGATGTAGGCTTTCAGTTCAATCACGAGCTCCCCCTGAATGGGGTTAGGCTCTGATACTCCCCCAAGAGGACTCAGTGTTAACCTTGACTTCATATGCTGTGTTCATCAGGATGGAGGTGGTCCTATAATGACCTTCAATTGGACAGGCTGGAGACTTAGCCCAAGGCTACCCAAGTGGAGATGCTGCTGGAGGCCCCAGCCAGGCTCAACCATGGTGTTTCTAGATTTTCCTGGGCCCCTGATATTGGAGCAGCAGGAGCCGCAACCAGGTGTGGGAGAGGGGAAGGGGAGCCAAGGTATGGATGAGTGAGACCAGAAATACAGGCAGACCTGAGGTGGAAATGGAGACCCTATAAGAGGGGAAGTGCCTTTTAAGGCCACACAGCAGAGAGGCCCCATCTGTGGGTCTTTTTGGTTGCTCAGGGTCATTAGTTGGCCCTTCTAGGATGCTCATCTTCCAGTTTCAGGGTCATGGCCCAAACAGGAGGCCTACGCTCAAAGTTTGCTGGCTTCTTGGCCCAGCTGTGCTGGTACTTGAGCCCTGGGAAGTCATCAGGAGTATCAGAGAGTGGAACGGTGTTGGTAAGAGGGTCCTGGTGGTATGGGATTGAAGGAAACTTGCTGCCTGTGAGGTCCCAGGCTTCTGATGTCCACTCTGGGTGAACCATGGGGAGGGCAAAGGATGTGAGGAGGGAGACACACAGCCTGCTCCATCCAACTCTGCACCAGGCCTTGGCTCACCGTGGGAGAAGCCAGAGAAAGAAAGAGGCTACATGAAGGCAGTCCAGTCTGGTCTAAGGAGAGAACAGGGACGTGACCCCAGTTTCAGCCCCTGCATCCCCAAGGCCCTGGGGCTGCGGTCAACTGGCCCTGGGATTTGTCTCGAGGTGGTTGAGTTGCAGCACTGAACCTCCAGGTGGCGCCAATGAGCTGACTTTTAGACAGCCTCTGAAGACCCCGGGCCTTGTTGGGTCCTCAGAGCAGGGATCAAGGTGATCCCTGGGAGTTAAACTTGACCAAGGTTGCATGTAAAGGACACTCAGTGGATGGAAATCCACACCCATTTCTTTGTATAGGGGAATGTTCCCACAGGGAGGAGGCTACTCCTCACTGCTCCCCCCTGCCCGATCCCAACCTTCAGGAGAATCTGCCACAGCCTGACTGCTTTCAGACAACCCCTCAATCTCCTGGCCCCTAGGAGACATGGTGAAGAGGGCTGACCCTGGGTTCCACTTCTGGGGCTGCCTCTCACCTGCTGTTTTAAGCTTGAGCCAGTCACTTCACTTCTTAGGGTCTCAGTTCCCTCAAGTGTAAAAGGTTACCAGGTCGAGGACCTATGGGAACTCTAACGTCTCTTCCAAAAGGCTTCCTCCAGCTCCCATGTGACCCCCTGGCTGTCTGCATAGGCAAGTGGATCCCCAGCCCCAGTGGCCCAGGCTCCCTTCTGGGACACTGTTTCCAAACACGTGCAGGCAGATCCTTGACATACTGGGTTCTGCTCGGTTTGGTTTTCTTCCTTTTTTTTTTTTTTTTCCCTGGATGAAATGCCTGCCAGCTCGGAAGGAAGGAAAGAGGGAAGGGGAGCTAGCTGCCGCAGCGTAGAATGTTTCCTTGACTCCTCCTCCGCCCGTGTTTCCCTCCCTTGCCAAGCCCAGCCTGTGAAACTGTATAACGAAGATCACTCAACAATGCCTGCCCCTCTCTGACTGCATCGTCCTCGCGCTCTCGCCGCCGCCGCCCCACCAAGCAGAGCCCACGGGGCGGTCCCCACCGACGGTGCAGCCTGCCGCCCCGCGCGGGAATAGGAGGCGAGCGCTCGCCCGTCGCCGCCAGGTGCCCCAGGAGCCCAGCCGCTGAGATGCCCAGCCCGCTCGCGCTTCGGGCGCTGTGGCTGTGCGCCGCGCTGTGCGCCTCCCGGTGTGTCGGTGGCGCCCGCCAGCCGGGCCCGGGACCCGCAGCCTGCCCGGCTTCCTGCCACTGCCAGGAGGACGGCATCATGCTGTCCGCTGACTGCTCTGAGCTTGGGCTCTCCGCCGTGCCGGGGGACCTGGACCCCCTGACGGCTTACCTGTGAGTACGCACCCTGCACGGTTCTCCCTGCTCCTCCCTGGCCGTCCGCTAGCACCCTCCCAGGGCTTCAGTAGAGAGCACCGGCCCAGGTGATGTCCTGAGGCATGGATGTCCTGAGCCCCAGGAGGGCTCTTCCTATTCCAAGTCGACAGCTCAGACTAAAGATTAGACAAATGGTGAGCTCAGCCTTCCCGGATCCCCAGCTTGGTTTCCCAGTTAATCCGCGTGCTTATGGATTCACCCTCTGGGAGCCCAGGTTTGGCCGCTGCTTCTCCTCGATCTCCTCTTTCTCAGCGCAGGAGCGTCCAGGACAGTGGCTGAGGGCAAAGCTGATTGAACTGCTGGTAGATGTGAGGGGAGGGAGTTACAGTGGGTGGAAAGATTGTCTGTCCCTCTACCTCGACAAGGAGAACAGAGCTGTCACACGGAGGCTGGGTGGCCTGGGGGGGGGTGTCCTAGAAACTGGGAGAGGAAGCTTACCCACCCTTGTCCCCTCAGAAAGGGACCCTGCCAACACCATCTCCCTTCACTGAGGCCTCCTGGCTCCCCCAAGGGCCTCCCTGAAGTCATGTCCCGAGGGACCTTGTTGGAGACACTAATTTGTGGGCAGGCGCTGAGGCTGAAAACCAGGGAACCATTTTTAGAGTCCGAGTTGGGGTGAGGTGGCACGTGAGAGGGACCCTACTGGGGGCAGCTGTCCTGAGGGTGGCTCAGAGGTGCTTCTCCTGGGCAGGAGGAGGGTGTGAGAGCACATTCCAGACCACCTCTGCTCTGGGGAAAGGAAGTCTCCTGCAGCCCAGCCCTGCCCAGGCTCCATCACCCTCTTCTCTTGAGCAGATGGGAAAGTCTGAGGACATTTGCCTCAGGGGTAGTGTCCTGTGGCTCCTTCTCTACTGAGAGAGGCCCCACATGGTTTTGGAGTTCTAAGACTTGGGAGCTCTGAGGAAGAGAGGAGCTGGACTGGCTAGTTGAGACCAGGGCCCTCAGTACAGGGCAGTGTCCTAGTAGGATGTGTGTGTGGGGGTCCTGAATTACAACTTGTCATGGGGCTCTCCTCCCAATCTGTCTGTCCCCACTTGGCATGTCCTCCTCCACTCCAGAGGAGTGCCCCTCTAGGGCAGGGGAGGGAGCTAGAGGGAGAGAATAGTGTCCATACTCTAGAAGAGCTAACGAATCCTTCAGTCCAGGGACTGAAGGCAGAAGCATACACAGGCTGCAAGGCAAAATCTGTTAGTCCCAGCCCTGTGCAGTGTGATGGGCCTCAGCAGCTGGCAGAGGAGGGCAGACTCAGGCCTCCACCCCTGCAACCCTCCAGGGCAGCCCCACTTTTAACCATTTTATATATGACATTGTTTCATTTGAAGACAGAGTGATTCCTAAAAAGAGTATGCAAATTACTTCTCTAGGGCTTTTCTCTGGGAGCTGAAGAAACACTCTTGCCTGGGTTGAGGGGGCGGGGGAGATGGGGCTTTCAGAGGGTAATTGACCCATCTCCCTTCCCAGAACCTAAGGCTTCCTAGATTGATGGATTGTTTTCTTCCTGGAAGGACCTGGGGGGAGAGAGGGGTACAATGTCACCTTTGGAATTCGAGGGTCCCACTATTTATTCTGGTAGCATAGTGGATAAGGCACTTGACTGCTCACCAGATGGCTGGTGGTTCAAACCCATCAGCCACCCCTCGGAAGGAAGGTTGGGCAATCCTACTTCCGTAGTGATACTGCCTCAGAAACCCAAGGAGGGGTTGCTATGAGTCAGGGCGGGCTGACTCCACGGCACATAACAACAACAACTGTTTATTCGTTTTTTTTTTTTTTTCTTTTTTCTCCCAAAGTCTTGTCAACATTCCCTTGGAGCTGTGACATTTGCATCTGGGTTCAGTGGTGGTGAGATTTTCTGAGCTGGTCTTGAGTCTCTCTGCAGAATTAGAAAGGCTTTCCATCCCAAACTTCCAGGTTGAGAGTAGATCATGCCTCTGAGAGTTGAGGAGGGGAGAACAAGGAATAAGGGTCCTGAGAAGTTGTGCGGAATTTAGCAGCGAGGTGTGGAATATTGATGGGAGGTGGGACAGAACTACCTCCCCTGCCTCGGGCGATGGAGGGATCCTATCTGGATGGTATGTGAAGGGGTTCCTGTTGGAGGCAGCCCTCCTGAGGGAGCTCAGAGGGGGAGCCTTCTTTCTTTGCCCTCTCAGGAGAGCAGCTGAGCATTTCAGGGAGGCATAGGGGAGAGGGCTGTCATGGAGAAGAATCAGGACAGGAAGGCCTTGGGGCTCATCCCCCTTCTCAGCAATGTTAGGAGGTGCCCAGTGTGGTCTTGCTCCCTGGCGCCAGTTAAAAGAAGCATCTAGCACTTGTTACAGATGATGCATATTTGTATCTGATGGTATAACCCCTGATGCCTCTCTGTCTGGGTCACTCAGAGTTTGGTTCCTTACTGGCTCTGCCACTTACTGAGCATCACTGAACTTCTCCAACTAAGCCTCAGGGTCTTCTTATGCACATGGAGAGAAGCAGGTGGCTGGTGGATTACATGAGGTGACATGTAACGTATTTAGTACAGTGCCTGGCACAGAGGCGTTGACGTGTAAATGGTAGCTGTTGTTATCATGCCTCTCCTTGGGTGCTCAGTAGAAGTGGAGATAAGCTACCAGGTCCCACACAGAAGGGAATTTGAGCCTAGTGAGCGAGAGTAAAACTCAAGGGAATGGTTTGTACTAGGAGAAAGAGTGTGCTGGGCAGATGACTGTAAAGTGCTGGTCTTGATCAAGGCTTGGGTAATTCTAGTTGGTGAATAGTGGGGATTGGGGTTGATGAAGGGAATGTACATTAGGTCCTCCCAACAGAGTGTTGAGAATATAAAACGTAAGATTAAAATAGTAGGATGGGTAAGAAGTGGCAGGCTAAAGGGTAGTTAGAGATCCTTAGAAGGATCCATTGATTGAACCATAGGAAACACTAAAGAACGGTGGGCTCCAGAGGATACCTGTGGGCCCTCTTTTGTGCTCCTTAACCCCACTCCCACAAGAATTACTTCACTTCTGCTCTCCTGTCCCAGGAAAGTGATATTCCCTCCTTCTAGCCAGTGTCTTCCTTGATGCAGATGCCTCCACCTCCCTCCATCTTGGTTCTGGGGAAGACCATTAAGTCTTCTTTATATCCAACTGGTATCTTTTGCTTTGACATTCAAGTCTGAAACAGTTACCACTTTGAGGCCTTGTTTACTCAGGTTTGGGAAGACAGACTTCAAATACCCACAATCTCTCACATGCCTCTTCTTTTTCTTCCTTCCTTTCTTCCTTCCTTCCTTCTCTTTGTTTCCCTTCCCCTTTCTTCATTCCTTTCTTCTTTCTTTTCTTTTTAAGCCTCCTCCCAAACTGTAGTCTCAGTGTGGCTCAGTGAGACTCACTGGGTTTGGACACTCTCTCTTGGTAGGGCTTGTTCTGAGAATCCGTAGGACCCAGGAGTGAACACCCTGGTCTGGGTGTTCCAGTCTGACAGTGCTGAGAAGACATGATGCCCCCTGCTGTGTCCCATCACATATGCACTCAGCAGTGAGGCTGGGATATACAGACAACAAAACTTGTTGGGCAATAATATCAAGTGTTGTCCTGCAGAAGCAGAGTCTGGGTAGTTACTCTGAGCCCTTCTTTTCGCCTCCCAAAGTTGACCGGTATCAGGAAACAGATGCCATGAGAAGAGGTGCCTTGGTCAGCTAGCTGTAAAAGACCCGAGGCTTATAAACCAGCAGTTACCCATAAGCACCCTTTTTCATCATCCATTGCCATCAGTCAAATCCCAAATCAGGCTGCTTGTTGCCTTAATGGGACTTCATCCCCCATTAAGCCTCCCTGTGGTAAACACTGAACTTTTTGAGAGGTCTGATGGGGTGTGTGCATGAGTGTGTGTGTGTGTTTAGATTCAGGGTAATTTGCATTCTCTTCATGGCTGCCTAGGGATGTCTGTGACCGAAGAGATAGAGGCAGGATGCTGGGAGAGTGAGGGCAGAGGGGTTAAAAGCGCGGACACTGGTTGCACCAGAACAGGGTTTGAGTTGTCACTTAGTAACTGTGTGAACTTGAGACAGTTGATTAACCTCTCTGTAACTCAGTTTCCTCATCTGTAAATGGAGCTAATATCTACCTCAAAGCACTGTTGAGCGGACTCACTGAGGTCATGTTTGTTGAGGGTCTGGGATAGTGTCACACTTGGGAAGAGCTATTAGATGTTAGCTTGTGTTGTTATTATGGTGACCAGAGCCAGAAAGGGTTGGTCATGGAAGTCTTTCTGGAGAAGGAGATTCTGGAGCCAGCACTGGGAGAAGAGGATAGCACAGTTCTGTGAAAGGCTTGGGGTAGGGGTGTGTGTGTTGGGGGCCTGTGAGTGGAGAGAGAGTGACTGACAAGAAGGAGACAGAGGGGAGGAGCTACACTGGGGAGCAGGAATAGCATCTCCCGGCTGGTGCAGTCTTAGAGCTTCATGGGAGGGAAGGGGAAGGGAACAACTGATGGAAGTTCCCAGACTGCTCCACGTGTTCTAGATGGGCTCTTGCAGCGGCTATGATGTGAAGAAGCAGAGAAGTATGTGGCCTCTGTGGTGGAGAGCGGCCTTGGGGAGGATGTGTCTATGGAGATGAGTGTACCAGGCTCACTTCTCACCTCCAAGGCTACTCTTCCTGGCCTGGACTAGGTTTCCCTTTCTAACAAATCCTGATGTGAGGAAGCAGAAAAGCATGTGACCTGAGAAGCATGAGGACCTGGGGGACCCCTGAAACTTGGGGCTTGTGGTTTTAATCGTCTTTGCTGTGTGATCCAAGCAAGTGCCAAGGCTTCTCAGGACCTCGGTGTCCACAAGCTTTGGCTGAAAAACCAGAGAGTAGAAGAGGTAGGGAGAAAGCAATTTTGAGTCTCCTCCCCCTGATGCTGGATGAGAAAGCTTCCCAGGGAGAACTGCTTGGCACCAGGCAGTGGGGGAAGGGAAGGAAAGAACGGGGAGAATCCAGGCAGCACCCCAGGCCAGGGTCCAGAAGAGAAGGGCAAAGTGGGGTGGGGTGGGGGGCTCCAGGAAATACTGTCCTCTGGGGACCCCCTGTGCGAATCTTACTGCACAGTGAGGCCTGGGGGCCTGGGGCCATCAAAACGCAGACCCCAGGGGGTCACCAGAGGAGACTGAGTATGTGGGAGAGTCAACACCCCAGTTAAAAGGAAAGGCAGGAAACAGCCCTAGGCACAAGAAAAAGGAAACCTCTCGGCTCTGGCAGGAGCGGGCACGGGGTGCGGCCGGGTGGGGCGGCTGGCGGAGAAGAAGAAAGCCTGGCTCAGAGAAGATTTGGCCCCCAGCCCACCCCCACTCAACCCCGCCTTCCCCCCATTCCATGGGCTTTCAACACTGATGGCCCCACATGCACGACAGCCTGCTTCCCCCGCTGACCCATGCCCACCAGGGAGAGAGACAGACAGGGCACAGAAGTCAGAGTGGCGAGTTGGACCAGGGAATAGGGAAGGTCTTGGGCTTTGGAGTCTGAATGCATCTTGGGCATGAGTGTCAGCTCCACTGCTTATTAGCTGTGTGTCTTTGGGCAAGTCACTTAACCTCTCCAAAGCCTGCCTCACTGTCTTCCTCTTTAAGATACCAAACCAAAAACCAAACTCACTGCTGTTGAGTCGGATCCAACTCATAGCACCCCTTCCTTGGGTTTCTTAGGAGGTATCACTATGGAAATAGATCGTCCAGTCTTCCTTCCGAGGAGTGGCTGGTGGGTTTAAACCTCCAGCCTTCTGGTTAACAGTCAAATGCCTTAGGCACTACGCCACCAAAAACCAAAAAACCAAACCCACTGCCATCGAGCAGATCTGACTCATAGTGACCCCTCCTTGGGTATCTGAGGCAGTACCACTACGGAAGCAGAATGCCCAACCTTCCTTCCGAGGAGTGGCTGGTGGGTTTGAACCACCAGCCTTTTTGTTAGCAGTGGAATGCCTTAGGCACTACGCATCTCAAAGGGGCATGTAGAGTAGAGAATGAGACAAAGAAAGCAAAGCATGGTGACTTTTGTATCTCAAGTATAAAAATACTGTTTGCCATTAATATTGTTTTTCTCAATACCTTCAACTACAAATGAGCTAATTAAGGTCTAGAAAGGGAACACAATATGTCTAAGGAAACAGAGCTACTAACAATAGGATGGGGATTGGAACCTCAGGATCTTTTCAGGCCAGAGATTTAGGATATCAGAGTCTAATCTGCTGGAGTCCCATCAGATTGTCCTTCCTCCCTTCCCTCCCTCTCTCCCACACTCCCTCCCTCCCTCCCTCTTTCCCCCTCTCTTTCCCTCCTTTCATCCTTCCTTCTTCATTCCCTACTAATTAAAAAAAAGACAAAAACCAAACCAGTTGCTATGGGGTTGACTCCGACTAAGGGAGACTCATGTGTGTCAGAATAGAACTGTGTTCCATAGGGTTTTCAATGGCTGATTTTTCTTCTGAGGTGTCTTTTCGTGTTCTTGAACCTTCAACCTTTCGATTAGCAGCTGAATGCATTAACTGTTTTCACTTTCTAGTGATTGCTTATGATAATGCCCCTTCCTATTGACTTTCAGGGAAATCAGTTTACAAGGAGCCAGTTCTGCTCTTGGGTTCTTGGTTGGGATGAGGGAGCCTGTGATCTTCCTCAAAGGGATGCCTGGAGGAAATGGAGCCAGATCTGGGGCCTGATGAGAAACTCTCCAAAGAGGAAAAGTCTGGGTTTCCAGGTCTGTGCTGTTTGGAAAGTTCAGCTTCTCCTTCGAAATGGAGTTCCTCAGAACTAGAATCTTCTTTGGTGTAGCCCAAGGAAAAGAGTGTGTGTGTGTTCGGGGGCGTTTGGGATGACTGCTCTATTTCTGCCTTGGAACATGCCCCAAGGGGTGGTATCCTCCTCTGAGCTCATCACTAATGGACTGTGTGACCTTAGGCTAGTAACTCACTCTATTGGGATCACCACCAAGGACAAGAAGTCCTGCTGGGGCTTTGGACACCTTGAGAAGGTACAAGAGATGGGGGTGGGACCCCTCCCTCTTGTTGGAAATGATGACTTCTTTTAGCTGAACTGAAATGGGAATCATTGACTCAGGGGCTTTCTGAATTGTAGGAGCCCTTTTGTGCTACCCTAGTCTCCCCATAAAAAAAAAAAAGGTGGTCCCCAACTTCTAACAACAATTCAGGTCTCTCCTTTCTGCCCTTTAGGCATGGGAGAACAGGTCCCAGGAGAAGAAAAACACCCGAGAAGCCAAACTTGGGCAATGAGCAGAGAGTTATTTTGGAAGCGGCAAAAGGACATGGTAGTGGGGAGAGCTCAGGGCTTGGCACTACACACCCCCCCGGAGCCATGCCAGGGCAGGCCGTAGGTGGGCGGGTGGGTGGGCAGCTGGGGGCTGGGCCCGGCGGCTCCACAACAGGGCATCTCCAGAGTCAAAGTTTTCTTTGTCCCATTCCTAGCCCTCTTTCTCTGTCACTATCTTCCCTCCCCTCCAGAGGTCTATAAGGGAAGTGTTTGCTATTTGTCTTGTATTCTTCTCAGCCCTGGGGGGGTGGGGGTGGCGGGGAGGAGAGGGGCAGGCAGGTCCTTCTGATTAACTGAGATGTAGAATTTCAGGCGGGAGCCAGGGAAGACCCTTGTGTCCAGCTTTCTGCCCCAGTGCATGGCTGAGTACCTTCCTGGTTTAGGTTTTCATTCCTTGGACTGTGATTTTTTTTTTTTCCCCAGGAAAACACTACATTGTCAGGAAGATCTATTCTTGAGGACACCAAGTATGGCCGCTACTGGTTCCTAGGAGACATACCTAGGGACCTTCTATCACCCTGGTATCTCTTCCTTAACCAATAATAGTAGCAGGCAACATTTACTGAATGATCCTCACTGACATCAAGTCGATTCTGATTCATAGCAATCCTTTAGGGCAGAGTAGGACTGTCCCTTAGGGTTTCCAAAGCTGTACATTTTTTTTTTTTTTAAATTGTGATTTGGGTGAAAGTTACAGAGCAAATTCATTTTCCATACAGTAGTTCATCCATATTTTGTTTCATGTCATTAACTGCAATTTCCCACAATGTAACAGCTCTCTTCTTGCTTCCTCCCAATAGTTACCTCTTTCTTGTGTCCTTCATTCCCATGCACTCCCACCCCCTGAGCTGTCTCCCTGTGTAAACATTGTCCTTCTGTTCTCCCATGGTTGATCACTCCAAGGATCAATCTGAGATAAATGCCCACTCCATATGCCTGTGTATTGTTGGGCTGAAAGCCACAGGAATGAGTTCAGTTCCAGACCTGAAGTTTCACTAGGGGCCATAATCTCAGAGGTCTCACCAGGCTCTAGCAGACCAGCATACCTGGTCTCTTTTTTTTTTTCCCATGATTTTGAGCTTTGTTCCATATTGTTCTCCCACTCTATCCAGGATCTCCAGCACCGATCTCTCTCCAAGTGGTTGACAGTGGTAGCTGGGCACCATCTTGTTCTTCTGGTCTCATGGTCATATAGGCTGAGGATTGCATGGTCTACCAGTCCCTCGGACTAATTGTTTCTATGTGTCTTTGCTTTTCTTCATTCTTCTTTGCTCTGGATGAGGAGAGACCCATCATGCCATCTAGATGGCTGCTTGCAGGCTTCTAAGACTCCAGTCACTACTCACCAAAGAAGGATGTAGAACAGTTTTTGTGTGGTATGATAGCCAGTTGAACTTGATGTTCCCTGTGACTATAGTACTAAGCCCACAGGTCCAACTAGTTGCTCCCTTAAGGTAGCTGGCTGTGGCCAAGAAGCCACCATAACCTTGTCCCTTATCTGCTCTGCTATATACCTGGACATTCTTACAGCACATGCAAATACCCAAGGCTATAAATCTTTAAGAAGCAGCCTGTCTATCTTTCTCCCATAGAGTGGCTAGTGGGTTCAAATCACCAACATTTTGATTATTAGATGAATGTTTTAACCACTACACCACCAGAGCTCCTTTACTGAATGAAAATATGTACTAAATGCTAAGCACTTTGCCTCCATCAACTCATAAACACTATAAGGTGGTAGGTACTACACATGAGAAAACTGAGGCTTTTCTATGTTAAGGAGCTTGCCCAAGGCCATCATCAGCTAGTAATTGCTGGTTTCCTAACCACTGTACTATAGTGCCTCTCAGAGGGTCAGGGCTGGGGGCTTCTGAGCTCCAAATGGATGAGCAGGACTTGACATGTTCAACTCTCAGGCTGTGCAGCCCTTCAAAGCCTATCTGTTCCCTGTCTTTCTGGGGAAGAATCAGTGATTTGCCCCATTCCCCTCCCATCTGCCAACAGTGGCCTCTGGGAGCCTCTCTGCGGGACTACATGGAGGAGGAGGTGATGGGGCTCAGCACAGAAGCTGGGGACTCTGGTTGGAGAGGGTGAGACAGAATCCCAAAGCGTGGAGATTATCATTGACTACTATGTATCAGGTCCTCTGTGAGGCATGAAAGGTGATATGGTGACAATTATGATCAAGAGAGACAGGCCAGACACCCATGAAAAGTTAGCTCAGTATCAGGTAAGTCATGGGGAGCATCCACAGAGGGCCCACAGAAAGGACAATAGCTGCTCAGAGGACTGGGGGGTCAGGAAGGCTCTAGGGAAAGGAGTCCTGAAGGACCAAGAGGATGCAGACCAGGGAGTAGGGTAGGGGGCCTCTAGGAAAAAGGAAAGCTGTGAGTCCAGGGAAGAGTGAGGAACAACATGGATGGATGCTTTCTTTACTTTCATTTCAACAGCCTTTTCTGTCCCACTGCCTGAGGCAGGATGTTCCAGAGAAGGGCCTTCTGCTTTTTTCTCTTCACTCAGGGCACACGTTAAAAAAAAAAAAAAGAAAAAAGAAAAGATCCAAGGTGTTCAGCAGCTGGGGTAAATCAAAGAGGCTGTTCTAGGCCAGAGGCGTCCGGCCAACCCCAGGCAACATCCGGCCACTGGGAGGACTGTGGAGACCACTATCTCGGCACACCTGGAATCTCAGCTATAGAGGAAAGAGCTCATATTTGCAGCCAACTCAGAGGTTGGGTTCAAGCCTTGGCTCCAGCACAAATCAGCTGGATGGTCCTGAGTAGGTTTCTGCGCCTCTCCTAGCCTCTGTTTCTTTAGCTTTGAAATGGGCATAATTCTACCGAGCACTGGGAAAGATGTTTGTAATTGGCACTATGCCTGGCACATAGCAAGTACTCAGTAAATGAGAACTATTGTACTTATTCATTCAAACTCCCCTTGGGAGAAGCACTAGGAGGAGAAAGTGAGACAGGCACTGCATCTCGTCTATTTAGCTGTGCTGACCTAGGCTTTGCTAGGATGAGCCTCCAAGGGTCTGTTCTATAGCATAGCTCTCCTCCACCGTCCCCTCCTCTTTGTCTTCAGAGGTGCTAGAGGAGGTGGGGGTGTTTCTGAGAGTGTCCAGACTGAAACAGGGTGGCAGAGGGTGGTGAGTGTCTCCTTTGCACCAGTGTCATGGATTTGGATGTAGTCCTGAGGCCCAAAGCCAAGGCAGATGGACTAATGAAGAGGAGGTGGGGCAGAGAAGGGGTGCCATCTACCATCCTAGACCATCTCTGAGGTCACTGCAGGGCATGGAGGGGTGCTTCCTTATGAGGGAGACAGGGAAATGGGGACCAAGTCTCTCCAGGTTTATTCCAACTCGCTGGGTTATTTGCAAGTTTGAACTGTCCCCTACCTGAGTTATCATTGGCTCCTGGGACACAAGCCAAAGACAGCAGGCTTTTAACACCTTCTAAAAGAAGGGCCTCTGGTGGCATAGTGCCTAAGGCATTTGATTGCTAAGCAGTAGGTTGAAAGTTCAAATCTACCAGCTGCTCTGTGGAAGGAAGAGGGGTGATCTATTTGAGGAAAGTTTTACTGCCTTGGAAACACTAGGACTCGGTGGTCACTATGAGTTGGAATCAACTCGATGGCAGTCAGTTTGGTTTTTTTTGAGAAGAAAGGCTTTCCAGGCTGACCTGAACTCAAGGGTCTTTTCTCCATGTCTCTGAGTATCTCCCAATTGACTCTATGTTCATTTGAGTACAGAGGACAGTGCTATTCCATGGGGATATCCCTGGTTGTATTCAGGAATCCCTGGGTGGCACACATGGTAAAGCACTCAACAACTAATGGAAAGGTTGATGGTTTGAGTCCACCCAGAGACATCTTGGGAGAAAGATCTGGTGATCTGCTTTCAGGAAGTCACAGCCATTGAAAACCCTATATAGCAGTTCTCCTCTTACACACACGGGGTTGCCATGAGTCGAAATGAACTCGACGCCAACTGTTTGTTTTGGTTTAAGCCACAGTTGCCATCAGCACACTGTGAATTTAGGTACTATCTTTACCCTAATTTGTGCTACAGTAACCTCCCCTCTCCACTGTCTTAATGTTTTGTTGTTATGTGTTGTCTAGTCGGATCTGACTCATAGCGACCCCTCCTTGGGTTTCCGAGGCAGTATCACTATGGAAGTAGACTGCCCCATCTTCCTTCCGAGGAGTGGCTGGTGGGTTCAAACTGCCAGCCTTCTGATTAGCAGTCAAGTGCCTTAGCCACTATGCTACCAGAACTCCACTGTCTTAATAGACAATGACAATGCCACTTGAACTCCCAGGCCTTTTGTGAGGTACAAACATGCATTCATTGGTATGTTCATTCATTTATTTCATTTAACAAACGTGGATTGAATGTCTGCTGTACTGAGGTACCATACTCAATGCTTTCTCTTGAATCTCAACCTCCTCAACTCCTGTACACAGCTGGAGGACAGAGCCAGGGCTGGAGTGAAGCTTGGGGGACTCCAAAGCTGGTGCTCTTTCCTTTGCTCTGGGGGCTTGGAGAGGGAGATAAGACAAGTACCCAAATAACTGTGACACATTAAGGGAAGTGAGAAGTGCCATGAGGCAGGTCCAGATAACTGGAACAAGGGTAGGGGCACCGAGGAGGGAAAGTTCATGCAGAACTGATGCGCAGGGGCAGGAGCCCTACAAAGGCAGTGACTGCAGAGGAAAACCACAGGATGAGTTGCCCACTCATTTGTAGGGTGGGACTGATAATCATCTCTCCCTGATAAAGTCTTTGTGTTAAACAAGATCCTGCTTGGGAGAGGGTTTAGCATATAATGGGTGCTATTTCCCTTCTTGGGGGCTCTGGTAGCATAGTGACTAAGGCACTTGACTGCTAACCAGAAGGCTGGTGGTTCAAACCCACCAGCCACTCCTCAGAAGGAAAGTTGGGCAATCTACTTCCATAGTGATACCACCTCGGAAACCCAAGGAGGGATCTCTATGAATTGGATCCTGCTCAACAGCAGTGAGTTTGGTTTTTGTTTGGTTATTTCCCTTCTTACAAAAATATCAGTAGTTGTGCATACCTTATGGAGCCTGGTTGGTGTGGTAATTATGCTCAGCTTCTCACTAAAAGGTCAGCTGCTAACTGAAAAGTCAGCTGTTTGAACTTACCAGCCACTCTGTGGGAAAAAGACCAGGTAGCCTGCTTCTGTAAAAATTTATAGCCTTGGAGACCCTATGGGACAGTTCTACTCTGTCCTATAGCATAGTTGTAAGCCAGAATCACCTCAAAGACAATGGATTTAGTGCATACCTTATGATTGTGTAAGATGAGTGTGTCTGTGTTTGTCCATCTGTCTGATGGGGGCTCTCTGCTTTATTAGATCTGGACCTCCTCGAAGGCAGGAGCCAGGTCTCTTTCCATCAGTGGAGAGGATGTCTCTTAGAGTAGGGACAGCGTCTCCCCTTTCAGTCTGGGAGCTTCCTGAAGGCAGAGTCAGTGCTTGTGGTTCCCTTTTTCTCAGGATCACTTTACTACACACACACACACACACACACACACAAAACACATACACACACACTCACACCCCTTGTACAGGTCTCTACCTGAAGGGGGCGCTCTGAACAGGCCATATACAATCCAGATCTATGCATTTTGTTTTCTCTCTGCGCTTCAGCTCTAGGTCTGGGGCAGCCTATGGGTGGGGATGTTTGAGGATGGTGTGTGTGTGGGAGGGTGCTGGATCAAGTGTCCAGGGATTGTGAGAGTTGTGGCAGGAAGGGGCTGTAAACTAATCCCCTGCCTTTGTGGTGGACAGAGCAGATTAGGAGGCTGGGAGGAGACAAGAAAGGAAGGGGACTATTGTCTGGGACAAAAGCAAGAGAGAACAAGAATTGGGACAGGGCCTGCCCTCACTTACCTGGGGGCAGACAGGAGCTGAGGACCCAGGGGAGTCTGAGCCAAGAGCCAACTCACCTCTCAGACCACCTCAAATGCCAGCTTTGCCAACATGGTTGCCTGGCTCCCGCATTTTGGAGAGCTGGGTGACTTGGGTGACTTTACCTGTGCAGTTACACAGGACCCATTTTTAGAAAGACTTTCTGTTGGGGTTGAAGCTCTGTCACCATCTTAAAATTCATAATAATGTTTGAACAAGGGGCACAACATTTTTATTTTGCATTGGGTCCTATAAATTATGTCTACCGTCAAATTTCTAGTTTTGTAGAATAAAGATGACATCCCCTGACCCATCTTCACTCCAAGTGGTCATCAATTCAAACAAATGTCCTGGGCTTCATGACATGCCAGACACATTTCTTCTGTCTTTACAATCACGTGGGAACTCTGGTGGCATAGTGCCTAAGGCATTTGACTGCTAACCAGAAGGCTGACGGTTCAAACCCACCAGCCACTCCTGGGAAGGAAGATTGGGCAATCTACTTCTGTAGTGGTACCTCCTTGGAAACCTAAGGAGTGGTTGCTATGAGTCGGATCCAACTTGATGACAGTGGGTTTGGTTTGGTTCACAATCACGCTAGTGACTCCTTGGTCTGATGGACTTGGGGGTAGGGACAGGAAGGGATAGGAGGGGGTGTGGCACAGGGTAGAACAGGGAAGGCAGCTATCTGTCCAGATGTGCTTGAGGTGGCCACAGGGCCAGGACAGAGACTGGACTGGGCATCATTGGACTGCAGTGCTGCTTGGACTGAGCATGGCATCTTCAGGGAGAAAGGGATTATGGGGTACACTGTGCTGAGGGTACAGGAGCTCTAGGGGCATAGTTGTTAAAGCATTTGGCTGCTAACCAAAAGGTCTGTGGTTTGAACCCAATGACAACAGCAGAGAACTAAACCAAGCACAAGGCCCTGAGAGGAGAGAGAAGGACAAAGAGAAACCTGAAGTGTTGAAACTTTAGGCGTCGAAGGGATTCTTCAGAGAAGAAGCTTGCATTTACTTTCTCTAAAAGGGTGCCAAGGAGCTCTGGTGATGCAGTGATTAGAACGCTTGACTGACAACTAAAAGGTCAGTAGTTCGAACCCACTAGCCACTCCATGGGAGAAAGTGAGGCGGTCTGCTTCCATAAAGATTTACAGCCTTAGAAATCCTATGGGGCAGTTCTACTCTATATTATTGGGTTGCTATGAGTCAGAGTCAACTTGACTGTAGTGGGTAGTAGTAGGAGTGCTTAGTGCCAGCCACAAGTGTGTTATAATGAACAGCAACCAGTTGCTGTCAGGTGGATTTTGACTCATTGCAACCCCATCTGTATCAGAGTTGAATGTGCTCCTTAAAGTTTTCAGCAGCTGAATTTTCAGAAGTAGGTCACCAGGACTTTCTTCTGAGGCACCTCTGGGTAGACTCGAATCTCTAACCTTTTGGTTAGCAGTCAAAGGCATTGACCACTTGCACCACCCGTGGTACTAGCTACGGTATTAACAGCTCTCACATAACAAACAGCTGGGGAGACAAATATTTAGCACACTGTGTGAGGCCCCAGGCTCAGGAAACCCTACCACCCATCTTCAGAGCTCTGCTGGTTCTGCCCTGCTCTCAACTCTCCCACCATCCTCTGCAGCTTTTCTCTGTAGTATGGGAGTGAGGGGTTGCAAGAGTCTGCTAGAGTGGGGGGATGTTTCCAGTACATCCCCTCACCCAATTTTGTCTGCAACCTCCCAGACCCTACCCATCTGTAGCTTTAGGTCAGCACTCTGTTCAGTGGAATTACAATCAGGAGGCCCTGGGCTAGAGCTCTGTCTTTGTCACTAACTTGCTGAATATCTTAGGACAAGTCCTGTGACCTGTTGTTTCCTGTGGGCTGATCCTGCTTGATTCTAGGATACTACAGAGACAAAGGATCGTGTACAGGTAAAGATGTCCAGGGGAGAGAAAGAGAGAAGGAATGCAAGTGAGCAAAAGTGAAGAGACAGGAGTGAAAGGGGTGCCAGGCCCCCGAGATGTGCAGTGTTCACTCTGTGAGACTTGAGATCCCAGGGCTGGAACTGGGCATAGCCACCAGCACCAGCACCTCGGAGGGCTGTGTGCCCAGCCAGAACAAGGCCCCCCTTTAACTATGTGCAGCCAGCGGAAAGAGGAATGCCCATGCCCTCCCCCCCCCGCCAGCCGACGCCATGCCAGCCCTTGCCTCCTTGCCTGCTCCCCTGCTCTGAATGCAGAAGTCCAGGGTGCTGCCTCCCCCTCTGCCGACCCTGCCTCCACCTGCCAGAAAATATTAGCCTCAGTGGCCAGATTGGATGGGGGCGCAAAGGCACCACGGTGCAGGAGCTGGGGGACCTGCTGGGGTGGGGCTTGAGTCGGAAATACCTGGGCTAAACCCTGGAACTCTGGTACGCCCAGTGCTGAGGGGTGGCCCTGGAGCCTGCAGGAGGTAGAGAGTGCAGTAAGTAGGGAAAGTGTGGAAACTTTGAAGGTTGGCCTGGGCGAACCCCCTTTGGGTTTGCTCCAGTGTCCTGCCCATAACTAGGCCCAGAACCTCCAGGTGTGCAGACAAAATGATTCAAGACCCCACCTGTTCTTTTAGTATTTGCCCCTCAGGAATCTGATCATTGATAAGTTCTTCCTAGTGTCCCTCTTTCCTGTTGGACTGTCCCTAAGTTTCCTTCCGGTTTTGGGCAGAGAGGAGAGAGCCAGCAGCTAACCCCTGCTGTGTTAGCTCTGGAGGGACAGGAGGAATAGTCTGGGTTTCCCATCACTTTCTCCATGAGAAAATGAGCCTGGCTTATGGAGGCAACCTTGGAGGCCAGAGATGGAGATGGGGTGCTGTGTCCAGGTCCTGGGGGCTTGTCTGCTGTGAAGAGGGCTGAGTGCCCCCGTGGGCTCCTTTGTGAGAAGCCACATGCCCTTGCAGCCTCCCTCCCTGGCTCTCAACACTCTGGGCTGCAGCTAATTGGGCAGCATCTTTGTGAGAATTAGGAAAAGGCACCCCTTGCTCATAGTGGTCCCAGTACAGGGAGAAGGGCCAGAGTTGGTGAGTGGAGCAGGGACCCCCTTGGCCAGAATGTAGCTCACCACCTGCACAGCTCTGAGTCAGCCTGGTTAATACTTAGCATAAAAGTGATTGAAGAATATAAAATGTCTATCTTAAGAGTGATTGAGAAAAGTATTTATAGGGAGTTGCTTAGACGGATGGATGAATGGATGGGTGGACAGGTAGATAGATGACAGCTGCCATCGAGTTGACTCTGGCTCATGATGGCCTTATGTACAACAGAGCAGAAGGGGGCCAAGTCTGTCCTGTGTTGTCCTCAGGATTGCTGCACAGTGGAGTCCCGTTGAGGCCATTATCCCAGCCCATCTTACTGAGCATCTTCCTCACCCTCAGTGGCCCTCTGCTTCACCAAACACTTCTAGAAATTACTCCCTCCAAAGCAGGCAAGCCGAACAATGTTCTGTTGTGATCATTAGGTTTCCACTGGCCGATGTTTTGGAAGTAGACCAGCAGGACTTTATTTCTAGTCCGTCTTAGTCTGGAAGTTCTGCTGAAATCTGTCCACCATGGGTGATCCTGCTGGTATTTGAAATATGGAGGCTTAGCTTCCAGCATCACAGCAACATGCAAGCTGCTATCGTATGACAAACTGACGGACAAGTGGTGGAGGGAATTGCTTGAAAGACATTTATTCCTTCTAGTTCCTTGCATATCCTAAAGCCTTATTACTTAACTATATGGTCAATAGAGCAGCATCATCAACAGCATCAGGGAACAAGTTAAAAAAAAATCCAAACTCACTGTCGTCGAGTTGATTTCGACTCACAGCCACCCCTCCTTGGGTTTCCAAGATGGTATCACTATGGAAGTAGATTCCCCAACCTTCTTTCTGAGGAGTGGCTGATTGGGTTTGAACCACCAGCCTTCTTGTTAGCAGTCAAATGCCTTAAACACTATGCTACCAGAGCTCCTGGGAACAAGTTAGAAATGTGTAATCTCAGCCTCGCCCCTTTCTAGACCTGAGTCAGAATCTTCATTTTAAAGTTCGCCAGCACTGCCCTAAAGCTTTTGCTTGGATTAAGTCAGACATCCACTGAATCTCTGGACTCCCTACCCCAACTCCATTGAATTGCTTTTACCCAATTTTACTTCAGTCAAAATGCACCATTTGTTTTTATCAAGGATGAAAAGAAAAAGTTTCATGGACATCACTGCTGATTTATGGCAAAATGAATGAATGAATGATTAAATAAATAACTAGATAGATGGATACATACATACATACAAAAGCAAATCCACTGCCATAGAGTCAATTCCAACTCAGTGACCCACCCCCCTTGGGTTTCCAAGCCTGTAAAACTTTACAGAAGTTGATTACCTCATCTTCCTTCTGCAGAGCCCTGGTAGGTTTGAGCCACCAACCTTCTGGTTAGCAGCCAAATGCCTTACCCACTACGCCACCAGAGCTTCTTGATTTATAAGAAGGTGGTTAATCAGTGGGTTCACACAAGGAGCCTGCAGTTCTGGGGAGGATGGTGTCTTTAGGGGAAGTCAGGGAACTATCACCTTCACTGAGGTTGTAAGGGGCTTACTGAGGTAGCCCTCTTCAGGGAAACTTCTCCTAGTCCCTCAGCTGTAGGGAAGGACTCCCTTTATGTACTCCCCAGCCTCATGGCTCATCCTCCTGGGATTTAACTCCTGCTTCCTTGTCTCTTTCTCAAGCCAGGCTGCGAGCCCAGGAAAGCAGGGCTCCAGCACAATCACCTCACATGAATGGGGGCTCCAAAGGTGGAATGAGCAAAGAAATGAATGAGTAAATGAATGAATGAATGACCGAAGGCCAGGAGAGGCAGAAAAGAAGCCAACCTAGGCTGGTGCTTACCTGAGAGAGGGGACTGGGAGGGAGGGCAGCTCTCTTCAGACCTGGTGGGGGCACTAACCTGACTCCACTGCAGGCAGGAGCCCGAGGTGTGGCATCCAACCCAGACGGCTGTGGTGAGGACAGAGTTGCACTGTGGAGCCTCTTAAGCTGCCAGTCAGCCAGCTTGTGGCCTAGCTTGGGTTTCATTAGAGTGAGACACCTGTTCTATAAACCCTTCCACTTACAAGCTTTTGCCTTCCCTATCCATTCTCTTGTTATTATTATTTTAAAGCAAACTTCTTTTGAAATGTTCCATCCAGCTTTAAACAAGCTTAGAAGAACAAAGGTATGTACCTGCTCCCAGGCTTGGACGGAGAGAGGCTCTGGTGACTTGTGGCTATTGGCTCTTGAACCACCAGTGTGTGCCTGATACTTGTCTAGGCTCTGAAGATCCAAGATGAGTGTCAAGACTTGAATTCTGTGTTAAGACACATCACAGCCTGCTGGGTCAGAAAATTACCACCCAGTACATTAAGCACTAGGCTGGACATTTGCATAGGCTGAAACCAAGGTGTTGGAAGGGCCACTCCCTATAGAGACTGTAGAGATGTAGGTGGGAAGAGTTGGGGAGCAGTGGGGAGGCGTGAGCCTCTTGGTGGAATCTGTGAAAAGCCAGGGAGCTGGGAATGATGGTCAGGGATCCTTGGGAGGGAATCCTGGCAGCACTAAAGTGCTTGGCCATGCTAGCAAAGGTCAACATGTATATACTGAGTACCTATTATATATGAGTATAACCAGTATAGCTAGGATTGTGAGGATGGCAGAGGACTGGGGAGTGTACATAAGGTCGCTCTGAGTCAGAGCTATCTTGACGGCACCTAACAACAACACTACGTATGGGCCAGAACCTGTGCAAGGTGCTGGGGATACACAGATGAGTCAGATGAAAAAGATACACAGAAAAACGTCCAATTTCAGTTCGATGAAGTAAAGTTGAGGTGCATTTACAGGTTGCCATGGGAATCTAGAGAGGACCCCTTAGTCAACGGGAGGTTCAGGGAAGGTTTTCAGGATTCCTGTTTATTAATTTTTAAAAAATTATATATTAATATACTTAAGGAAAAGAGCACATAGTGTATAAACTAACACCAAACCAAACTCACTGCCATTGAGTTGTTTCTGACTCACAGTGACTCTCATTGGGTTTCTGAGGCTGTAAATCTTTTTTTTTTTTTTT